>NC_026003.2:19822555-19840806 GCF_000442705.2 Elaeis guineensis
CAACAAATCAAATAAAATTAGATCAACCTAATTAAAATAGGTCTTAACCTAATTAAGAACCTAATTTAATCAGATTAAATTAGATTTAAATCTGATTTAATTTTTTAATCAAATTAGAAATTAGATTGACCCAAGTCCTAGTTGAACTAGGACTAGTCTTTCCTTGCACTTGGCTTATCCAATAAACCAATTGGACTTGATCCAATCAAGCTCAAACCAAATCTAATTAAATTATATTTAATTAGACTTAATCTCAGCCCATTGGCTTAATCAAATTAAGCCAATTAGCAATCGAATTGCTAATCGATCCTCCTGCAACACTTGCACTGGGTTAAATATCAATCGTATTGATCATCTAACCCTAGAATGATTCTTAATCATTGATTAACCATCTGATCAGATCATAAACTCTAATGTGTGTGACCTCATAGGTCCGAACCTAAGCCGGTAGCATAGGAATAAATTTCTATACCAATCGAAGTGACCATCTAGCAATGATACCCGACGACCGGATAGGTCGAATGTGTAGAACAACATCCTTAGAACCCATGCGGATATAGTTTTCATATAATTCATCTCCTTGACCAAAATGATCATAGGACACCCTAGAGCTCAACTGTCAACTCTGATCAGGTTGTCCACATTGTATTTCAAAATATCAAATCCATCTGATGGATTATCCTGGCCAAGGTTTTGCTAAATTGAAATACAGCGACTCATTCTTCTCCAACTCTTGGAGTGGTCAATCCCATCTCGATCACATTCTGACTTCGCAAGTACTTGACTGTGCCCAGAAGCCTTCCGTCTCTGAATTAGAAATTCAGTTAGTCCAGTACCAAAGCACAGTGAGTTGCTTGCAAGTCACTGAGGCGATCTCAAGTCTAAGGGACACTTATACCTATATCCCATCAGAGACATTCTCGACAGCAGAATGCTCTGGAGTTGGTCACGTTCAATGATGATGTACCCTTACATCTCACCTGTATGCCATACCTGTGTCTCCACACTCTTTGGTTAAGAGGACAACCAACCCATATGGCCTACAGCGACCTATGCTCGATAGAAGCTGTCGTCCTTATTAACAGCCTATCATTTGGTCGTGAACAGTTTTAAGGACTAATCGATAAATCCTCTCTTTATCGAACCTAAATAGTCCTAAGGACTTCGTCATAACAACGGAGTTCATTAGAAGATGAAAGCTTATGATGAAAATGCCAAATATATTTTATTTATTAACAAATCAATTACAATACTTGGTTGCTCAACCGTCAACAGCTTGACGATTGGCTTTTTGGGACACATTTCCCAACAGATTTGAGCCTTCTGATGCTGTATATAAGGAAGGAGACTGATGCTTCTCCATATTTGACTTCTTTGTATATTGGTGCTGAGAAAGAGGAGGATAAGGAGAGCTCGATTGGGCTTTTGTGGTGGTGATTAGGCTGTTTCCATGATCTTCCTCTAATGCATCTGTCGAAACTTCGGCGTATTGTTGAATCCCTTTGTTTTCATAAGTCCCTGGTAGGTCCTTTATATTTTCAGCCTTCTTTTGGCCTTCTTAAGACCTTTCATCTTTTTTTCCTATTTGTTTTCTTATATTCTTGTGATGGATTTGTCGCTCGATGAGTGATCCACGGACTAGGAGAAAGTGGATCAAGGCTTTTCTAACTGAGCTTTCATGGGGTTAGGAGAAGCCCCGTCTGTGGTCATCTCAAGCTTGGATGTTGAAAAGAGCATCCTAAAAGAGGCTGACTTCGTTCGGATTCGAGCCAAGTTTCATATTCTTGGAAGCTTCATTTTAGGGTTGCCTGGTCCTCTTGGTCGAGTGACATCACCTCAGGAGGATCAAATTACTCTATATGAGAAAATTTTGAGGGAGGCTTTCATTCTTTCAATTATTACAAAATTATCATATCAGTATCAGCTCATCTCGGCCCAAATTATCACCAATATATGCTTTAAGAATTATCATTGGGTTCTTCTATTTTCTAAGACTCTATGGGGTCATCCTAATCATGGCATATTTTGAGCCTTTTTTCTAGCGAAGATGCATCCCCAGAACAAAAGATGGTAAAACCTTTTCTATACAAAAGGTTACAACATCCTTTCTTCCGATCCTTCCTTCATCCACAATTAGAGGGGCTAATTCTTTTTTGTCACATTGATAAATCCATGGAGCTTCTCAATGCGATGGAAGATGTTGAGAAAGAAGGCATTAAGTCTGTTCCCCATCTCATCAGTGAAGAGCAGGGAATAGTTGGCATTTTTTGGCAAATGAAAGCTCCAGCTTTTGCTGAGCTACTCTGTGACAAGGCCTTGGCAAATATTGGTCCACACATTCTCTTTCTCAAAAGATATGCTATTCATTTGGCTAACCTTTTATCTAGTTTTGTAGCGATGAAGTTCAATGTTGGTTAACTATTTGGCCCCATAAAGAAAAGGCCAAGTGAGGCCAACCCTTTGAAGAGGATATAGAAGAATATGTCAGCAGGTTCGTCTATTGTTGAGGTTGAGATCCCCACTATGATCGATAAAGATTGTTGACACTTAGGCGAGGCCCACTAAGAAGAGATCACCCAAGATGAAGGTAATTACTGTCCTCCATATTTTTGATTGTCTATCTACCCCAGAAGCCTCTCAGAAAATAATTCCTATTAAAGCATCTGAAGGAGTTATAGCATTTGTTTCTACTGCTATCGTACTTGTCATGGCTACATTTGAGGCCACATGGGCTCAGAAGTTACTCCAAAGTAGTCTAGGTTTATATGATTGATCTTGAGACAATCTTTATTGTATGTACATCTCGAGGCTGCCCTAGCCTTGGTGTTGTGTTGAGGTCCAGGCCCACCTTGACCACTACTACTGAGACTTTATGAACTTTGCTCTCCACACTTTGGTTTTGTTGCATAGGATTGGTCCAGTGATATTCTGACCTAACTAGTAGATCAAGGTTTTCGACTCGGTGCTCCACTAGATCCTCAAATAACCTAGGAGATGGTTAGAGGACTCCTCCCTAACAAGGAAGAGGAGCAGATGAGGTTGGTTGAGAGTGCCATCTCCTCATTATGCCACACCTCCATGGAGATAAGAATATGAGTTTTAATATTTTGAGTTTTTCAGTAGCTGGTCAAATTAATCCTCTTTCTGCTTATAGGGAATCGATGCCATTTGGATGCCCATGGACAACACCAACTCCTACTAGCAAAAGGTTGAAGTAGGCTGAGCATCAATTCCAAGGGGCTGAATAGGAGAGGGCTAGAGTTGAGGAGAGGAGATCGAAGGTTGAAAGAGCGATGGTAGAAGCGAGGGATTAGGCTCACCTTGTCGAGAAGAGGGTCAATATCATTGAGGCTTGCTTAAGCTAGTAGAGGCCAAGCTCAAGGGGATCAAGGATCTAGTTACAACTGAGTTTGCCTAGGCTAAGCAAGGACACAAAGGAGCTCACTCGTCTTAAGGGCTTGGTGGTGGAGGCTAAAGGAAGGGCATCTTGAGCCAAAGTTTCTGGGTAGAAGACAAGGCAATCTAAGCTGAGGAGAAGGTCGTTCGGGCCAAGGAGAGGGTAGTTCGGGCCAAGAAGAAAACTTTGTGGGCTATCATTGAATTCAACGACTTTGAGGAGTTCAACTGTGAGATAGTCGAGGTTGCCAGGGACTACTTTAGGAAAGGCTTCATGATCTATAACAAAAGGGTTGCAGACTTGCTTCTAAAGGCTGACCTCAGCTTGATTACCTTCTCTAATGAATCTTTTGGTGATGGGGCTTCCCCTAGGTAGAGAAGAAGAAGAAAAACAAGATGAGGAGGGAGGAGCACAAGGAGAGGCATAATCTCATAGCTCAGTAGTCATAAGCAATACTTTGTATTTTCCTTCTTCTCTTCCTCATTATAATTTTCATGTTTTATGAATGAAATGAAATGAAATCTTTCTTTCACTTCCTTCTTGTTTCCCCTTGAGTTGAGTTTAAGTATCCTCTTTAGCATAGCTAAATCCTTCAGCTTAGCTCAAATTTCATCAAGTTGTTTGGATTATCTAGAATAGGTTGGCACATTGATCGACATAAATCTTGATGTAAATCAATGTTTTGACTGATGTAGGTCTACTCAGGAGAGTTGGTGCACTAGTTGCCTTTTATAGCAAGTTGATGGATGAACTAGGGTGAGCTCAAGAGCGACTTATCTCCCAACCGTAGTGCCACCAAAGTTGCACATTCAGAGCTCCCTCTTAAAGTCTTTATTTCACTCAAGAATGTGCAGATGATGTCAGGCTTGCTCATCCTACATTCTCGAGAAATTTTTTATCGAATGTTGTGTTGCCTTTGTGAGTATAATAATTCTGGGGTATGGATATTCTTAAGGATGAACCCTAAAAAATATTTTTCGATTGCGAATTTAAACCATCTGAGTCTCGAAGAACTCCACATGTAGTGAGTAATGAAAGAGAGATGGCTCAATCTTGACTATCTGAGGGCTCTATAAATGAAGGGAGGTCATGCCTCTTGGGTGGAACAACATCTACCTTTTTTGTCTTTAATCCTCCTTTACCTTTTATCCCTTTCAATTACTACCATGAGTCGTTCACTGGTAGAATGGCTGTCGGATTATCTGGAGATGCTCTAGTTAGCCCTTGAGTAGGTTGCGTAGAGGGTGGTTGAAGTCAAAGGCGAGTTGGTGCTCCCTTAGAACAAGCTAGCCATGGAGAAAGTAGCTACCAGCCACAGGGTGGAGAAGCTAGAGGAGGAGATAAGGGCAAGAGTTCTGCTTAGAGGAGGTGGAGCTCAAGGTCTTCTAACTCATGAATGAGCTATAGGTTGACCACCAACAGGTGGCAGAGGTTGAGAGGAGGGCTGCTTAGTCAATGGATATGAGCCTTCGATTAAGCTCGAGCAGATATTGCCAAGTCCTCGTATAGAGCTGCTTGATGAAGGTCTCCTTCTTGGCCTCCTCAATCTTGCTGAGGAGAGGCAAATCAAGGAGTTTGGATACTATTTGGATGTTGGCCAGTGAGAGTCCATCCATGCTCGACCTACTTTCCAATGAATATGAGTCAGCGGTTGGAACAAGATGCAGCATTTTGGTTAGCAGCAGCTGAAGAAAAAATAGGCAGTTCAAAGTATGTATTTTTAAAATTTTACAGTAAAATATAAAAGATTAAACATTTTAATCTTCTAAACATATCTTAGATTAGATCTAAACTATCAGTAAGAATCTATGACATGAAAAATTTACATATAAAATCTGAAATAAAATAGAAAACTGCATCGATCACATCGATGCCTTGAATTTGTTCTAACCTTTAGATTATATCGATAGAGTTCAGAACTCATCATCTTTTCATGGATTGATGATCTTCACTACTGATAAGCGTGGTATGAAGCTCTCACTGATGTCAAACAGTCGTATAAGCATCCGGCCTCTACGGATGGTCCACACGAAGTTTCTCAGACCGATCAGTCCTCTGCGGGAGTGCTAGCTCGCGTAGTCAGCTTCTGATGGCAGATCTGATCTGATCTCTTTCTTCGATCACCTCAAATCTTTTTGATGTTGAAGATGGATCAGAGAAGGATGTTGGATGATGGAGAAAATTTAGATGAAGACTCTCTTCTCTTTAATTTTTTCATCACCCAAAAATCTAGAACAGTTCTAGATCTCTCACCCAAGAGGAGAATGGTCTCCTATTTTGTTCATGCCAAGGAGGAAGGAAACCCACCCAATCCTCACATCCCAAAGAAATATTTTTGACCCTCTTTCTCTCTGGTATCTCGTGATGAAGAGCTTTCTTCTTATGGCACACAAATTATGGCCTTTTTATGTTTGTCATACAAACCAGATAAAACAGGATAAGGATTGGAGTTTGTTGCAATTCAAACTCTTTTGAATTTCAAATCGACTCTAACTTTTTCTCACCCTTATCTAACTTAAAGAGGGAATTATCAAAAAAAATTAGATATCAAAATCAATTGAAAGATTATCTTTTTCATACACAATAGACCCCTTCAAAAGCAGCCAACGTGTGGAAGGATATGGATAAGGTTTTAAGTTGAAATTCAAACTAATTTGAATTCAAATCAAAACCAACCAATTCCTATCCTAAATGAGTGACAAAAAAAATTATTTTCTAATTTTCTCATGTACAAACTAATTTTTATGGTGAGAAAAGGTATGAGATAATTTAGGTGGCGCAAGAGATAGAGTCCTACTCATTTGGGACTCTAGGGTTTAACCAATTGGATTTCTTTCAAACCCAATCCAATTAGACCCAAATAAAATATGATAAATCTAATCTAATTAGACTTTATAATCTTAATTAAATTTGATCAAATTAATAAATTAATTAAGCCATAGATCTGATCAAATCAGTATCATTTTTCTCTTACCGATTAGGTCATCTCATAACCTAATCAGACTTGACCTGATTGAATCAAATTCAATCAGATTTGATCCAGACTTTAATGCTTAATCAAATTGAGCTAATAGTGATCTAATCACTAATTAATCCTTTATTAAAGATAGAGTCCAAATCTAGTGGGACTCTTCTCTAGAGTCTCCATCCAGTGGGACTCTTTAGCAAGTCTCGTAAGTGAGACTCTTCACCAAAGTCCCGTTGACTGAGACTCTTCAGATTAGCCATGTGATCAGAGAAAACTTCTAATATGTGTGACCCATAGGTTCGAACCTAATCGATAGCACAGGAACTGATTCCTATACCAATCGGAGTAACCATTAGCAATGGTACTCGACGTCCGGATAGGCCGAATATATGCTAAGCAACACTCAAGAACCTATTTTAATATAGTTACCGTATAATTCATCCTTTGATCCAAATACTCAAGGTGACCTAGGGTTTAACTGCCAACCTGATATGGTCATCCATATTGTATTTCAATTTTCAAAATCATCACATGGATTACTCCGATCAAGATTTTATAAATTAAACACACTGATACATTAACTCCTACTTATTCGGAGGGGTCAATTCCATCTTGACTCACACACGACTTCACAAGTACTTGACTATGCCCAGAAATCTTTCATCGTTGAATAAAAATTAGATAGTCTGGTACCAAAGCATAGGAGTTGCTTGCAAGTCACATGGTGATCTCAGATCAGAGGGACACTTATACCTATATCCTTCAGAGTGACTCTTGACAGCAGAGTACTCCAGAGTTGGTCACATTTAGTGAAATATACTCTATATTTCACCTGCATGCCATACCAGCGTCTCATGCTCTTGGTTAAGAGGACAACCAACCTATATGGCACACAACGACCTACACTTGATATATCTATTGTCCTAGTAATAGCATATCATTTGGTCACGAACTCATTTAAGGACTAAACGATATATCCTTCTATATCGAATCAAATAATCCTAAGGACTTCATCACATAACAGGAGTTCAAAATGAGATGTACACAGTGATAAAAAAATCAAATAATATTTATTAATTTAATAATTTATATACAATTATAATGATAAGCACAACGTCAACAGCTGACGATTGACTTTGGGACACAATTTCAACAACTCTCACTTGACTAAAGCCAATTGATGCAGTATCATATATCCATCTTTGATTTGTAGTCTTCGAACTCTTGACGCAAGGGCTTTAGTAAATGGTCGGTCAGATTCTCCTTTCCATCGATCTTCTGAAGCTCGACGTCACCTCGATCATGATCTCTCAGACTAGTGGTAGGGCACAAAATATGCTTGTCCGCTGATGTGACTTCGATTCTTCACTTGAGCAATGGCACCAGTACTGTCGCAGTACAATAAGATGGGGCCATCAAGGAGGATGCCACTCCGAGCTCGTTGATGAACTTTCATAGCCACACAGTTTCTTCGCAGCATCGGATGCCTGATATATTCTGCCTCACAAGTAGAGTCGGCCACAGTGTGCTGCTTGAAATTTTTTCAGCAGATTGCTCCACCATTCAGGATATAAATATATCCGACATCTTTTCTGTCATCATGATCTGACTGAAAATTGAAGTCTATAAACCCACAAGTTTTAGGTCAGATTCTCATAGATAAGCCACTGATCCTTAGTATTTCTCAAATACTTAAGGATGGTCTTTACGACCTTCCAGTGATTCTCACCTGGATCGGACTGGTATCTGCTCACTACTCCTAATGAGTATGCCACATCCGATCGCACATGTCATGACGTACATAATAGATCCACTGTCGAAGCATATAAAATTCTACTCATACGCTCTCTCTCTTGAGGAGTTGTCAGACAATCACTCTTCGAGAGAAAATTTTTGGTCTATCGGAAGATAGCCTTTCTTGAAATTCTCCATGCTGAACTTTTCAGCACAGTATCAATGTACGTCGACTGGGATAATCCAAGCAACCTTTTAGATCTATCTCTATAGATCTTCATCCCAAGGATGAAGGATGCTTCTCCCAAGTCTTTCATGGAGAACTATGATGACAACCAAATTTTATTCCTGTAATGCAGGGATGTCATTTCGATTAAGAGAATATCATCGACATACAAAATAAGAAATACTACCACAGAGTTATTAACCCATTTGTATATGCAGGTTCCTCTTCATTCTTAATGAAGCCATACGTTTGATCACTTTATCAAAATACATGTTCCAACTCCGAGATGCCTGCTTAAGTCCATAGATGGACCTTTGAAGCTTGCACACCTTAGACTCATCTGTGGATATGAAACTTCAGGTTGTATCATATACACCTCTTCTTCTAGCTCTCCATTTAGGAAGGCTGTTTTCACATCCATTTGTCAGATTTCATAGTCTAGATGTGCTGCTATCGCAAGCATAATCGAATAGACTTGAGCATTGCCACAGGAGAAAATATCTCATCATAGTCAATACCATAATGCTGACGGTAACCTTGACAACCAGATGGCTTTATAGGTCTCCACCTTTCCTGTCTGCACCCTTTTCTTTTTGAAGATCCACTTACACCTATGGATTTTATCCTTCAGGTGGGTCAACCAATGTCCATACATTGTTGATTTTCATGGACTCCATTTCAATTTCATGGCTTTCAGCACTTATCAGAGTCAGACCTCTGCATCGCATCCATATAGGTGATCGGATCTCATTGTTCTCATCGAGTTCAACTGGATCTCCATCTCGACTAAGAAATCATAGTATCTATCCGGTTGATGCGGTACTCTATCAGATCTCCTTAAAGATGTTTCTACAATAGGTTTCAGATTTGATCTAATCAAGTCTGACTCTATGGGTTTACTAGATTGTGTCGGTTCTTCTACCAATCGAACTTCATCAAGTTCAATCTTTGAGGTATTAGTTCCTTCACCAAGAACTTCTTTTCTAAAAAGATAGCCCTATTACTGACGAACACCTTCTGTTCGTCAGCAAGATAGAAGTAATATCTTTGATCTCTTTTGGATACCTATAAATAGATATTTGTTAGACCTAGATCCAAGCTTGTCAGTTTTCAATCGTTTGACATAAGCCGGACATCCCAAACCCTCAGGTGAGAGAGTGCTGGCTTACGCCTGTCCACATCTCATGTGGTGTTTTACTTACAGACTTACTCAAAATTTTATTTAAAATATAACAAGCGACTCGAGTGCGTATCTCCAAAAAAAAATCGACAGACTTGCAAAGCCCATCATGGACGAACCATGTCTAACAGGATTCGATTCTCCTTTTCGATACACCATTATGCTGTGGTGTTCCAGGAGGGTCCATTGTGAGAGAATTCATTCTCTTCTAAGTATGTCAGAAACTCACTAGAGAGGTATTCTCCTCCTCGATCGGATCGAAGAGTTTTAATACTCTTTTCAGTTTGTTTCTCTACTTCATTACGAATCGTTTGAACATTTCAAATGATTCTGACTTATGTGTCATTAAGTAGACGTGCCCATACCTCGATAGATCATCTGTAAATATAATGAAATAATAATATCCATCTCTGCACTAGTGTTCATAGGTCCACATACATCAGTATGTATCAGACTTAGAACTTCACTGGCTCGCTCATCTTTTTCAGTAAAAGATGATTTGATCATTTTTTCAAGAAGACAGACTCACAGGTTGGGAGTGATTCACAATCACTGACTTCGAGATTTCTCTTGTGTCAACCTGTTTATTCTGTTCTTGTTAACATGACCTAACTACAATGCAAAGGTAGATATCGAGACATCACTAATTCTAGGATGTTGTGGATGTGTACATTACACTAACAGGTTGTGATAATATGTAAATACCATTGTTCAGTTATCCATTCATCACATTAACACCATTCATAATGATATTAAAATTATTTTTTTTATTAAAATTTCATAACCATACATGGCCAAAAGGCCTACAGAAATAATATTCAATAAAAAGAAGGACAAAAGTGACATTCACTTAGAATAATTAATTAGACTTGAATACAAGCTTAATAGTCCCTAATGCTAGAACTGAAACTGATCTTCCATCTCCAACATTAAGAATCTTTCACCTTCTTCAAATCTCCTACTGACCTGCAGACCCTGCAATGAATTACAAATATTAAAAGACTTCGATATCTAATACCAGGTAGTAGAATCACAAATTAAGAAATTAAAGGTGTTATCATATAATTATCTTGTCCAGCAATAACTTGCTTCTTTCTCGATCTGTTCGGATCCAGGGAGGCAATGTATTGAGGATAATTTTTTTTTCAGTGCCCTGCTTCTTGCAGTAGAAGCATTCCTCTGACTCTGGTCGGACTTGGATTTCTTGGTCTGACTGGGCTTGGGTGCCCCACACTTTGCACCTTTTCTTTTCTTCTTGTTCTTCTTTCTTTCTTAAAGGATCGACGTCCAGAAGAAGATCCTCCCAAACATTCACCGACTCCTTTTGGAGCTGGTGATCCTTCTCAAAGTT
Source organism: Elaeis guineensis (assembly GCF_000442705.2). NCBI lineage: Eukaryota > Viridiplantae > Streptophyta > Magnoliopsida > Arecales > Arecaceae > Elaeis > Elaeis guineensis. The sequence continues at coordinate 19,833,412 of NC_026003.2, forward strand.
TTGCAGTAACCCAGCAAATCGTGGTAGTTAACTGCAGCTTTGTCATTCGAAAATGAGTAAGAAAAGGAGGTAGGACTTGGGCAGAGAGTTCAGAATAGCATCTTTTCCAACTGCTCATGCAGGAGAAAGCGAGCTTGCTTAGGGCTCAATCATCTCGATCATGTACAATACATGATCAGTGACTGATGCTCCTTCCCTCATTCGAGCATTGAAGATGGCACAACTAGTCTTGTGCCTCTCAACATCGTCGGTGTGCAAAAGACTCGTTCAATATTTGCAACATATCCTGTGGCTGAGCATTCTCGAAATGATGGCTAAACTCATCATTCATCACCGCAGCATAATACAAGAACCTAGTTCGATCGTTGAGCCACTTCTGATAAGTGTCTCTGACCGTGCTACGTGCATTCGAGCTGGCTCCTCGGTGCGGATCTGTCAATACATACAAGATCCGTTCATGCTCCAGGACTATTTTGAGCTTTCGATACCAGCTATCAAATTTGTCCCATCAATTTATCACTATCTAATAGTGATCGAGCGACAAGGTGGTGGCCATAACTGCAAAAGAAAAATAGAACCTAATTAGTATATGAATTGATTAAGCCTAAAGATATAGATTTTAGTCTAAAGGTTCTCCACTATTTTATTCGAATTGATAGCCTCTACCTTCAATTCGAAGAATTACACTAATTCTTAGTGGGTACTAGAATCCACATGGACTGCACATGGGCCGAGTGTGGCTCGGCCAATCCTTGTGTACCATGGTAGGTTCTTAACCAATTATTTCATCAAATAATTTTTAGTATTCAATTTTGCCCAGACACCTCTTCAGCAGGTGTGGCACCTCCACTGAAGTTCTGGTTAGGTCCAACATTAACATGCCAGAATTTAGTGTATCTAACAAATGAGTGACAGACTGAGTGTGGCTCGACCAACCTGACCATCATCAGAAAGATACAACTAAAATAACATATTATGAATGATAATTCGACAGCCAGATGAGCACCAGGCGTGTGGCCCTCCAATGATCATCTAAACCATTGGACTCATTATCACCAACTTAATGGGAGGCTATGATCTAGTTATCGCCATAACTATTTATTTTAGGACCTAACAATTTTAGAAGATTTAATTAGTTGAATTGAGAGATGAGATGAGACTTGACCAGTTAATCTTAATCCTCCCACTGACTTCACCAAGTCAGATTTAAGAAGATCAGGCATAAGCTGGTCCAGCCAACCAGTCATGAATCCTCCTACTGGCTTCACCAAGTCATAAAGAGGACTCAAGACAAGTTGAACTAGGGACACCTAAATCAGTCATACTGATTTTCTAGTTAGCATGGGTCAACTCCAATCATTAAGTGATCTAATCAAAATATGATTCACCATGTTGGCCAGTAAGTGAGATCGATGGGAGGGATATGCATTAACTCGACATAGACTCAATCTATGCGAGTAGCTCCAATTAATGACCATCGATCAAAGCTGCCATACTTACCTTAGACACCAACTGGTTAGTCATTTTCAATTTGATCAACTTATAGACTTGGATTCGACCACGGAGCTATGATCAAAGTCCATATTGGTCTAATCAAAGACATGGACTTGACCAACTATAACTATTGAAATTGATCAAGAGAAGAAATTGATCCAATCAGAATTAACTTTTAATTAGATTTGATCAATTACTAACATGGTCCATTATCAATGATTTCTAACCCTAGGTCTAACCCAGTTAAATGGACTTGACTCGAGCTAACCCATTAACCCATGAGTTATGAAATTAATGCCTTAGATCTTTGATTCTCAAATCTAGATCGCTTAATTCTCAATTAAGTTTTGGACTGATATGGATTCGGGTTCGGTGTTTGAAAATAGTTTTTAATTTTATAAAATATTTTTACAATCAATCATCTAATGATCAAAATTTAATTTTAGATCTAATATATATTATTTCAGATCTAAAATAAAATTTTAAATTTTTTTATTATTCATCATCATGAAAAGACGCGCAGCACCCTACACGCCATAGGAGATCCCATCGAATGGATAAATAGGATAGTGAAATCCTGATTTCTCCTATGATCGGACGGCTATGAGGATCTATCCAATCAGATTACTATACTACTCAGATTCAAAATTAACTATTTAGATCTAATCTAAATAATTAAAATTAGATTATATGCAAAAAATTTATGTCATAAGAAACCTTGCTCTGATACCATATGAAGAAAAATGGTAGTTCAAAGCATGTATTTTTAAAATTTTATAGTAAATAATAAAAGATTAAATATTTTAATCTTCTAAACATATCTTAGATCAGATCTAAACTATCATTAAGGATCTATGATATAAAAAATTTATATATAAAATTTAAAATAAAATAAAAACTCATCGATCACATCGATTCCTGAATTTGATCTAACCTTTAGATTATGTCGGTAGAGTTCAGAACTCATCATCTTTTCATGGGTTGATGATCTCACTCTGGTAAGCATGGTATGAAGCTCTCACTGATGTCGAGCAGCTGCACAAGCATCGCCTCTACGGATGGTCCACACGAAGCCCTCGGATCGATCAGCCCTCCGGGAGTGCTAGCTCGCGCAGTCGGCTTCTGATGGCAGATCTGACTTGATCTCTTCTTCGATCATCTCAAATCTTTTTGATGTCGAAGATGGATCAGAGAAGATACTGGATGGTGAGAAAATTTAGATGAAGACTCTCTTCTCTTTGATTTTTCCTCACCCAAAAATCTAGAACAGTTCTAGGTCTCTCACCCAAGAGGAGAACGGTCTCCTCTTTTGTTCATGCCAAGGAGGAAGGAAACCCACCCAATCCTCATATCCAAAGAATATTTTTGACCTCTTTCTCTCTGATATCTCATGGTGAAGAGCTCTCTTCTTTTGGCACACAAAATTATGGCCTTTTTATGGTTGTCGCACAAACCAGATAAAACAGATAAGGGCTGGAGTTTGTTGCAATTCAAACTCTTTTGAATTTAATTCACTCAACTTTTTTCACCCTTATCTAACTTAAAGAAGACTTACCAAAGAAAATTGATATGAAAATTATTGGAAAGACTCCTTTTCTCATACACAATAGACCCCTTCAAAAGCACCAACGTGTGGAAGGATATGGATAAGTTTTAAGTTGAAATTCAAACTAATTTGAATTCAAATCAAAATCAATCAATTTCTATCCTTAATGAGTGACAAAAGAAGATTATTTTTTATTTTTCATATACAAACTAATTTTGTCGGTGAGAAAAGCATGAGACAATTTAGGTGGCGCAAGGGATAGAGTCCTACTCATTTGGGACTCTAGGGTTTAACCAATTGGATTTCTTTCAAACCCAATCCAATTAGACCCAAATAAAATATGATGAACCTAATTAATTAGATCTTATAATTTAATTAAATTTGATCAAATCAATAAATTAATTGAGCCATAGATCGATCAAATCAGGATCATTTCTCCTTACGATTAGGTCATCTCATAACCTAATCAGACTTGACTGATTGAATCAAATTCAATCAGACTTGATCCAGACTTTAATGCTCAATCAAATTAAGCTAATTAGTAATCTAATCACTAATTAATTTCCATTAAAGATAGAGTCCAAGTCTAGTGGGACTCTTCTCTAGAGTCTCTTCCAGTGGGACTCTTCAGCAGAGTCCCCGTCAAGTGGGACTCTTCACCAGAGTCTCATTGACTGGACTCTTCAGATTAGCATATGATCGAGAGAAACTTCTAATATGTTGACCCATAGGTTCAAACCTAAGTCGTAGCACAGAACTGATTCCTTTACCAATCGGAGTAACCATCTAGCAATGGTACCCGACTTCGGATAGACCGAATGTATGCTAAGCAACACTCAAGAACCTATTTGAATATAGTTACATATAATTCATCCTTTGATCCAAATGCTCAAGGTGACCTAGGTTTAACTGCCAACCCTGATATGGTCATCCACATTGTATTTCAATTTTAAAATCTATCACATGGATTACCCCGACCAAGATTTTACTGAATTGAAATACACTGATACATTAACTCCTACTTATTCGAGGGTCAATTCATCTTGACTCACACACCGACTTCACAAGTACTTGACTATGTCCAAAAATCTTTCATCGCTGAATTAAAAATTAGGTAGTCTGGCACCAAAGCATAGTGAGTTGCTTGCAAGTCACCATGGTGATCTCAGATCGGAGGGACACTTATACCTATATCCTTCGAGTGACTCTTGACAGCAGAGTGCTCCGAGTTGGTCACGTTCAGTGAAATATACTCCTATATTTCACCTGCATGCCATACCAGCATCTCCACGCTCTTGGTTAAGAGGACAACCAACCTATATGGCACACAACGACCTACACTTGATATGTTTATCATCTTAGTAATAGCATATCATTTGGTCGAAACTCATTTAAGACTAAACGATATATCCTCCTATATCAAATCAAATAGTCTAAGACTTCATCACATAACAGGAGTTCAAAATGAATATACACAGTGATGAAAAAATTAAATAATATTTATTAATTCAATAATTTATATAAATTATAATGATAAGCACAACCGTCAATAGCTGACGATTGACTTTGGGATACAATGAGAGGGTGGCAGAGATTGAGAGGAGGGCTGCTTAGTCAATGGAATATGAGCCTTCGATTAAGCTCGAGCAGATATTGCCAAGTCCACATATAGAGCTACTTGATTAAGGTCTCCTTCTTGGCCTCCTTTATCTGCTGAGGAGAGGCAAATCAAGGAGTTTGGATACTATTTGGATGTTGGCCAGTGAGAGTCCGTCCATGCTCGAGCTACTTTCCAATGAATATGAGTTAGCGGTTGGAACAAGATGCAGCATTTTGGTTAGCAGCAGCTTCATCTGAACCACTTGTAGTCTTAGGATATATCTTTTTAAAAACATGCTCGGATGTCGAGCCAACATCATTGTAATTGAAGGAAAGAAACAGTTTTCCTCCAGAATATCCAGGTTGCATCTAAAATTTTTTTCTAATATTCTACTTATTTAAGGATTAAATCCTTACCTGAATCGTAGCAGAACCAGGGATCAAATCCCAAATTATCTGATATAAACCTTCACGAAGGCCTAAATATGCAGACCCTTTACTTCGCATGCACGTCAGATACCGCAGGAAAGCAGGATGAACTCCAATCCAATTGGCTTCTCAACTCATCAATCAGGAATGAGATGTGATGATGTGACACCTCACACCAGTAAGTAGGATGCCCAAGAAGGATCCATGCCCAAGGAGAGGAGGCGGCAACAAAGGAGAGATGTAGAAGATGAAGGACCTCTCTCTTCACACGTCTGTCTCTCTCTCTTTTTTCTTCTCTCAATTTGATTTGTTTGCTATTCTATTCTCTTCTTTCATCCACAGGTAGAGACCCTCTCTATTTATAAATGATTCTCATGATCCAATGAGAGGAGGACTCTTTATTCAAATCTGATTTGAATTGATCCAATACTTATGAAAGGACTCCTACATGAGATAAATTACCATCACTTATGACATCCACTTTGCACCTACTCTCACATCCATTTGGGACGCTCCAAATAAGTACCAAACTAATTTTTGGTCATGCTTCATAAGTGGATATTCTCAGTGCAAATAGGAATACTCATATCTCATCCAAAACAGATCCGATTCGAGTCTGATTCGAATCCGATTCGAAATAATTTCGAAAGACTGTCAATCCTAAACTCTTTAAGACTTTTATACCAAATCTAACATAAATTTTAGATCTTTTAAATCTAATTAATTTATATCTAATTTAAAATTATTAATACTTAAATCCAATCTTTTATATATTTCATGGATCATAGATAGAAATTATTCATCCCTGAGATTGAACCTGAACCTCATGTGTAGTGCTAGCTAGACATAGTCAACTCTTCAATCTCGTTTAACCTATAACTCAATTCTCAATCAAGTTAGTTTATATGTTCAATCAAGTCCAGTACTTTCAGATTGGACATATAAATATAAGTCAATTCCTTCCTACTTTGTCTGACTTATGTGCGTGGCTCCATAGGTTCAAATACTAAGTCGGTAGCACAGGAACCAATTTCTGCACTAATCGAAAATACCATCTAGCAATAATTTTCGACATCCAGATAGGTTGAATTATCGTAAAAGAATATTTCAAAATCCATACTCATGGTTACCGTATAATTCATCTTTTTGACTCTGGATGCTCTAGGATGGTCTCAGATTAACTGTCAATCGAGATTGCTTCATCCACATTATATTTCAACCTTTCAAATCTATCTCATGGATTACCCTGACAAGACTTTACTAAATTAAAATACAGCGATACATTCAACTTCAATAATCTAGAGGGGTCAATCCCATCTTGATCCATACACAGACTTCGCAAGTACTTGACTGTACCCAATAGCCTTTCGTCACTGCATTAAAAATTCAGGTAGTTCGGCACCAAAAACATAGTGAGTTGCTTACAAGTCACTATAGTGATCTCAGGTCTGAAAGATATTTATACCCATGTATTTCGTGAGCAGCTCTTGATAGCAGAATGCTCAGTAGGTGAGTCACTTGTTCCGTGATGATGTACCCTTACATCTCACCTGTATGCCATACCAGTGTCACCACACTCTTGGTTAAGAGGACAACCAATCTATATGGCACACAATGACTTTATTCGATAAATATTATCATCCATAATGACGTATTATTTGGTCACGAACTTTTTTAAGAACTATATGATAAATCTTTCTTTATCGTACACTAGCATAGTTCTAGGGACTTCATCACAGTATAAAAATTCAAGAAAGATATCATTTGTGATAAAAAATATCAGAATAACTATTATTTAATAATCAATAATTCATATAAAGGATGAACTCAATCGTTATAGATTAATTTTAGGAATAATTCTCAACAACTTCTACTTGGACTAAAGCTAATCGGGATAGTATCTTATACCACATCTTTCATTTGAAGTCATCAAACTCTTTGATCCTGAGAGCTTTAGTGAAGGGGTCAGGCTAGGTTCTTCTATCCGTCGATCTTTGAAGCTCGATGTCACTTGATTCATGATCTCTCGCACTAGGTGATAGCGGCGCAAAACATGTTTAGTGCGATGGTGCGACTTAGTTCTTTCGCCTGAGCTATGCACTAGAGCAGTCACAATACTACTGGACAAGACCATCAATGAAAGGTACAACTCTTAACTTGATATTAAATTATCGCAACCACATCGCCTCCTTTGCAGCATCTGATGCAGCAATGTATTCTGCTTCGCATACAGAATCGGCATAGTATGTTGCTTGAAACTTTTTCAGCAAACAGCTCCTCCATTCAAGGTAAATACGTAGCCGACATGCTTCTGCTATCATCACAAT
>NC_026003.2:19840906-19889532 GCF_000442705.2 Elaeis guineensis
AATCTGTTTGGGAAATGTGTCCCAAAAAGCCAATCGTCAAGCTGTTGACGGTTGAGCAACCAAGTATTGTAATTGATTTGTTAATAAATAAAATATATTTGGCATTTTCATCATAAGCTTTCATCTTCTAATGAACTCCGTTGTTATGACGAAGTCCTTAGGACTATTTAGGTTCGATAAAGAGAGGATTATCGATTAGTCCTTAAAACTGTTCACGACCAAATGATAGGCTGTTAATAAGGACGACAGCTTCTATCGAGCATAGGTCGCTGTAGGCCATATGGGTTGGTTGTCCTCTTAACCAAAGAGTGTGGAGACACAGGTATGGCATACAGGTGAGATGTAAGGGTACATCATCATTGAACGTGACCAACTCCAGAGCATTCTGCTGTCGAGAATGTCTCTGATGGGATATAGGTATAAGTGTCCCTTAGACTTGAGATCGCCTCAGTGACTTGCAAGCAACTCACTGTGCTTTGGTACTGGACTAACTGAATTTCTAATTCAGAGACGGAAGGCTTCTGGGGCACAGTCAAGTACTTGCGAAGTCAGAATGTGATCGAGATGGATTGACCACTCCAAGAGTTGGAGAAGAATGAGTCGCTGTATTTCAATTTAGCAAAACCTTGGCCAGGATAATCCATCAGATGGATTTGATATTTTGAAATACAATGTGGACAACCTGATCAGAGTTGACAGTTGAGCTCTAGGGTGTCCTATGATCATTTTGGTCAAGGGATGAATTATATGAAAACTATATCCGCATGGGTTCTAAGGATGTTGTTCTACACATTCGACCTATCCGGTCGTCGGGTATCATTGCTAGATGGTCACTTCGATTGGTATAGAAATTTATTCCTATGCTACCGGCTTAGGTTCGGACCTATGAGGTCACACACATTAGAGTTTATGATCTGATCAGATGGTTAATCAATGATTAAGAATCATTCTAGGGTTAGATGATCAATACGATTGATATTTAACCCAGTGCAAGTGTTGCAGGAGGATCGATTAGCAATTCGATTGCTAATTGGCTTAATTTGATTAAGCCAATGGGCTGAGATTAAGTCTAATTAAATATAATTTAATTAGATTTGGTTTGAGCTTGATTGGATCAAGTCCAATTGGTTTATTGGATAAGCCAAGTGCAAGGAAAGACTAGTCCTAGTTCAACTAGGACTTGGGTCAATCTAATTTCTAATTTGGATTAAAAAATTAAATCAGATTTAAATCTAATTTAATCTGATTAAATTAGGTTCTTAATTAGGTTAAGACCTATTTTAATTAGGTTGATCTAATTTTGATTTGATTTGGTTTGGAAAACTAAATTAAAACAAGTCATGAGACAGAATCCTAGTAGACTAGGATTCCACCTTGCGCCACATAACCTTCTCCACGCCCTCTCTCTTAATTCAACGTCAATCTTCACTTATTTTGTGTGACAAAAGCCCTCTCCCAGATCTCTCTCACGTTCACAAAAGGTCTCTTCTCTTCTTTCTTACATGGAAGGTGGTTTGGATCAAATCTAAAAGAATAAGTTTGGATTTTGAATTCTATGAGATAGAGTTTTAGAAATCCAAAACTCTTTCAATTTTGCACCGAATTTATCCAAATTTATTTTGGAATTTTCGTAACTTTTAGGGTTTATATTGTGCACCCTTTGCTGGTGATCCATGCATAAAAATATGGAGGAGGTGCTCAAGAGTTGGGCGTCCCTTAACTTGCCATGTTTGGATAAGCCTTGACTAGGTGTTTGACCTAGACAAGGACTCTATCATATCTCTCTATATAAGACGAGTTTCTTCATGAAATTTTAAGGAGAGATAGAGATATGAGAGACCTTTGTGCCATCCAAAAATCAGAGAGAAATACCTTTAGGTCATGGAGATATAAAAGACACAAGTTAGGGCGTTTAGAGAGAAAAACGTGAAGAAGAAGAGGGTCTTCTTCTAGGGTTTTTATTTTCATATCTTTCCTCCTTCCATCTTGAGTTTCCTGAGAGCGTCTCAGATCTGAAACTTCTCCTTCTACTTTCCATCTTTGGAAGAGTCCAAATCAAGAAGAAGGAGGCACCTGATCAACCATCAAAGAAGGATCAGCGCAGTACTAGCATACTGTGCTGATTTCCTGAAGCAGGACTTCTGATCGAGATTCGTGGGCTCGTGTGGACGACTCCTAGAGGCCGGACGCATGTGCGGCTTGCAACATCATCCTCAAGCCCAGATCAGCAAAGTTAGAACGTCTAACTTACAAGGTAATAGATCTGATCTATTGTTTAATACATATATTAGATGTAGTATAGAAACATGTTGATATGATCAACATGTAGTTCATGATATATTTATATATTTTAATTTCTAATTTAATATCATGTAATAATCATGTAATAGGATCTTAGATCTAGGGATTTTTCTGATCTTAGAAAATAAATTTTGATTTATTTTAGTCTTCCGCTGTATGATCTTGAAAAAGTTTCAAGATCTAACCCTCTTTTTCAAGATCTAACCCTGAAACCCTAGATCTGGTTCCCTACAATTGGTATCAGAGTCTAGGTTCTTTATTACATGATTATTTATACATGCTTAGATTATTTTTTAGATTAGATCTAATTTATAATCTGATTATTAAATCTAAAATTAAAATTTTAGATCAATCACAAACTGCAAGGTTATCCTGCTGTAAGGTTTACCCCTTACAGTGCAAAGGTTGTCCTAGTTTGTGTAGATCTATCTTTAATCATAAATTTGTTAGATATGATCTAGATTAAATTTATGATTTATTAGATTTAAAAATATTTAAATCTGAAATAAAATCTCTTTGTTAATAATTTTTGTGCAAAAAAATTGTTTAAAGTTGAAATTGTTTCAATTACATGAACCTGTTTAGATTAGATCTAAAGTAGTTTCATGTTTATTTCACTTGTATCTTGATTATGAATCAAATATGCAATATGGTTGGTAGAATCATATTGTAAAATTATTTTACAAATATGAAAATTAATTTTTGAAAAGCCAAACCCAACCCTCAGCCCAAAACTTAATTAAGAATTAAGAAGTTGTTTGATTAGGTTCTAGGATTGTGAATTGAAGAACCTAAGACACAAATCATAACACATTGGGTTAATGGGTTAGTGGGAATTAGGTCCATTAATTGGGTTAGACCTATGGTTAGATTAAAGATGGACTTAATTAGAGAATTGACTAAATCTAATCAATTGTTGTCTTAGATTAGGTCAAGGATTCTCTAGATCAATTACAATAGTTGTAGTTGGTCAAGTTCATGTCTTTAACGAGAATCAAATGGACTTAATTCTTGGCTAAGCGGTCTAGCACGAACTGTTAGGTTGATCTAATCGAAACTAATTAAACCAGTTGGTGTCTAAGGTAAACCAGACCGGTGGTTTTTAATTGGGAGCCCGCTTACCTGGCCATTTCTGATGGTGTCTAAGGCAAGCTTTGGCAGACCCTCCCACTGATCGAACTTACCTGGCCTCTTGGTGAAATTATGTTTTGATCGGATCACTTGACTATTCGAGCTGACCCATGTCAGCTAGGTAAATCAGTGTGACTGATTTAGGTGCTCCTAGACCAGCCCTTTTAATGGTCTCCCTTAAGCTGACTTGGTGAAGCCAGTGGGAGGATCATGATAAGCTGGTTCATCTGACCTCATCCTCTATATTATTTAAATCCTCTAAAATTATTAGGTCCTTAAAATGATAAAGTTATGGAGATAACTGAGTCATAGCCTCCCATTAAGGTGTTTGATAATGAGTCCATGAACTCAATAATCATTGCAGACCCAAAGGCCTGGTGCTTGTTGACTAATGAAATTATCACTCATCATATGACGACTTGAAAGTATCTCTCTAATGGTGGTTAGGTGAGCCAACCAAAGTTGGGCTTAATCATTCGTTGGTTAGATACACCAAGTATGATCATGTTAATGGTTGGACCTAACTGGATCCTTACAGTGGAGGCCAAAGCCTACTGATTAGGTTTCTGGGGCAAAATTAAAATTACTAGAAATTGTTTAGAGAAACAATTGGTTATGAACCTACCCTTAGATGTACATGGGTTGACCAACCAAAGTTGGGCTTGTGTGCAGTCTAAGTGGATTCTAGTACCCGCTAAAGAATTAGGGTAATTCCTCGAGTTGGAGGTAGAGGCTACCAATTCGAATAAAATAGTGGGAGAAACCTTTTGATTAAAGTCCAAATCTTTAGGTTCAATGAATCAATTACTAATTAGGTTATGGTTCTCCTTTGTGCAAATATGGCCACTTTCCTATCGCTCCGATCGTTGTTGGACAATGATAAGTTGGTGGGACCCAACTTCGATAGCTGGTACCGAAAGTTGAAGATAGTCCTGGAGCATGAACGGATCCTATATGTGATAATAGATCCTGCACCTCAGGAGCCAGCTGTCAATGCATGTGGAACAATCAGAGACACTTACCAGAAGTGGCTCAGTGATCGGACCACGGTGCACTGTATCATGCTGGCTATCATGAGCGACGAGTTCAGTCGCAGATTCGAGACGGCTCAGCCAAAGGACAAGCTTCAAGTGTTGGAGGATACCTTTGGCACACCCGATGACGTGGAGAGGCACAAGACTAGTTGTGCCATCTTCAACGCCAAAATACGGGATGGTGCCTCTGTCACTGATCATGTATTGTACATGATCGAGCTGATGGAATGATTGAGCAAGCTCGACTTTTCCTTGCATGAGCAGCTTGGGAAAGATGCAATACTGAACTCGCTGCCCAAGTCTTATCTCCCATTCCTCACTCATTATAGAATGACAAAGCCTGAAGAGAACTACCACGGGAAACTGGGGTTGCTTCAGAACTTTGAGAAGGATCACCAACTTTACAAGGAGTCGGTGAACTCAGTGGGAGGTTCGTCTTCTGGTTCTCGATCCTTTGAGAAAGGGAAGAAGAATAAGAAGAAGAAAGTGAAGAAGGTGTAAGTTCAGACTGGGACATCAGTGCAGAGCCAGACCAAAAAGATCAAGCCTGATAAGAGTCTATTCAACTGGCAAACACCCTAGATTAGATAGTGTGTCAGATATCTACTTATGGCACTGTAGGCTAGGTCATATAAACAAGAACAGAATAAACAGGTTGACTCAAGAGGGAATCTTCGAAGTCAGTGATTGTGAATCACTTCCAACCTGTGAGTCCTGTCTTCTTGGTAAAATGACCAAGTCACCTTTTACTGGAAAAGGTGAGAGAGCTACTAAGCTCTTGGGCCTAGTACATACTGATGTATGCGGACCCATGAGCACCAGTGCTAGAGGTGGATATTTCTACTTCATAACTTTCACGGATGACCTATCCCGATATGGATATGTCTATCTGATGAAACATAAGTCGGATTCATTTGAAATGTTCAAACGATTTCGAAGTGAAGTAGAAAAACAAACTGGAAAGAGTATTAAAACTCTTCGATCTGATCAAGGAGGAGAATACCTTTCTAGTGAGTTTCTCACATATCTAAGAGAGAATGTGATTCTCTCCCAATGGACTCCTCCAGAAACACCACAGCATAATGGTGTGTCTGAAAGGAGGAATCGAACTCTGTTAGACATGGTCCGATCCATGATGGGTTTTGCTAGCTTGCTGATATCCTTCTGGGGATATGCACTCGAATCGACCTATTATCTGTTAAATAGGATTTCAAGTAAGTCTGTAATTAAGACTCCATATGAGATATGGATGAGACGTAAGCCAGCACTTTCACACCTTAGGGTCTCGGGGTGCCCGACCTATGTCAAACGATTAGTCACAGACAAACTTGGACCTAGGTCTGACTAATGCTCATTCATAGGGTACCCCAAAGAGACAAAAGGATATTTTTTCTACCATGCTGATGAACAAAAGGTGTTCGTCAGCCTTAAGGCAATCTTTTTAGAAAAGGAGTTCCTTGGTGAAGGAACCGTTGCCTCTAAGGTTGAACTTGATGAAGTTCAACAGGTAGAAGGACCGACACCAATAGCTGAACCTGAGTCGGATATGATTAGATCAGATCCGGAGCCCAATATACCTACACCATTAAGGCGATCCGGTAGAGTACCGCGTCAGCCGGACAGATACTACGGTTTCTTGGTCCGGGACGGTGATCCTATCGAACTTGATGAGAATAATGAGGATCCGATCACCTATATGGATGCAATGCAGAGATCTAATTTCGAAAAATGACTTGAAGCCATGAAATCCGAAATGGAGTCCATGAAGGTCAACGATGTATGGACATTGGTTGACCCACCTGAAGGGGTTAAACCCATTGGGTGTAAATGGGTCTTCAAAAGGAAGAGGGGCGCAGACGGAAAGGTGGAGACCTATAAAGTCCATCTGGTTGCCAAGGAATATCGTCAACATTATGGTATTGACTATGACGAGATATTTTCCCCTGTGGCAATGCTCAAATCTATTCGGATAATGCTTGCAATAGCTGCCCATCGGGATTATGAGATCTGGCAGATGGATGTAAAGACAGCTTTTCTGAATGGAGAGCTGACTGAAGAGGTGTATATGATACAACCTGAAGGGTTTACATCCACAGATGAGTCCAAGGTGTGCAAGCTTCAGAGATCCATTTATGGATTGAAGCAAGCTTCTCAGAGTTGGAACATGCGTTTTGATAAGGTGATCAAAACGTATGGCTTCATTAAGAATGGAGAAGAGCCCTGCATCTATAAATGGGCAAATGGTCCAGTTGTGGTATTCCTTGTCTTGTACGTGGATGACATTCTCTTAATCGGGAATGACATCCCCGCACTACAGGGAATAAAAGTTTGGTTGTCATCACAGTTCTCCATGAAGGACTTGGGTGAAGCATCCTACATCCTAGAGATGAAGATCTATAGGGATAGATCTAAAAAGATGCTTGGGTTATCCCAGTCCATGTACATAGACACTGTGCTGAAGAGGTTCAGCATGAAAAATTCCAAGAAGGGCTATCTACCGATAGGCCATGGAATTTCTCTCTCTAAGAAAGATTGTCCGACAACTCCTGAAGAGAGAGAGCGTATGAGTAGAGTCCCATATGCTTCAGCCGTAGGATCTATCATGTACGTCATGACATGTACAAGATCAGATGTGGCATACTCACTAGGAGTAGTGAGTAGATACCAATCTGATCCTGGAGAGAATCACTGGAAAGTGTTTAAAGCCATCCTTAAGTATTTGAGAAATACTAAGGACCAATGGTTGGTTTATGGCAAGTCAGATCTGAAACTTGTGGGGTTCACAGACTCTAGCTTTCAATCTGACCATGATGACAGCAGGAGCGTGTCGGATTATATCTATACTATGAATGGTGGAGCCATCTGCTGGAAGAGATCCAAGCAGCATACTGTGGCAGACTCTGTTTGTGAAGCAGAGTACATCGCAGCATCAGATGTCGCGAAAGAAGCTGTGGCTGAGAAAATCCATCACTGAGCTCGGAGTAGCACCCTCCCTCAATGGTCCGGTCCTGCTCTACTGCGACAGCACTGGTGCCATAGCTCAGGCGAAGGAACCCAAAGCACATCAGCGGACGAAGCACATCTTGCGCCGCTTCCACCTGGTCCGAGAGATAGTGAATCGAGATGATGTCGACCTTCAGAAGATCGACGGAAAGAAGAACCTAGCCGACCCCTTCACTAAAGCCCTGACAATAAAGGAGTTCGACAACCACAAGTCGAAGATGGGTATTAGATACTGTGCCGAGTGGCTTTAGGACAAGTGGGAGTTGTTGGGAAATGTGTCCCAAAAAGCCAATCGTCAAGCTGTTGACGGTTGAGCAACCAAGTATTGTAATTGATTTGTTAATAAATAAAATATATTTGACATTTTCATCATAAGCTTTCATCTTCTAATGAACTCCGTTGTTATGATGAAGTCCTTAGGACTATTTTGGTTCGATAAAGAGAGGATTTATCGATTAGTCCTTAAAACTGTTCACGACCAAATGATAGGCTATTAATAAGGACGACAGCTTCTATCGAGCATAGGTCGCTGTAGGCCATATGGGTTGGTTGTCCTCTTAACCAAAGAGTGTGGAGACACTGGTATGGCATACAGGTGAGATGTAAGGGTACATCGTCATTGAACGTGACCAACTCCAGAGCATTCTGCTGTCGAGAATGTCTCTGATGGGATATAGGTATAAGTGTCCCTTAGACTTGAGATCGCCTCAGTGACTTGCAAGCAACTCACTGTGCTTTGGTACTGGACTAACTGAATTTCTAATTCAGGGACGGAAGGCTTCTGGGCACAGTCAAGTACTTGCGAAGTCAGAGTGTGATCGAGATGGGATTGACCACTCCAAGAGTTGGAGAAGAATGAGTCGCTGTATTTCAATTTAGCAAAACCTTGGCCAGGGTAATCCATCAGATGGATTTGATATTTTGAAATACAATGTGGACAACCTGATCAGAGTTGACAGTTGAGCTCTGGGGTGTCCTATGATCATTTTGGTCAAGGGGATGAATTATATGAAAACTATATCCGCATGGGTTCTAAGGATGTTGTTCTACACATTCGACCTATCCGGTCGTCGGGTATCATTGCTAGATGGTCACTTCGATTGGTATAGAAATTTATTCCTATGCTACCGGCTTAGGTTCGGACCTATGAGGTCACACACATTAGAGTTCATGATCTGATCAGATGGTTGATCAACGATTAAGAATCGTTCTAGGGTTAGATGATCAATACGATTGATATTTAACCCAGTGCAAGTGTTGCAGGAGGATCGATTAGCAATTCGATTGCTAATTGGCTTAATTTGATTAAGCCAATGGGCTGAGATTAAGTCTAATTAAATATAATTTAATTAGATTTAGTTTGGGCTTGATTGGATCAAGTCCAATTGGTTTATTGGATAAGCCAAGTGCAAGGAAAGACTAGTCCTAGTTCAACTAGGACTTGGGTCAATCTAATTTTTAATTTGATTAGAAAATTAAATCAGATTTAAATCTAATTTAATCTGATTAAATTAGATTCTTAATTAGGTTAAGACCTATTTTAATTAGGTTGATCTAATTTTGATTTGATTTGGTTTGGGAAACCAAATTAAAACAAGTCATGAGACAGAATCCTAGTAGGACTAGGATTCCACCTTGCGCCACATAAACCTTCTCCACGCCCTCTCTCTTAATTCAACACCAATCTCCACTTATTTTGTGCGACAAAAGCTCTCTCCCAGATCTCTCTCACGTTCACAAAAGGTCTCTTCTCTTCTTTCTTACATGGAAGGTGGTTTGGATCAAATCTAAAAGGAATAAGTTTGGATTTTGAATTCTATGAGATTGAGTTTTAGAAATCCAAAACTCTTTCAATTTTGCACCGAATTTATCCAAATTTGTTTTGGAATTTTTGTGGCTTTTAGGGTTTACATTGTGCACCCTTTGCTGGTGATCCATGCACGAAAATATGGAGGAGGTGCTCAAGAGTTGGGCGTCCCTTAACTTGCCATGTTTGGATAAGCCTTGACTAGGTGTTTGACCTAGACAAGGACTCTATCATATCTCTCTATATAAGACGAGTTTCTTCGTGAAATTTTAAGGGGAGATAGAGATATAAGAGACCTTTGTGTCATCCAAAAATCAGAGAGAAATACCTTTGGGTCGTGGAGATATAAAAGACGCAAGTTAGGGCATTTAGAGAGAAAAACGTGAAGAAGAAGAGGGTCTTCTTCTAGGGTTTTTATTTTCATATCTTTCCTCCTTCCATCTTGAGTTTTCTGAGAGCGTCTCAAATCTGAAACTTCTCCTTCTACTTTCCATCTTTGGAAGAGTCCAAATCAAGAAGAAGGAGGCACCTGATCAACCATCAAAGAAGGATCAGCGCAGTACTAGCATACTGTGCTGATTTCCTGAAGTAGGACTTCTGATCGAGATTCGTGGGCTCGTGTGGACGACTCCTAGAGGCCGGACGCGTGTGCGGCTTGCAACATCATCCTCAAACCCAGATCAGCAAGGTTAGAACGTCTAACTTGCAAGGTAATAGATCTGATCTA
The DNA here is from genome assembly GCF_000442705.2 of Elaeis guineensis. NCBI lineage: Eukaryota > Viridiplantae > Streptophyta > Magnoliopsida > Arecales > Arecaceae > Elaeis > Elaeis guineensis. Next base: position 19,850,910 of record NC_026003.2, read on the forward strand.
TTGTTTAATACATACATTAGATGTAGTATAGAAACATGTTGATATGATCAATATGTAGTTCATGATATATTTATATATTTTAATTTCTGATTTAATGCCATGTAATAATCATGTAATAGGATCTTAGATCTAGAGATTTTCTGATCTTAGAAAATAAATTTTGATTTATTTTAGTCTTCCGCTGTATGATCTTGAAAAAGTTTCAAGATCTAACCCTCTTTTTCAAGATCTAACCCTGAAACCCTAGATCTGGTTCCTACAAAATCAACATGACCATCTGAATTAACAGTCGGATTGCTGACACATGTTAGCCAGTCATGTGGCTCCAAACTGTCATCAGAATCATAATCAGCAAACCATCCAGTCATTACTCCAAAAATCCCACCATTTAGAATACTAATTTGAGAAGTGTGAAGCCGACACTCCCTCGTGAATGCAGTCTCTAGAAGATCTGTGTAGCAAAATCAAGAAGACAACTGTGGAGGCTCAACTTCACAGCTCACCTCGGCTAGTTGTCCTCACCTATTTATCCATTTCCTTCATCCAAACAAACAAGTTGCCTTAACCTTGGAAGTAGGGGTGAGTGATATGCCTAAGAATCAACCACAATTGATATGGCAAAACAATCAATCAAAGCTCGGCACAAAACCTCCATTCAATCAACCAATACCTATCACGTGGTTGACCCAAAGGCACATGGAGATGCCAAGATCTCCCCGCATCTAGCGATGGCTTAGTCTCAATTGCAAACATTTTTTGTAACCATGGGGTGATTTACACAAAATGTGAGGCATGGAGAAATCACCCATGCAAGATCTTTAGGACATATGATTGGTTAGGAAGGATAGCTGATCCACACATCCAGATTCTTCTATGACAAGCATCGATCTTTGCCTATATAAATTACTCTTGAGAGACTATTCATGTAATTTTTCTTGAGCCCTCATACACTTATATCATTACTTTGACGCTCTTGCAACACCTCCACTGTCTCCTAAAAGTTTGTCTAATTTAGGCATCGACAGGTTCTCCATCATACTCTCTCCGATAAAAAGACTTCTTCATCTTTATGCTGCATTTTAGATCATATTTGGCGTCAGCACGAGGATGGCTTTCTCCCCTCAGCCTCATCTCAGATGCGATCTGCATTGTAGCGATCACTTTCTAAGTCCAAAGACCATCACATAATTTTCTTGGAGGTACATCATGATTTCTGACCGACCCCTCCAATCTATTTAGTGTTCCGTGGAGCCCTCTAGCAAATCAGTCCACTCAACATCTTGATCAGATTGGCTCCTGATAGTAATACTATTTATAAAAAAAATAGCATGGCTCCATGGAGAAAGGAGTGGTTGTAAAAAAAGAAAAGAAAATAGAAACTTTAGTAGCTGAAATGTAGCCCAAAAATTTATTTGGCTGATGTGTTGTATTCATTGCAGTTGACTGACTTTTGGACTCATTTTTATAAGTTTGTACTCTTGAATTTGCACTGTGAACTGTGCCATGTAGCGAAGCGACCTCAATGGCGCAGGACCGATGAATGGCTTTTATTAGTGATTTCTCTGGGTTATTGTAGCATTGCCAAAAAAATAGCTGGAAGGCACCAGACGGGTTTGGTACAATTTTACATATTATGCTTCCCTTTCTTACATTGATACATATGACTCACTCCTTGCATTGGTTTCTTAGCTACAGTGCCTACTCTGCAAGTTGGTAGAAATATATGATGCCAAAGATATATCTGTTTTTAGTAGTTCAGACATTAAAAAGCAAAGAGCTTATGTACCAACAAAATAGCAATAAACTTCATTGGCTTATAATTGATTTATTATCGGTTGTCAATTGCGAGATTTGCCTATCCTTCCTGCTTGTAATTTGTCCAAATCATTATGTGTTCTGATATTTAGGTTGAAATATTTAAAGCACAAATTTATGGAGCATGGGGATGATTAAATCTGGCACATACCATATTTCCTGAAATAAAACATATTCAGTTGATGACACTCATGAATTGAAGCTTGAGTATCCAATATTAATATTATTTATCATTTTGAAGCACTTGTGAACAATAGTGCATTGCAGATTAATATAATCAACAATTACAAATCCTTAGGTGGCACCCATGAATAGTTTTCTCAAGCGTAGGCAAAGAACTCTCCACATCTTGAGAGCTTCCAAATTCACAGCAAAGCCCAACTTGCACTAGCCTGTCACCATGCTTTCCTAAATTAGTAGGTAAAAGAATAATGAGGCAAAAGGTGCAGAACTAAATAATTCATGGTATCCCGATATGATCAGCAGAAGATGACTTCAAAACAGGAAGAGAAACTTTAACCCTACGTATAGCCTGTAACATCAACGACCACCCACCTTCAACCATCGACTACTAACATCATATGTTTGGCATCAAAAGCTCCCTGGAGTACGTTTGTGAGATGTTCTCCAAAACCAGCTCATTTGCTTTCCCAACAGCTGTTCCTGTTATTATTACGATCTTCCAGGATTGTATCCTGTCCTCCTCCTTGTACGTCAACCCTTCTCCTAGAAGTAAACTGGATCTTTTGAGCTTGTTGATGTGGTGAGTGGCCGGATTTATGAGAAGGCAAAGGGTGGTCCTATTTTTCTTGCTGAGGCTTACCGAGCATAACCAGCAGCTCGCGTGGGCTGCATGTGACCTGCGCAGGTTATCTGACACCTCCAGCTATTCCGTCCGCACGGCCATGTTGACCCCATGAAATAGCGGACGTTATGTAGCTGTGGAGAGGCGGCTGTGTCCATCTACTAACCACTGTATTATATCCTACACTACATGCACTGCGTAGTTCTGCACGCCGCTAATCACATTTGCTCATTTTTATTATGGACTCTGTTCATCGAGTGTTCATCTTTGACACCACAAGCTATTACTTTCCTGCATGGCCAAGTCGATCCATGAAACATTAGATGTCATAATAGCTGTGAAGAGGTCGTAATGTCCTTCTACTAACTACCGTACAAAAAATTATATCTTATACTCTATATATATATATATATATATATATATATATATATATATATATATATATATATATATATATATAGCCATGCATATAATCAATCACAACTCTTCGTTTCCATAAACTTTATTCATTGAATACCCATCCCAATATATCACTAAAAGAACAAATAGTTATTATAAAATTTTTTTTAAAAATAATATTTTTTAATAAATATTTTTAAAATATTATTATTTAAAAATTATTTTTAAAACTACCGTTTGGAGATCACGCAAGATAAATTCATAGATTAAAATCATGACTTTTGAGTCCATATAGACATCCAGCATGAATTTTGATATTTAAATTTATGAATTGAATTCATGATTTAATGATAAAATTAAATTTATAGATTTAACTTATGAATTAAGCTATTTAATTTTTTTAATTTAAAATTAAAAATTTATTATCCCAAGCCACGTTTTCAAGCCAAAAAAAGAAAAAAAAAAAAAAAGGAAAGAAAGAAAGAAAGAGAGAGGAGGGAAGGGAGAGTGGGGCTGGCGGCGGGGGCTTGGTGTGCGAGAAGAGCGGGGTTGAGAAAGGAATATATTAAATAAAATATATATTAAATAAAAAAATATTAATATATTATATAAAAATAAAATATAAAAAAAATGATGTGCTGAGTAAACAAAAAAAACCTTCTGCGGCTTCACACTATCCCACCATCCACATATTTTATTTATTTTATTTATCAAATAAAATATTAAATAAAATAAAAATAAAATAATAAATAATAAAATAAAAAAGAGTTTTCCATGTCTGCCTCACTATCTGCCCCAGTCCGCAGCTCGATGCAGTCCTACCACACACCCTCCATATCATAGCCCTGCGATCCCATCTTGCGATGCGATTCTACGTAGCATTCGATCCGTGGTGCGACTCTACGCACTCCAAAGATGGAGATAAGGGAGTGCGAAGCCGTGGAGAGAGAGATTGCATGAAGGGATGGGGGTGCGTAGAGTCGCACTATAGGCCGAAAACCATATAGAATTGCATCGCAAGATAAAATCGTGGGGCTATGATGAGGAGGATAGTTGATGGGCCTACATGGAGTTAGGGCAGATGGTGAGACGGGCACGAAAAAATCTTTTTTTATTTTACTATTTATTATTTTATTTAATATTTTATTTAATAAATAAAGTAAGTAGAATTTTTTTGTTTACTCAATATACCATATTTTTTAATTTTATTTAATATATTATTATTTTTTATTTAATATATATTTTATTTAATATATCCCACCCTCAGCCCTCTCTTCTCACACGCCAAGTCCCCGCCGCCAACCCCCCCTCTTTTCTTTCTTTCTTCTTTTTTTTTGACTTAAAAATATACTTAAGATCACAAATTTTTAATTTTAAATTAAAAAAATAAGCAGCTTAATTTGTGGGTTAAACTTATGAATTTACGTATTCGTGGATTAAATTCATGAATTTAATTTTATGATTAAATTGTGGATTCAATCCATAAATTTAAATATTAAAATTTGTACCAGATGTGATGTTCACATAGATTCAAAGATCATGAGTTCAATCCATGAATTTATCCTACACAGTCTTCGGACGTTAATTTCAAAAATAATTTCTAAATAATAATATTTTAAAAATATTTTATTAAAAAATATTATTTAAAAAATCCATAATTATCTGCATGCGCTGATAGATAGTGCATACAGTATACATAGGTCATAATTTCTCCCGCCATATAAAGTTCCTCTGATCTTTTTCAGTTCCCTTTTTGACCTTTTGCTTCTCTAAGAAGTTCCTTTTCCAGTAAAATTGATGGCAGTCTTCCATAGGGTTGGCGAGAGTTGTCAAAGTATGTGGATGTTGGCCGGTTTCCAGCAGTGCAAAAGCGTGGGAATGGGGCTCACCCTCGAGTCTTGTGTAATATTGGGCGCTTTTTTATTTTAGGGGTGTTTGGATCCCCTTAGATCAAACCTGCTTGGAAGCATGCAAGCTGCTCAATTGCGGGATATAGATCCAAACGCGGAATGGGCTATAACTCATAGGCAAATTGCTGCAGCTCAACTGATGGTCAATTGGCTGCAGGACAGCCGTAGTAGCTTAAGCAGCATGGATCAATTTGAGTCACCACTCTGCAAGAAACTCCTTGCCCGTCCATCCAGGGGAGAGAGAATGGAGCACAATTCTATGTTTGCCTTTCCCATTCACTTTGTCATCGTCTGCTCCCCACACTCACCCACCTCTTTCCATGCCATCATGTCATAAACTTCAGCAATCCTTGCATGTTCAACCGTGCCTTCCTTGCCATGAGCCAGATCTTCAGCCCAATATCCCAATATCAATCAACTCCATTGCTTGCCTCGCTGACCTTGGATCTTGCCGGGGACAAGATCTTCAGCAAGATCATGATGAGCTCGGTTCTATGCTCTTGTCAGTTTAATTGTGACAGGAGTTAGATCTCTAGCTAGATCCTAGAGGCAATCATCGAGAGTCATGGGTTGGGGATCAAGAAACCGAGCAGGAACATGATTGAGGGGGAGAGTTTGGGCTCCATTCTTGAGCGGTTGCAGTTCTAACTCTAGCCATCCACCTCATTCACCAGGCCAAAATTTCTTATCATTTTTCCTTCATTTATTTTTTTTAATTAGTGAGGATATGCATAGACTTTCTTTTTTTTTTTTTAATGGATTAGATCTACTTTTTCTACATTTTTAATATTTTCTTTGATTTCTAATTTTTGATGGATAGGATCTGCATTTTCATCAATCTTAGTTCAAAATTTTTTCTCGTTTTCTGGCTTTTTTTTTTATTTTTGCATAAAATTCATTTTTCCCTTTTCCTATAAATGTTGTAGTTAGCGAATTGTTTGTTCATCGATCAGAATGTTTTAATAAAAACTGAATCTTGTAATTTTATTCTGTTCTTTGTTACTAATTATTGCAATCTCCTTTTCTTGTTAAATATATTTTTATATTATTTTTGAGAATTGTTCTTAAGTTCTTGACAGAAGAATTTGAGATGATGCTGATCATGTCTAGTAACACTTTGGATGACATGGACATCCTTTCTTAAAAACTTTTTTGTGTTTTGTTATTTCAGGAACAACATGTATATATCTAAAAAACAAAAAATGAAATATACTGATTTAGCTCCCTTGCAAACTCTATTTTTCATAATTCTAGTTTTTTTTTTTATTTTTAAGTTTTAATAACTTATTATTGAGTAAGTATGCTAAATTTGGGAGCAACTATTGGTAGATATAAATTAACATTGCACAATCATGTTACATAAACTAGTTAAGACCACAAGGAATATTTTATGACAATCAAGAATGAAGGTAAACTCACCGCCTCATTTACTAGATGATTTAATCTCTTGCAGCTGTGTCAAACCAAAAGCTTATTTCTATTTATAGTATTTCCACCAACAATCTTGTGGATTGAACAACACGCAATTCATTTACATACAAATCCACCAACATGCAACTTGAACTACAATTAGACCTATTTAGGGGCCAAACGGGCCACCCAACCTGCTCAAGCTTGAAATTAGGCTTTGAAGCTTTTAGATGGGCATGGCCATGGATTTTAAGCTTGGTCGGTTAGGTCAGGCATGAAACAAAAGCCTGTCTATTAATTGAGCCAAACTCGAAATTAGGCTTTGAAGCTTAGCCTGAGCCAAGCTAGTTTGGATCTTAAATAGGTAATCTTAGGTAACTGCTATTGAGATTTGACGTCTCGAGATTCGGTCCATTGAGCCTACAGCGAGGTTCAGAATGATGAAAGGAGCCCAACGTGTTGGGAAATATGTCCTAAAAGTCAATCGTCAAGCTGTTGACGGTTGAGCAACCAAGTATGGTAATTGATTTGTTAATAAATAAAATATATTTGATATTTTCATCATAAGCTTTCATCTTCTAATGAACTCCATTGTTATGATGAAGTCCTTAGGACTATTCAGATTCGATAAAGAGAGGATCTATCGATTAGTCCTTAAAATTGTTCACGACCAAATGATAGGCTGTTAATAAGGACGACAGCTTCTATCGAGCATAGGTCGCTGTAGGCCATATGGGTTGGTTGTCCTCTTAACCAAGGAGTGTGAAAATACTGGTATGGCATACAGGTGAGATGTAAGGGTACATCATCATTGAACGTGACCAACTCCAGAGCATTCTACTGTCGAGAATGTCTCTGATGGGATATAGGTATAAGTGTCCCTTAGACCTGAAATCACCTCAGTGACTTGCAAGCAACTCACTGTGCTTTGGTACTGGACTAACTGAATTTCTAATTCAGTGACAGAAGGCTTCTGGGCATAGTCAAATACTTGCAAAGTCAGAGTGTGATCGAGATGGGATTGACCACTCTAAGAGTTGGAGAAGAATGAGTCACTGTATTTCAATTTAGCAAAACCTTGGCTAGGGTAATCCATCAGATAGATTTGATATTTTGAAATACAATATGGACAACCTGATCAGAGTTGACAGTCGAACTCTGAGATGTCCTATGATCATTTTGGTCAAGGAGATGAATTATATGAAAACTATATCCGTATGGGTTCTAAAGATGTTGTTCTACACATTCGACCCATTCGGTCGTCGGATATCATTGCTAAATGGTTACTTCGATTGGTACAGAAATTTATTTCTGTGCTACTGACTTAGGTTCGGACCTATGAGGTCACACACATTAGAGTTCATGATCCGATCGGATGGTTGATCAACGATTAAGAATTGTTCTAGGGTTAAATGATCAATACGATTGACATTTAACCTAGTGCAAGTATTGCAGGAGGATCGATTAGCAATTCAATTGCTAATTGGCTTAATTTGATTAAGCCAATGGGCTGAGATTAAGTCTAATTGAATATGATTTAATTAGATTTGATTGGAGCTTGATTGGATCAAGTCCAATTGGTTTATTGGATAAGCCAAGTGCAAGAAAAAAACTAGTCCTAGTTCAATTAAGACTTGGGTCAACCTAATTTTTAATTTGATTAAAAAATTAAATCAGATTTAAATCTAATTTAATCTGATTAAATTAGGTTCTTAATTGGGTTAAGACCTATTTTAGTTAGGTTGATCTAATTTTGATTTGATTTGATTTGAGAAATCAAATTAAAACAAGTCATAAGATAGAATCCTAGTAAGACTAGGATTCCACCTTGCACCACATAAGCCCCCCCTCCCACGTCCTCTCTCTTATTCCACGTCAATCCCCTCTTATTTTGTGTGACAAAAACCCTCTCCCAGGTCTTTCCCATGTCCAAAAGGCTTCCTCTCTTCTTTCATACATGGAAAGTGGTTGTGGATCAAATCAAAGTAAGAATAAGTTTGGATTTCAAATTCTATGAGATAGAGTTTTAGAAATCTAAAACTCTTTTCTTTTTGCACCGAATTTATCCAAATTTCTTTTGAGATTTTTGTGGTTTTTAGGGTACATATTGTGCACCCTTGGCTGGTGGTCCATGCATGAAAATAAGGAGGAGGCGCCCAAGAGTTGGGCGCCCCTTATCTTGCCATGTTTGGATAAGCCTTGACTAGGTATTTGACCTAGACAAGGACTCTATCATATCTCTCTCTATAAAATGAGTTTCTTCATAAAATTTTTGAAGAACATAGAGATTTGAGAGACCTTTGGGGCATCTAAAAATTAGAGAGAAAGACCTTTGGGTCGTGGAGATATAATAGACACAAGACAGGGTGTCTAGGAGAGAGTAAAGAGAAGAAGAAGAGGGTCTTCTTCTAGGGTTGTTAGTTTCATCTCTTTCCTTCCTCTATCTTGAGTTTTCTGAGAGCGTCTCAGATCTGAAACTCCTCCTCCTACTTCTCATCTTTGGAAGAGTCCAAATCAAGAAGAAGGAGGCACCTGATCAACCATCGAAGAAGGATCAGCGCAGTACTAGCATACTGTGCTGATTTTCTAAAGCAGGACTTCTGGTCAAGATTCATGAACTCGTGTGGACGACTCCTAGAGATCGGATGCATGTGTGGTTTGCAACATCATCCTCAAGCCCAGATCAGCAAGGTTAGAACATCTAACTTGCAAGGTAATAGATCTGATCTATTGTTTAATACATACATTAGATGTAGTATAGAAACATGTTGATATGATCAACATATAGTTCATGCTCTATATAGTTTTTAATTTTTGATTTAATGCTATGTAATAATCATGTAATAGGATCTTAGATCTAAGAATTCTCTGATTTTAGAAAATAAATTTTGATTTATTTTAGTCTTCCACTACCTGATCTTGAAAAAGTTTCAAGATCTAACTCTGAAACCCTAGATCTGGTTCCTACACAATGAGTCCAAGAACAGCCAAAATGGAGTCCAGATGGCAAAAATATGCTAAAAGAAGATCGGAGAAGATGACACAGTGCACGAGGTAGCAGCGGGCCGGCGGTGGCATGGTCGGGCCTGACAGAGATGCGCGTGCAACCAAGCTCATGCAACCCAACGCACAGGCGAGCCTAGTGCGGGCACGCGCATGGGCCGGCCCAACGTGCGTAGGCGCCTAGGCCCAGCACCCCTGCACAGTCCACCATGGACCGCGGGGTGCTGGGCGGTCCATGGAAGTCGTGTGGATCGATCACGCAGTCCATGTGCGGTCCAAAGAAGTTTTTGCGTAATCCGATGGTTCAGATCATAGATGATCGCAATCGAACGAGTGAGGATGATTTCGGGTTTGATGAGATGATTAGTGGCCCTGATGTGCGCAGTCGAACAGCTCTGATGTGAGCCGATCACGACTGGACGGCCACGGATGGTTCTAGAGTTAATTGAGACTCTATATTTCTACTAAAACAGTATTTTTGAAATTCTGGAGCCTATATAGCTCCGATTGATGAGCCATTTATTGTGTTGGAGAGCTAGTGACGTCCTAGAGGTGCAGAAAGGCTTCAAGAGAGATTTCAGAGAGCTTTTGTGAGGGTTTTGGAGCTTTTTATTAAGAGACTCTTGTTCAAGGGTTGAGTAGTGAGTTTTTCTTGTATTGATTTTATTTTATTCTCTTATAGTGAAGCTTGCACGCCTCGTAGAGATAGGTTTGAGGTCGATCCATGTATTTATATTGTGTTTATTATTTTATTTCTTCTTTCTTCTTACTGCACCGTGTGATACTGGATCCTACACAACAATTGATATCAGAGCAAGGTGGTGCCAGAGCGTAGGTTGCGGTGGTGGTTATCAAGATAGAAGATGGAGAAGACAAGCACAATTAAGGTGGAGATCAACAGATTTGATGAAAAGAGCAATTTCTCCTTATGACAAACAAGAGTGAAGAACGAGCTCATCTAGCAAGGGTTGATAGATCTCCCTTATGCGAAGAGAAGCTGACTACTATGGAGGTACAGGATTGGAAGCAGCTCCAGATGCAGGCAATGAGTACGATCCGCTTATACCTAGCGGATGAGGTGGTGATCCATATATTTGACGAGATTTTTTCGACGATGCTGTGGTCGAAGCTCGAGGAGTTGTACATGACAAAGTCTCTCACCAACACCCTCTTCCTCTGGAGGTAATTCTATCAGCTACGGATGACTGAGGGACAGAGCATGCAGGAGCATCTCAGCCACTTTCAAATTAAAATCTTTACCGACCTCCTCAGCATTGGCAAGAAAGTTAAGGAGAAGACCAGGGCGCTGGTCTTGCTAGCATCGCTTCTTTCTTCGTATAAGTCTTTGGTGACTGCTCTTCTAATGGAAAAGAGTACCATCAAGATGGACGAGGTCACCACAGTGGTTCTCCAGAATGAGGTTCTCAGGAGGGAGAACCCAGCTTCAAGCTCAAATGGTGGCAACTCAGCTTTGGTAGTTTCTAGAGAAGCAGAAGGCGGCAAATAAAGCGACAGGAGATTGCGACGAGGGCAGTCCAAGTCTAAGATAAGAGACTTGAGCAAGACCAGATGTTATCGGTGTGATGAGTTAGGACATCTAGCTAAAGATTACCCTCAACTCAAGGATCGGATGAGGGCTACTGCAGCGACAGCCAGTAGCGAGTCAGAGGATGATGTCCTAGAGATATCTGGTGAGGTATCTACTTCTTTTCAACAGTGAATTTTAGATTCTGCATGCATTTATCATGTATGTTGCAGAGAGGAGCAGTTTGACTCCCTGGAGAGCAGTAAGGATACTGTTTATCTGCCAGATGGATCGAGCTATGCAATCATAGACATCGGGAGGATACATGATGGTGCAGTGAGGAGATTGGGGGAGGTCCGATACATATTCGATTTCAGACGCAATCTTATCTCACTGAGTAGACTGAATTCAAGAGGCTACAGGACGATAGCTGGTAGAAAAATTCTAAAGATGTTATGCGATGATAGGGTTATTCTAGAGAGAAAGAAGAGGATGAGAGGACATTACTACCTGACGGGAAGCACAGTGCGAGATGGAGCTTCAGGAGCCAGGAGGAGTCCAGAGTGAAGTAGAGCTCCAAGTGGAGGTAGATTGGGCATTAGACGGGAGACTTAGGAGATGAGAGACGATGTCGCAGAGTGAAGTTTCTATTACCGCAGGAGACTTCTCTGAGTAAGTCTTTGGTCAAAGTAGACACAGCCCATGATGAAGATGAGATCGAGCGGCCTGGCTCGACTCCAACATTTGCCCATCCATGAGACAGCAGGCATGCCCCAGGGCATGGGGGTGAGACAGATCACAGGCTCTTAGAGACAGGTGGAGGCCAAATATTGAGTCGAGATGGAGATTATTGAGATTTGATGTCTTGAGATTCGATCCACATTGAGCCCACAGTGAGGTCCAAGACAACGAACGAAGTCCAACGAGCCCAAGAACAGTCCAAACGGAGTCTAGACGATGAAAATACGTGTAAAAAAAGATCAGAGAAGGTGACACAATGCACGAGACGATGGTGGTGCGGTCGGGCCCGACGGAGATGCGTGCGCTACCCAGCGCTCGGTCAGGCCCAACATGGGTGTGCATGGGCCGACCCAACGTGCGAGCGCCCAGGCCCAGCACCCCTGCATGGTCTACCATGGACCGTGGGGTGCTGAGCGATCCATGAAAGCTGCGTGGACTGATCACGCGGTCCACGTACAGTCCAGGAGAGTTTTTGCATGATCTGATGGTCCAGATCGCAGCTGATCATGATCGGATGGCTGAGGATGATTTCATATTTGATAAGGTGATCGTTGGCCCTGATGTGCATGATCGTACGATTTTGGTGCTAGCTGGTCACGATCAGATGACTACAAATGGTTCTAAGATTGATTGAAACTCTATATTTCTACTGAAACAGTATTTTTGAGATTCTGAAGCCTATATAGGTTCGATTGACGAGCCGTTTATTGTGTGAGAGAACTGGTGATATCTTGAAGATGCAGAAAAGCTTCAAGAGATGTTTCAGAGAGCTTTTGTGAGGGTTTTGGGATTTTTTATTGAGAGACTCTTGTACAATGGTTAAGTGATGAGTTTTTCTTCTATTGATTTTATTTTATTCTCTTATAGTGGTGAATTCTTCTTCTATTGGTTTATTGTGTGAGAGAGCTGGTGATATCCTGAAGATGCAGAAAAGCTTCAAGAGATGTTTCAGAGAGCTTTTGTGAGGGTTTTGGGACTTTTTATTGAGAGACTCTTGTACAAGGGTTGAGTGGTGAGTTCTTCTTCTATTGATTTTATTTTATTCTCTTATAGTGAAGCTTGCATGTCCCATGGAGATAGACCTGAGGTCGATCTATATATTTGTATTATATTTCTTATTTTATTTTTTTCTTTCTTCCTGCTGCACTATGTGGTACCGGATCCTGCACAACAATCATTGTTGAGATTTGATGCCTCGAGATTTGGTCCATATTGAGCCCACAATGAGATCCAGGATAACGAATAGAGTCCAACAAGTTCAAAAATAATCCAAATAGAGTCCAGACAGCGAAGATACACATGAAAGAAGATCAGAGAAGATGGCATAGTGCACGAGGCGACGGCGGCCGGCAGTGGTGCGTCTCCTCCCTACGTGTGTGGCCCAGCATGGGCGTGCACACGGGCTGGCCCAATGCACACGGGCACCCAGGCCCAGCCCCTGCATGGTCCATCGTGGAATGCGGGGTGCTGGGCGGTCCATGGAAGCCGCGTGGACCGAACACGCAGTCCACACACAGTCCATGGGAGTTTTTGCACGATCTGACGGTCCAGATCGTAGCCGATCACGATCAAATGGTTGGAACCCAATCCAGACATGATCAGGTATGATCAGAGGCTATTTTGCATGATCAGATGGCTCTGGTGCGAGACGGTCACGATCGGACGGCCACGAATGGTTCTAAGGTTGATTGGGACTCTATATTCCTATTAAAACAGTATTTTTGATATTTTAGAGCCTATATAGCTCCGATTGATGAGCTATTTATTGCGTTGGAGAGCTGGTGACGTTTTAAAGGTATAGAAAAGCTTCAAGAGAGATTTTAGAAAGCTTTTATGAGAGTTTTGAGACTTTTCAGTGAGAGACTCTTGTATAAGGGTTAAGTGGTGAGTTCCTCTTGTTTTGCATGGTCTACCATGAACCGTGGGGTGCTGAGCGGTCCATGGAAGCTGCATGAACTAATCACGCGGTCCACGTACAGTCCAGGAGAGTTTTTGCATGATCTGATGGTCCAGATCGTAGCTGATCATGATCGGATGGCTGAGGATGATTTCATATTTGATAAGGTGATCGTTGGCCCTGATGTGCACGATCGTACGATTTTGGTGCTAGCTGGTCACGATCAGATGACTACAAATGGTTCTAAGATTGATTGAGACTCTATATTTCTACTGAAATAGTATTTTTAAGATTTTAAAGCCTATATAGCTTCGATTGACGAGCCGTTTATTATGTGAGAGAGCTGGTGATATCTTGAAGATGCAGAAAAGCTTCAAGAGATGTTTCAGAGAGCTTTTATGAGGGTTTTAAGACTTTTTATTGAGAGACTCTTGTACAAGGGTTGAGTGATGAGTTTTTCTTCTATTGATTTTATTTTATTCTCTTATAGTGGTGAATTCTTCTTCTATTGGTTTATTGTGTGAGAGCTGGTGATATCCTGAAGATGCAGAAAAGCTTCAAGAGATGTTTCAGAGAGCTTTTGTGAGGGTTTTGGGACTTTTTATTGAGAGACTCTTGTACAAGGGTTGAGTGGTGAGTTCTTCTTCTATTGATTTTATTTTATTCTCTTATAGTGAAGCTTGCATGTCCCATGGAGATAGACCTGAGGCCGATCTATATATTTGTATTATGTTTCTTATTTTATTTTTTTCTTTCTTCCTGCTGCACTATGTGGTACCGGATCCTGCACAACAATCATTGTTGAGATTTGATGCCTCGAGATTTGGTCCATATTGAGCCCACAATGAGATCCAGGATAACGAATAGAGTCCAACAAGTTCAAAAATAATCTAAATAGAGTCCAGACAGCGAAGATACACATGAAAAAAGATTAGAGAAGATGGCACAGTGCACGAGGCGACAGCGGTCGGCAGTGGTGCGTCTCCTCCCTACGTGTGTGGCCCAGCATGGGCATGCACACGGGCTGGCCCAACGCACACGGGCACCCAGGCCCAGCCCCTGCGTGGTCCATCGTGGAATGCGGGGTGCTGGGCGGTCCATGGAAGCCGCGTGGACCGAACACGTGGTCCACACGCAATCCATGGGAGTTTTTGCACGATCTAACGGTCTAGATCGTAGCCGATCACGATCGAATGGTTGGAACCCAATCCAGACATGATCAGGTATGATCAGAGACTGTTTTGCATGATCAGATGGCTCTGGTGCGAGACGGTCATGATCGGACGGTCACGAATGATTCTAAGATTGATTGGGACTCTATATTCCTATTAAAACAGTATTTTTGATATTCTAGAGCTTATATAGCTCCGATTGACGAGCTATTTGTTGTGTTGGAGAGCTGGTGACGTTTTGAAGGTATAAAAAGGCTTCAAGAGAGATTTCAGAGAGCTTTTATAAGAGTTTTGAGACTTTTCAGTGAGAGACTCTTGTATAAGGGTTAAGTGATGAGTTCCTCTTGTATTGATTTTATTTTATTCTCTCATAGTGAAGCTTGCACGCTCCATGGAGATAAGCTTGAGGCCAATCTATGTATTTGCATTATGTTTCTTATTTTATTTCTTCTTTCTTTCTACTGCACAATATGGTTTCGGATCCTGCACAACAATTGATATCAGAGCAAGATGGTGCCAGAGTGTAGGTTGCAGTGGTGGTAGTTGAGATAGAAGATAGAGAAGATAAGTACAATCAAGATAGAGATCAATAAATTTGATGGAAATAGCAATTTCTCCTTGTGACAAGTAAGAGTGAAAGACGTGCTCATCTAGCAAGGGTTGATAGATGCTCTCTTATGCGAGGAGAAGCCGACAATCATGGAGGTACAGGATTGGAGGTGGCTCCAAATGTAGACGATGAGTACGATCCGTTTGTGCCTAGTGGATGAGGTAGTGATCCATGTGCTTGACGAAACTTCTCTGACGATGCTGTAGTCGAAGCTCGAGGAGTTGTACATGATGAAATCTCTCACCAACACCCTCTTTCTTTGGAGGCAGTTCTACCAACTGTGGATGACTGAGAAACAGAGTGTGCAGGAGCATCTTATCCACTTCCAAAAGATCCTCACCGATCTCCTCAACATTGACGAGAAAGTTGAGGAGAAGATCAGGGTGCTGGTCTTGCTGGCATCGCTCCCCCCTTTGTATGAGTCTTTGGTGACTGCTCTTCTAATAGGAAAGAGCACCATCAAGATGGATGAGATCACCATGGTGATTCTTCAGAAAGAGATTCTCAGGAGGGAGAACCAACTTTGAGCTCAGGTGGCGGCAACTTAGCTTTGATGGTTTCTAGAAGAGCAGGAGGCAGCAGATGGAGCGACAGGAGATCGCGACAAGGACGGTCCAAGTTTAGGATGAGAGACTTGAGCAAGATCAGATGTTACTGGTGTGATGAGTTAGGATATCTAGTTAGAGATTATCCTCAATTTAGGGATCAGATGAGGGCTATTGCAGCGATGGCTAGTAGCAAGTCAGAGGATGATGTCCTAGAGATATCTGATGAGGTATCTACTTCTTCTCAGTAGTGAATTTTAGATTCTACATGTACCTAACATGTATATTGCGGAGAGAAGTAGTTTGACTCTCTGGAGAGCAGTAAGGGTACTATTTATCTACCTGATGGATCGAGCTATGTGATCAAAGACATCAGGACGGTCAACTGGAGGATACATGATGGTGTAGTGAGGAGATTGGGAGAGGTCCGATATATATCCGATTTCAGACAGAATCTTATCTTACTGAGCAAACTGAATTCGAGAAGCTATAGGACGGTAGCTGGTGAAGAAATTCTGAAAGTGTTGCATAGCGATAAAATTATTTTAGAGGAAAAAAAGAGGACAAGAGGACATTACTACCTGACAGAGAGTCCAATGCGAGGTGGAGCTTCAGGAGCCAAGAGGAGCCCAATGCGAGGTGGAGCTCCAAATGGAGATGGATCGGACATTAGATGGGAGACTCGAGAGGATGAGAAGCGATGTCGCAGAGTGAAGTTTCTATTACTGTAGGGACTTTCTCGAGCAAGTCTTTGGTCAAAGTGGACATAGCCTATGATGGAAGTGGGATCAAGCGGCCTGGCTCGACTCTGATGTTTGTCCATCCATGAGATAGCAAACATACCTCAGGGCTTGGGGGTGAGACAGATCACAGGCTCTCAGAGATAAGTGGAGGTCGAATATCGAGTCGAGATAGAGATTGTTGAGATTTGATGCCTTGAGATTCGATCTATATTGAGCCCACAGCGAGGTCCAGGACAACGAACGGAGTCCAACGAGTCTAAGAACAATCCAAATGGAGTCTAGACGGTGAAGATACATGCGAAAAAAATCAAAAAAGATGGCACGGTGCACGAGGTAGCCACAGGCCGACAGCGGGCCTACGGTGGTGCGGTCGGGCTCGGTGGAGATGCGCGTGAGGCCCAGCGTGCGGGAGTGCGTGCGGGCCGGCCCAATGCTCGTGGGCACCCAGGCCCAGCCCCTGCATGGTCCACCATGGACTATGGGGTGCTGGGCGGTCCATGAAAGTGCGTGGACCGAACACACAGTCCAGGGGAGCTTTTACGCGATCTGACGGTCCATATCACAATTGATCTTGATTGGACGGTTAGAACTCTATCTGGACATGACCAGGCATGATCAGAGGCTATTTTGCTTGATCGAACAACTCTGGTGCGAGCCGATCATGATCAGACGGCTACAAATAGTTCTAGGATTGATTGGGACTCTATATTCCTACTGAAATAGTTTTTTTGAGATTCTAGAGTCTATATAGCTTCGATTGATGAGCTGTTTATTACGTTGGAGAGCTGGTGATGTCCTGGAGATGGAACCGAAATTTATTTGATAAAGACAAAAAAAATTGAATTGTGAGATTTCTCAGATTCTTTTCCTCTATTTGACAGCTTGCACTACTTCTACATCAAGAGCTAAACAACTCTCATAGGGTTCCTAGGGTACCACGTGTGCAGTAAGCAGCAGGCATGCAATTGGCTCCAACTACAAGTGTGCTTTCAAAATGCTCTTCTGCTTCTGGAGGAAAGGATCAGGATTCCATAAAATTTGTTTCCCATTTAGACGGTGTATGGTTCATCAGCAAAATCGGAATTAGAATGGATTGAAATGAAAATCGAAATGGCTATATCCCTTGAAGTATTTGGTTCATGGTTAGAATGGGAATCAAAATGGAGATTTGATTCCTTATGGAATAGTTGGGATTGGATTTTAGGGGGATTAGGCCATTCTCATTCCACTCTGAAATCGAAATCGGAATGAGACTCTCCTTAACTAAATAGCTGATATAAGAGTCACCCATTCAAATTTCTTGGATTGCCTCTTTGTGATAAAAAGGTGCCAAAAGCAATGCTGGATGCCTCTTATCGAAAAAATCAATGCAAGGTGGGCTTTATGGAAAGGAAGATTACCGTCTTGGGGTGGAAGATTAATCTTGGTAAACTCTGTATTATCTGCCTTACCCTCTTACTATATGTCTGTCTTTAAATTGCCAAAATGGATTATTAACAAAATTGAGAAGATCAGGAGAGCTTTTCTGTGGAAGGGTAAGGATGCCATCAGTGGTTTTCATTGCTTGGCTATTTGGGATTCTGTGTGCAGATTGAAGGAACAAGGGGGTTTGGGAATCAAGAATTTAGAACAAATGAACTCATCCCTTCTTGCCAAATGGGCATGGAAATTCTTATGAGGCTAGGATAGTCCATGGCACAGCCAGATTCAAGGAGCTTATTATAGGAGAAGTAAGTTTGGTATGAGATCAAAGAAATCTCTCTCTAGCTTATCTTCAATTTGGAAGGATGTATGTAAGCAAAGTGCAGCATTTTGGAATTGCCTCTCTTTCAAGCTAGGTAACGGGAGAAATATCAGATTTTGGGGAAGATTCATGGATTGACACATCGCCATTGAGCTTTCTTTTTGCTGGTTTGTATGAAAAAATTGTCAAACAGCATACTTCCATTTGCTCGCTTTGGAATTGGAGATCTCTATCTTGAAAAATTGCCTTGAGAGGACCTTTGACGTGGGAGGAAACTAACCAGCTTGAAGAATTGATGTATATTCTCTCTTTTGCTAGGCCTTTGCAGATCTCTTATGTACCAGTCTGGAAGCTAAATCCCATTAGAGGCTTTTCGGTTGATTCCTTCTATTCATTTCTAAATAATTGTGGCCTTCGTTGTTCCTTCCAGAAGATTATTTGGAAGTCATTGATACCAGAAAAAATCCACATATTCCTTTGGTTGGCACTGCGAAACAAGCTCCACACCGGTGAAGTGCTTGCGAAGAAAAGATGGCAGGGGAATGTTCGATGCTCGCTGTGTGGCAGCAACTCAAAATCTTCAAACCACTTGTTCGTTAGGTGTCCATTTACTAAGACTATTTGGTTTGCCATCAAAATGCAGCTTCAACTCAAAGGATGGCCTTCTAGCTTGCAAGATGTTTGGACAAATTGGAGGATTAGGAACAAAAATCGATTGGCTGGGAGTGCAGGCGTCCAGCACTTTGCGGCAGTTTGCAATGGAATTTGGAGAGAGCGGAATAGATGGATATTTCTGAATAGAAGCCCTTCAATTCGTTCCACCCTGTTCAAGATTTTAATAAATTTTCACAGCTGGGAATGCCTCTGTGCACAGAAGAAGGATGACCATGAGTGGCTTTGGAGCAAACTTGTTGGTTTAACTAGTTCTTTGTGATTTTCTTTTGTTGGCTTAACTACTGCCCTTTTCCTTTTCTTCCTCTGTAATCTTTCTTCTACTACTCTGTACATACCTCTGATCTGAATAATAAATGGGGGCTGATCCTTCAGTCTCCACTTTCTTCAAAAAAAAAAAAAAAAGTTACCCATTTTCATTTCCATTTCCATTTCCATTCCACGTTCCAACTCTTCCCAACCAAACCCCCCCCCTCTCCTTATTGTCATCTAGTAGATGTTAATCTTTGCCAGGTATCTTGCGGTTTTGTTTCAAATCAAACTGATCATGTCATTGGTGCTGTCACCAATATTTTCTACATATGATTTCCAGGGTTAATTGACAAGCTTATTAGTAAAAACAGGCAAATTACATATGAGGAGTTATGTGATGCGGTTCTCCCTGTATGGCTCCACCATTCTTGCAGATGTTAATCTTATGAGCGTGTTTAGTTCTGATCTTGTGTGTTGCTTCCTGTGTTACTTTGTTGCAGTACTGGGACAATCTGAGAAAACCTAATGGGGAATGTTATGCTTATCCGAGTCATTTGCGTGCTGTTCATCATGATTGTCTGAGAAAAAGGACTGATACATTGATCTAGCCTCAAAGGTCTGCATCGAACAACAGTGTCATCCGTTTATGCATGTAATTTGTCTTCTATTGTTTTATACTTTCGCATTCTTATTTCCTTTGCAATATCTTTATGCTAGACATCCACGCCTTACTGATACATTAATATATAAATTTGATGACTGACTACTAGATGTAGTCGTTATCCTATTTTGTTTCTGTTTCAATTAATAACACTGTAGGATAAGGGGTACCGATATGCCAGGTAATTATGGAAAGTTTTGGATCACTTTGCAAGTGTATTGCTGTCGCTTCCTCCTTCCATGACTGCCCTTCCAGGCAGGATTAGACATGAAGTTGGGAGGCTAATGTAATGATATTTGTTCCTCATTGCTGGACCTTTAAAGATTTTACAAATAGCAGTGGATGCTTGTGTAAATAAAAATATATGAAAGGCCTGTTTGTATGCCCAAGTACACTATTCATGAGTTCTTCCTTGTGGGTAGGACTGGTGTGTAGAGAGAGAGAGAGAGATAATGAACATACAAATAGGAGGATTCAGCATAGACTGTTTCCCTTAGCCCCAGAATATTTTCAGTATGCTGGAATTCATGCATCTAACAAGGTCATTTCTGCAATTTTGAAAAAAGATAGGATAGTGGATTATATGGGATCTTATATTGCCTCCAAGTCATAGAAGTTGCCTGATAAGTGAATTGGCTGTCCAGACAGGCCATCATGTAGAACTAAATTATTTGTATTGGTATTACCAAGCTGGAACTCCCTCGTCCTTTTTTCTTGATCGTCCAGTTTACAGACGACACTTGACTGGAAATATAATACACCTAGTAATTAATTAGAAATCTTGTACTTAAAGTAGTCTGGAAAGTTAGTCCATAGCACAAATAAAGTGCTACAGACAAGAAGCTAGTGTTACTTAGATGATAAGTCAGCTGCTGCTGGTTACCGGGACATGGTCTTCCGCTGCTATACATGGATGTTGTCATTACATTACATTTTTTTAGCATATCTTTATGATCTGCTCTGCTATCAAAGCCAGCTATGGATCACTTGTTTAAATTTTTCCGCATTTGGCTGTATCAAAATTTGAATAGACTAGTATCCTTTCGAAGACCTTGTCAACGGTGATGAAAGCCAGGCAGCTGGGTCACATGCCGTTGAAGCTGAGCTCTCTAGTTCTAGCTCTGATGATGCTTAGTGATGCAATGGTGATGATGTTTTTTGGAAGCACATCATCAAGAACATGGCTCTAGTTTTATCCATCAAATTGTGATGCGTTTTTGGTTTTCAGACCCATTGCAGGGGTCCACCCACAAACTTGCCCAGAATCTGCGAAAGATGCAAACACGACAGGTGTGAGAAATTTATTTTTATCAGCAGATGCACTTTGATGGGGAAGGTAATGTTTAAATTTTTGGACATTAATGTTGTCATAGCATATATACTTTTCTAAATAATAGCAGTAATCTTTATGTGAATAGTCAGTATTGAATCATGTGCTGTTCTTTTTCACGATCTTTTTCTTTCTATTTTAAGAACCGTAAATGCCCACAACTTATTATCTTAGCAAGCGCCAGATACATCATTAGCAAAAATGGCTCTTTTTATTTCATAAAAGAGCAATTACTTTGGAAATTTAGCTCCCATTCCTTGGGATAGAAACTTTATTCGAGAATTTGTATGTTTCTAGATAAATATTTCTTAAGCAACATTTAAATAGAAAAATAATTTATATATTTTTTTATGTATTGAAAAGTGGCTTCGGCATCTATTACTCATATTCTTTTGCATTACCACTTTTTCTGATAAGTTATTAAAATTTATCCATATTTCTCATAGTACTCCTTGTCCTTCTAGGCCCAATCTATCAAGATCATCAGAAGATTTTTCAATGCACTTTTTATGTCTAACATCAGAGCCCATAATTTAGTAGAAATATAGAAAATACACAATTTCAATTTTTATCTGCTTATTTTTTCATTGCGCTTATGCCACTAAGTTATTTATTGAGCTAGATTGTTACAAGAAAAACCTGCTATTTATTGAGCTAGAAACTAAGATAGCACTCATGCCACTAAGTTTGCTGGATTGTAGGCACCGTAGGTACCTTTACTTGTTTCTACCATTTTATTTTTTATCTACATGATTTCTTCTAAAGGTCTATTCTTTGGTGGATAAATATAGAAAAATTAGTTACCTTATTTATTATCTAACTTACCCATGTCTTTATGTTTCTCGATGTTGCTAAATTATTTTTTTTCATAAATAGCATTTACCTATAAAATGGATGGAAAGACAAATTCATTGTGCATAGCATAATTTTTGCTTTAGAGAGTACTATGTTACTTGCATTGTAATCTGATTTTTTGTTTGGTTAAATTTATATTTTATGATTATTATCAAGACCTTTAAATTATCAAATACAATTAGGTCTCATAATTGTTTACACTAGATTTTATCATGTTTAAT
This sequence comes from Elaeis guineensis, assembly GCF_000442705.2. NCBI lineage: Eukaryota > Viridiplantae > Streptophyta > Magnoliopsida > Arecales > Arecaceae > Elaeis > Elaeis guineensis. The sequence continues at coordinate 19,873,220 of NC_026003.2, forward strand.
TTTCAATATGTAATTCATTACACATAAATTATCCAATACAGCCCTGCTAGGTCTATGATGCCTAGTTTATCTCAAAATCTGTCATAAGGTTAGAGATGAGTATATTGGATGTTTTAAAATTTTAGCCATGGTTGAACAAGTGTTGACCTAAAAAATTAATCGAGATATTTTCCCTTAATTTTATTTTGGATTGGATAATTATTTGGATTGAAAATTAAGAATAGATCTAGACTAATTATAGGGCATCTTTGCTTAATTTGAAAATTGATGAGCATTATCTCTCATTTCCATCATTATTTAATTACTTTATATTTTAATTTAAGAGATGGAATTTACTTTCAATTTGGATACATGCTAAAATAGTTAATAGACTATAGTTTTCACTTATATTATAGGATGGTGCAAATAAGATACTTTTATGATTTACATCATGGGAGGAGGATTTTTTATTGGATTGGTGGGACTGGAATAATCATCATAAAGTATCATTTTGTTCAATGAGAGCTATTGATCATATTTGGATTATTTTTTGATAATATCTTGGATTCATTGATTTTAATATCAAAGATAAGCTATGTATGCTTGTTATTCTGCATGGGATGTATTAACAATTGCACGTGGATAATATTATGGTATGTACCCATATGGTGCGGTGATGGAATATGATATCAATGTATATGATTGATTTTAATTGCTAGATTAGTTAATTTAAATTTTAATTCCTAAACACAACTTGTTAGGATGCCTTACAACATCATTGTAAAGGGATTAGGCACTTGCCATATAACCTATTAGATTTCCTATTTTTATGATTCTTATATCAAGAAGGGTATAAGGAGATCGATGATCGGGATGCATTAGAGTGGTGCAGTGGCACCGATTGACTCCAAGGTAAGTTAAATTTTATGATTGTATGTGGCATCATCATCACCATCTTAACAAATAATTATTTTTATAGAGCTGAATAAAATTAGATTAATCTTATTGAACTTTAGATGAGTGAACTTGGTTCAAATAAAACGTGAAATGAGAGTTGGCCCTTCTCCTTAATCCATAAATTAATTAAAAGTCATTTTTACTTTTCTAGTTCAGATTAAAATATAATTTTGTTAATGTAATCTCATGTTGGTGTAATAGTATTTTGTCATATACTAAGTTCATTTATACAAAAGCACGTATGTTAAACTCCCTTTAATGCCTCCACTTGCTGGACTCCCATGTAATCCATATCAAGTCTTATGCAATCTTTTCTTTTCAAAAATACTATCTTTATAGGCTATGTTTTCTCCGCTTTCCACAATTATTTACGCATCCTATTAGTTCTGAGAAACTATTGCATGGACCAAGGCAAATGTCAAAGCATATGCGTGGTAGATAACATGTAATCAGAAGTTGGTGAAATACAAAAGATAATATGGCATACTATCCATTGTGGGATCTAGCATGGCCATTTGGATCCGGTCTAAATAATAATTAGACATTAGTTCATGTCTTAGAAATAAAAAAGTGTGCTGTCAAGAAATAATTGTATATTTATCAAATTATAAAAAGATGACCAAAGCCAGCTATACATTCTAGCGTGTACATTGTGCAAACCCTACAACCAATAGCCAAGTCAACCCAACATGATCCAATCTAATCCAAATTGTGTTTTGCTTAGGACTAAGTTATATGGTTAGGGGTTTTACTTGCCTTAAAGCTAAAGTTCCTCGAGCGGTTGCCTACTTGTCCTTTGGGCCTAAGAAACCCAAAGTCGTAGTTGACCATCATGACCTTGTCTTGTGGGTCAGAGTGACTGGGATGCAGACATTTTGAACCATGTCCTTCCACACATATTAAAATTTAAAAATAGAAAAAAAGAACATTTTAAATTTTTTTAAAAAAAATCACATTATTTCTTCCACTTCTGGCTGGTAGCAACTCCCTCCACCTTTTCGTCCTGGGTTCGTGTTTATCGAAAAACTGATTTATCTTCTTTCACGAGATCAACCATTGGATTGTTTCCACACACATCTCAAAGCACTGGAAACTTAATCTGCGCATATCGGGAAGCGGCTAATTGCACGATCCAACGGTAGATTCGGGCGAAGGAAGGAATATCCTTACTTCGTACGAAAGATACATCCCCTGGCCCTTTATTATATATTATTACAAGTATTATTTTTTTAATTTTCTTCAGCCCTCCCTTAACGTGACCATCCAGAGAGATCGTTCGTTCGTATAAAGCGGCTTCCTCTTGCTATTTCGCATCGTCTTCTAACCCCGGCTCCTTCTCTATATATCTGGTCCCAAAACCCCCCTTCCCTCCCTTTTCTATTGCCTTCGATCTAGGGTTTCGAATCTCTCTCTTTCTCTTTCTCTTTCTCGCGATTCTTTTCTCACTTCTTCAATCGACTTCTCCGGATTTCACTCTCCAGTGATACCTTCTCGATTTCAGAACTGTTTTCTCCGATCGGCACAACGGAGCGCGGAGTTCTTCTGGCTAGAATTCGAGAGCCAGAGGTCGTGTGCAATTGGATTCTTGTTCTAGTTTTGGTTGTTTAGGATGACGATTCCCAACTCGGAGGACTTCCTCTCGGCGGGAAGCTGCCTGCCGTGCACTCCCGAGGAAGAGAAAGATACCATATTAGAATTGACCAGAGCCGCCGAGGCTAATCAGAAGGAAGGGGATCTGTACTACGTTGTCTCCCAAAGGTGATTCTTTTCTTTATTTTCTTTGGTAATGCTTGAGATACGTATCGCTGTTGCTTTATTCTTTATATGAGTTAGTAGGATTGTTTATGCGGATTGGAACTTTGCCAAAGTTCGGTATCTTTGTATGAATATGTTAATGTAGTTGAAATTTGTGTGATTTAGATTCTTTAGCAATGCGATGGATGTGATCTAAATTTGGTATATATGTATTTTTACGATAAAAAAAAAGAGATAAAGCTGGTTGCTTTTCTGGTGCAAATTAATTGCACTCTGGTGTGACAATTTTTAAAAACAGCGTTAAATATTTCATTATATTCACAATTGTTGAAGGTTAGATCTTTAAATGAGTTTACTTTGCCTGGTAGGCATGTCTAAATAAGATAAGGAAGCCCGTGATGGCAGCTCAAATAAGTCAATAGAAACAGGGAGACAATATGTGAGAGTAGTCAGATTCTCATTGGATGGTATTTGATCAAGTTATGAAAATCCATCAATTCATGTGGAATAACGTGCCAGGAGGAGGGTGGCATATGCACTTGTGGCGGATGTGCATCAGATGGGATTGGATAATGTTATGCAAATATATCCATTCCATATAGAGAATGAAAGAGCAGAATCTAACATTAGAAGTGGCGCCCTTGGGGGGGTGAGAGAGAGAGAGAGAGAGAGAGAGAGAGAGAGAGAGAGAGAGAATGTGTGAGAAAAGGTTTTGAGAGAGAGAAAGAGAGAGAGATCCACCTATGCTTCTACTCTTTCTAACAATCCACCCTTACTAAATCTCATAAGATCTGTGCTTCATGTCCCACATTATGTTCATTATGGGTTTTCTTTATGAAGTTTTATTACTTCAAGGAGTACTCAGTGACAGGTGAGAAATGATTTTGAGAGACAGGGTGGTAGGTGATGGTGTATGAACATTCTAAAAGACTTTTATGATATAAAAACTGTATGGTAACTTGATAATCTATGTTGTGTATGATCAAAGGATGGATAAGGAAAAATACTACTGAACTTTTTTTTTTTTTTTTTGCTTTTAGAGTAGACTATCTACTACATGGGCAACGCACATGGATTATCATCAAATTATACAAGATCGAGAGTCTGACATGTGGGTATGTGAGAAATATTGTGGATGGCTGTGATTCCCCATTGGTGGTGAATGAGCCAACAAGATGCATCAGCATGATCTTTCACTCTGCACTTTCTTGAATGTAGTGATAAATGCATATTACTTTGGGAAACTTAAGTAGCGGCAAAGAAGGTTGAGCAACTTTTTCAGCCCATCACTGGCACACCATCTGTTATTACACTTTCAATCCAAGATGATCTTAACAAAATGTTGGCTTTGATATTTGTGAAGAATGGGCTATTAACTTTGAAACTTGAGGATAACAAACTCAATATGTGAAAAATGTAGACAATAATCATATATCATCCCATTGGTTGTAATATTCTTTTTATCCCTTGATTGAATAGAGAGGTTCTTGAGTTATATTAGGACAACTACCCTTAGGTTTTGTTGGATTGGTCCTCTAGCATGGATAGTCTCTTTGTGATTTGACTTGCCAAAAGGAGAGAATTCATTTTATTTCATTTAGAGACCACCATGCTGGGTAGTGTGTACAGATGTGAAGTTACATGAAAAAGAAAGAACAGGCAGTGTCTCATCAGGGAATAATAAAATTTTTATCAAAAGTAAGGTTTCTTATGGATTATCATGGAAGCTTTTATCTGAGATTCTGAATGTTGTCAACTTGATGAAGGGGACAACCAAGTGGCTTAAATACCAAGAAGTTTCCAAGTTAATGATGCCTGAAGATGTGATGGATGAGATTATGAGAAATTGCAGCTAGTTTAGGGATCTCCTTACAAGACTAAAGGACATGGATGTAATGCTATGACTGGATCCACAAGTTGAAAAATCTGATACAAGAAATAAATTTCAATGCATAAGAAAGAGGGGTGATGGTTGATTGAATCCCCATTTTAAAGAGGTTATGGAGTTCATCATGCATGAAGAAGTTGAAAAATAAACCTACCAGCAATTTCTTTTTATCAAAATAAGAACTACAGTAAGATGTGCTGTTACAACTGTCGTGGCCAGCCAATGTATCCCTGCATTTATTTGATGTTGCATAGGGATCTCAGTCTTTAGGAGAAATAGAAAGAAAGAATGGAAGGAAAAGCAGTCTAAAAAAATATGGAATAGATTATTTATGGGTTTAACTAAATATCTAAGCAAAAGCTATTCCTTCTTAACACATTTGATAAATTAGAGAAGGTTTGCCAGAAGAGCTTAGAAGGGAATATTTTGCCCATTTAAATTCTAAGTACTTCATGTTCTAACTATTTTTAGGCTCTAGGTTTTGGAGAATAGAGTACAGCATAGTGGAAATTGTAGAGACTTTCTATAGGTGAGATTTTACCTATGGTGCACCATTAGATGCCATCAGTTTCCAGCTTGAACCTCATGCATGGAAAACAATCTATTGGACAACAAATTAGACATCAAGAAGAAAAGAAAGAAGCCCAGAAGTTCTATATCTTTCAATCTGTATAAGTGGGTTGCTTGTTTAGGACTTACCTCAGATATTGTCTACTAGCAATGGGTGATGATGGAAAAAAAAAGGAGAGCATGGAGGGGTAAGTTATTTAAGGGATTTCGATATGGGACATTTTTTTTAAATTAGCCGATGGGGATAAGGAGATAAGGCTGCATTTTATTGATGATATTGAACATTGTTTACTAAACATAGAAGATCAATGAATCTTGTCTACATCAAGCCTGTGCAAAGTGTGGATCTTTAAAGATCTTGTGATAACCTCTTCTAGGTTGTCATTTTAATTGGTAGGGCCATCTTACTTGAGAGGAAATCATGGGGATTGTGAGAGAAAGAGGAGGTAGCATATACATAGCGGGCTTTAACTTAAGTCGGAAATCATGACACCATATTGCATGCAGTATTCTATTTTCTTCCTCAAAATGAATTAGTTTAGGGACTCTAAATGGGAAATGTAGGGTTTACAGCTTTTTTTTTTTTTTTTTTGTGTGTGTGTGTGTCGGGGGGGGGGGGGGGGAGTTTAAAGCTCTTCCTTGACTTTTAGGTTTTCTAGAAGACATAATTTCAAAAGAACATTTAATAATTCTCGCTTGTCTCAAGTTTTCTTCAAGTTTGGTCTGAGTCATCCCTGGATGGTCATGGAAGTTATTCTACTGCAGGAAACTTTGCTGATCTGAAATTCATTTTTGAGTCAGAACTTTCCATGTTAGGTCTTTGTCGTACTGGACTTGGTAACAAGGGTTGTCCATTCTCTAGTGATGGAGTTGTCAATCATTTAATTGTAAGAGGCCTTTTTATTCTTCTTACTCATCAAATATCTACATGTAAGATGTGTATTTTCTTTTTCTTAACCATGTTGTCAAACAATTTGTTATGGAGAAAGTGTTATTTCCTTTTGTTTTGAGAGTGCATTGAAGTTTTATATCCTTTTGTTTTGAGAGTACATTGTAGTTCTTTTTAGGCTATACAAGTTATATAACTCTCTTAATCAACTGTCTTGTTTTTTCATTAAAGCAACTAAGCAAGCTTGCTCATAAATTTTAGTTTCATGATTCTGATGCAATATGTGGCTCTTGCTTGTGCAGATGGTGGAGGGACTGGCAAGAATATGTGGGGTTTGACTGGTTCAGTGAACATTCTAGCAAGGGCCATCTAAGCAGCCTACCAAGACCTGGAAAAATAGATAATTCCAAGCTTGTATTGAATGGAACAGATGCAGAAGGTAATGAACTTGATCTTCAGAGGAATCTGCAGGAAGGAGAAGATTATACTTTGGTTCCCCATGAAGTTTGGAAGAAGCTCCTTGGATGGTATTTCATATTGTAACTTTTAAGAAATGTTTTCTTTTTGTTATTAAGTGATCATATGAAATTTTGACATCATATGCAATGTTTCATCAACTTGAAATTTTAATACCAAAGTTTGCAATCTTGGTATTGGATGGACCTCATATCAATAACATGGTTATACAATGTTGATACGCTTGATGTCAGTTTGGCATATTGAGGCTCAATATGACCCTATATCAAGTCTCGATCGATACCGGTATGGTACAGTACACCAGTAAGGTGCAGTAGGCTCTAGTACGGTGAACCTTGCTTAATACTATTGCAAAAAGAGTTTGGAAATTTTGTTTTTTTTCTCTTATATTGTTTAACATGTCATGTCTGTTGTTCAATCCAGTGATGTTGTAGTATATTCCAGATAACTTGCCACTGATTCATAAAATGGATGATTTATAAAAGAACAACTCTTTCACTCAGAAAATAAACTTGAGAAATTTCAGAAGTGTTGAAAATGTATAAAAGTTTCAGAAATCATGGAAGACACTTTAGGAAATCTTGAAGAGGATGTAAACAAGTACAAGAAAAAATTTCTTGTAATTAACAGTAAAAAAATGTCCAAATTCTCTATGGTGCATGAGATTTTTTGAAAATTATTAGGATTCATGGTGTCAAGTAACTTTTGGAATAAAAAAAAGAAGATTTTTTTTTTATAATTTTTACAGAGAGGTGGGTGGCCCACCGCGGCTTGGGGGGGGGGTTTCATTTTAAATTTGCAAATTGCTAATCTTTACAGTAAGTTATGTTTGTTGTAATTAACATAGTTAGTAGTCAGGATGTTAAAAGACTTGCCCTAAGTTGCATGTTGATTTTGGACCAACCTTCATATATACAAGGGGTTACTCTAAGCTTCATAGTACAGAGTCAATCATTTACTAATATTTTGACTATAAGCTATGTAAAAATATTTCCATTTTTTCTCTCCAAATGCTTATTCACTTTTATCATTTTGGGTTGTTTGGCAGGTATAAGGGTGGACCAGAACTACCCAGGAAAGTTATTTCTGAGGGTAATATTGATAAGGAACTCAGAGTAGAAGTTTACCCCTTGTGCCTTAAATTAATTGATGCAAGAGACGACTCCCAAAGAACAATTAGGATTAGCAGAAAGGTACTTCTTGTATTTCTTCTTTCAGCCTTGACACATGCTATCTATATATTTCTAGTCATTTGATGCGGTATGGTTGAAGAAGCTACTTTTTTGGATAGCTAATACTACTGTCTTTAGATAGCTATTACTTTTTTTAGATAGGTGCTTTTTCAGATAGCTAACACTTGTTTAGATAGCTAATACTCTTTAGATACATAAATATTTCTAAAATGTTTCAACTTGTGGAAGAGATGGCTACCAGTATTAAGAAGTGGTTACAGAGAATTAGGAGAATCAATGGGAAAAGGGCAATCTAGTAAGGAAACTTGGTGGTGGAATGAGAAAGTTCAGGTTGTGATTAAGGCTAAAAGAGAGTGCTGTAGAATATTATCTAAACATAGGAATAGAGAAGTGTATGAAAACTACAAAATAGCTAAGAAGAAAGTTAAAAAGGCGGTACTGGAGGCTAGTTTCAAAGTGCATGAGGAGTTAATTAGTTATGCTACAAGTTTGAAACTATGGATGGAAAGAAAGATATAAGATTACAAGACTAAAAGCAAGGAAACCTAGAAATCTAACTTAGGTTAAATGTATCAAAGGTGAAAATTAAAATATTCTGGTTAAGGCGGATGAAATCAAAGAAAGATGGAGTTATTTTGATAAGTTATTCAATGAAAGTTACATAAATGATTTAAAATGCCATATTAGTGCCATTGAGGCTAGGCATGTTAAATATACATGCAGAATTAGCTTATCTGAGGCCAAAAAAAAAAAGCTATGAATAAGGTGAAAAAAGGAAAAGCGGTTGGATCTGATAGAATTCCCATTGAGATTTGGAAGTGTTTAGGTGACTTGAGACTAACTTGGTGACTAATTTATTTAATAAGATTTTAAAGATCAAAAAGATGCCTCGTGAGTAGAGGAAGCACATTATAGTACCAATTTATAAGAATAAAGGTGATATTTAAGATTATTTCAACTATCATGGTATTAAGCTTATGAGCTATACTATGTAACTTCAGGGGAGAGTGATTGAGAACGGATTAAAGTGTGATACAAGAATATCAGAGAGCCAATTTGGTTTTATGTCAGAACAGTTGACTATGGAAGCTATTTTTCTCCTTTGGACGTTAATGGAGAAATATAGAGAAAAGAGATAAGATTTTTGTATAGCTTTTATGGATTTAGAGAAAGCATTTTGTAGAATCTCTAGGGAAGTCTTATGTAGGTGTTAGAAAAGGAAGGGGTTTTTGTTAGTTATATTAGTGTGGTTAAGAACATGTATAATGGAGCAGTTACTAGTGTGAGGACTATTGGTGATAATACTTGTAAGTTTTCAATTATAATTGGTTTACATGAAGTATCCACTGTAAGTCCTTACCTTTTTACCTAGTGATGGATGAGCTTACTAGACATATTCAAAATGATATTCCTTGATGCATGCTATTTACAGATGAATGTCTTGGTGGATGAGGTTAAGGTGGGAGCTAATTGTAACTGTATTGGAATCTGAGAGTTACTAGTTAAGTAGAAGAAGGATGGAATATATGGAATGTAGTTTTACTAAAATTAGAAATAGAGATAAAGGTTGAGTGAAAATTAAGGATCCCGACGTTCTTAGAAGTGATTATTTTTTATATGTAGTATTAATTATTGGTAAGGGGATATTGAAGAGGATGTGATCCATAGGATTAAAGTAGGACAGACAAAATGGAAGATTGCAACTTGGATGTTATGTGATCATATGATACCTGCCAAGCTGAAGGAAAACTTTCATAGGAAAGCTATATGATTAGCTATGCTTTATGATATGTAATGTTGGGCAGCTAGAAAACAATGTGTACGAGAAGAGCATACGTGACATGAGAATGTTGAAATGGCTATGTGGTAATATAATAAAAGATAGAATAATATAATAAAAGATAGAATAAGAAATGAAGTCATTTGTAAAAGGGTAGAGGTAGTATCAAATAAGATTAAATTAAGAGAAGGATGATTAGTGTTGAGATTTAACGCCTCAAGATTCGATCCACATTGAGTCCGCAGCGAGGTCCAGGACAACGAATGGAGTTCAACGAGCCCAAGAACAGTCCAAACGGAGTCCAGACGGCGAAGATACACGCGAAAGAAGATCGGAGGTGGCATGGCGCACGAGGCGGCGACGGGCCGGCGGTGCCTGGGCCCGGTGGAGATGCACGCGCGCGCAGGCTCGCGCGGCCCAGCTCGTGGGCGAGCCCAGTGCAGGCGTGCGTGGGGGTCGGCCCGGTGTGCGCAGGTGCCCCGGCCCAGCACCCCTACGTGGTCCACCGTGGATCGTGAGGTGCTGGCGGTCCATGGGGCTGCGTGGATCGAACACATGGTCCATGCGCGGTTTACGGTGTTTTTGCGCAATCTGACGGCTCTAGAGCGAGCCGTTCGCGATCGGATGGCTGAAGATGATTTCGGATTTGATCAGATGATCGATGGCCCTGATGTACGTGATCGGATGGCTCTAGTGCGAGCCGGTCACGATTGAACGGCCACGGATAGTTCTAGGGTTGATTGGGACTATGTATTCCTATTGAAACAGTATTTTTGAGATTCTGAAACCTATAAAGCTCCGATTGACGAGCCGTTTGTTGCATTGGAGAGCTGGTGACATCCTGGAGGTGCAGAAAGGCTTCAAAAGAGATTTCATAGAGCTTTTGTGAGGGTTTTGGGGCTTTTTGTTGAGAGACTCTTGTACAAGGATTGAGTAGTGAGTTCCTCTTGTATTGGTTTTGTTTTATTCTCTTATAGTGAAGCTTGCACGCCTTGTGGGGATAGGCTTGAGGTCGATCCATGTATTTGTGATAGCCCAGCCAGTCCAAACGAAAAAAAAAAAGAAGAGAGAAACAGGGGATCGGGAAGAAGACTCCCGGTAGGAGTCTTCTTCTCCGATCAAACCTCGGAGAACGGAGTCCTAGGACCACTAGGAGTCCTAGGGCTCTTTATAAAGAGACCTCCCCCTTCCTAAGAGATCCCTCACCGGTCTTTTTCCCTCTTTTCCTCCTAAATTCCTCCGATTGAAGCCGCGGCCCTTGATCATGCTCACCGCGATTTCTCGCCGGCGGGACCACCGGAGGTCGAGGTAAGCTTTCCTCTCCTTCCTCTCTCCTCTCCCTTCCGGTGCCGATGTGCACGCTCGCCGGCGACCGGAGTCGCCGGATTTTGTTGCGGAAGAACCTTCCTTTTTGCCATTTTTCCGTCGCCGGTGGTCACCGCCGACCACCGGTTTGATCTCCTCTTGCCGCCGGATCACCTCTCCTTCGGCCGCCAACCATCCCCGCGCCGGCTGTGCCGCCGGTCGGCCAACCAATGAGGGGATCAAAGATCCCCTGTTTCGGCCCAAATGAACCCACGAGAAAAGAAAAGAAGAAGAAAGAAGAAGAAGAAGGAAAAGAAAAGAAAAAGAAAAGAAAAAGAAGGAAAAGAAAAGAAAAAGAAAAAGAAAAGAAAAAGAAAAAAAAAAAGAAAAAAGAAGAAGAAGAAAAATAATATAATAATAATATAATAATAATAATAGGATTTTCCAGCGAGACCAGCGACATGTCGCCAGAGAGACCAGCAACAAACCGCCAGCGAGACCAGCGGTTCCAAAGGACGTGGCTGCCAGATGATTCGCAGCCTATCGCAAGCAGATACGCGGTATTATGACCCTGTCACAGGGAAAATATGGTCATAGCTCATGGTTGACGAAAAGAATTGAAGAACGAAAGAAATTGAAAACCGAAAAGAAACTTGAATTTTCGAAAAAGAAATGAATTTGGCATGAATTATATTGCATAATTGAAATTGATTTCGAATTGATGAACTTTATATGCTTATTTTCTATACATGATTATTTACTTAAATGCCTGATGAAATCTGTTGAGAAGTGATCATTGCTTACTGGACTGTCTAGCTCATTACCTCCTATTTTACTATTTTTACAGATGTTGAAGAATTAAGATGATACAAGATATGAATGGAAGAGTGATCAGAAGCAGAATCTTCATACTTTTATTTTAGGTTGAAAGGCTTATTGAATTTGATGCAAAACTTTTGAATTGTTGTTGAATTTATTGAGATATTAAAGAAGAAATTTAGATCGTTATGTTTTGGATTTAAATTATTGATTAATTATTCCGCTGTTATTTTAGAATAGCATGATAAGATGTCTTGCATGCTTATGGAAAGAGTTTTCTATGAGTATGCGGCGGTTGCCATGACCCTCGATTTAAAATCTCGGGTCGGGGGCGTGACAATTATAGTGGTATCAGAGCATAAGTGGATGAATTATGAAACATAGAATCAGATATAGAATGGGTGTAAGTGGATAGACACCAGGGATATTTAGTGTAAATCTTTGATGATAGTAGTGGGAGAAATATTTAAAAATTTTGATTAAACATTGAGATTATATATAAAAGGATCGCAAGAGATTATGACATATGGAGTTTGAAATATGATGGATAATCTATAGATCATGATATGATTAGTTAGATCTTGATCGAAAGTAATCACAAAAGGATTGACATAAAATTTTATTGTGCATTATGGTTATTAATTTGATCATTGGTTATTCAAGTGAATCGTAAGTTCAAATTCGATGTGAGAATAATACTATGATATTACTTTTAGTTGAGAAGTTGATTATTATTGACAAGATAAAGATTTGACGATAAAATATTATTCCAGGATGGACTAAGAATAATCTTTTATGATGCTTGATTGGAATATTTATCGAAATTGAATTTGATATGTGGATTATATATAAAGTGGTATATTAGGATGAATGCATATTTGAGGATATTGCAAAGAAACCTATTGATGAAATCGATTATGAGATTGTAGAATATTCATCATACTGGAATCTTTAATCATCATCCTTAGATCTAGAAAATAGATCTTATTATGTCTCTTGGAGACTACATGATGTGTATGAAATTCCAATTTAAAAATTTCGTATCTAAGTTGATCAAAAGATTTTCTGATATTATTGTTGAGGTTGTTAATGAAAAATTGATATCTTTAGATTAAGACAAAAGATCTAGTTTATATTAAGGGATCCATGTGAATTTACAATTTAGAAATTTTAGATTTAAGAATTGATATGGAGTTTTCTTTGCTTTTATTAACGAGGTCCCTAATTGAATCTACTGTTAAATGGATATTTGATTTTTTTGAAGCTTGTATGATTGTTATGAAAGGATATTTGATAGATATTGAAGATCCTGATGATGAAAATTTTAGAAAAAAAAATAAAAAATAATGATTTGAAATTCTTATATATTCTGATTATGTCCAAATTTGGTAGAGCATCGAAGGATTTTCTCGTTAATTTGACTTATAAGGATTTTTGATTTGAAAATTATCGAATTGAATTGATATAAGAATTAAGATTTGATTCATATTGATTATAGTAAATCTATATGATAGTTTAAATATGATATTGGACTCAAGGGTTAATCAAGATTTTTGTACACCAGTAAAAGTATGAATGAGAATCGAAAGTTAATCTTTGACTTCAATTGAAATTTGAAATTTTAGATCTTTTCTATTGATAAGATAAAGAAATAATTTGATCAAATTTTTTTTTTTTGGTGAACCTAAGAAATTTTGATTGGTAGATCAGAGTGCGCAGTGGAAGCATGGTAATCTAGATTATTTTGAGTAAGTCAAGAATGTTGACCCTTTGAGTTAAAGAATTATGATAGATGATATGGTTTGATACAAAAAATTTATTGATATTAGAAAGAATAATATTTTAAAAAATTTTGAATTATTTTAGATATCCTAATGTGATTTTTAAAAGTGGTGCTTCCACCTATTATGCTACAAAAATATTTAGTATCCTAATTCTAGGATGAGTGGACCCTTGATTTTTGATATTGAATATTTAGAGATAAATTTTTTCTATCTTAGAATTAAATTTTATAATTCTCTATTTATTAGGAAGAATTTGAGATCGTTTATCGAATGATGATTTTGATCTTAGATTATTATACTCAAATATTTATCTCCAGGGTATAATAAAATTTGAAGTTTGGACTCTTGTGATCATTATTATTTTTCTGACTGAATAGAAAAGATTGAGGTTATCTATTAATATTGACGATTATTCTACAAAAGATGGATTGGAGTTATTTATAATTTAATTTGATAATGAATCGATTAATTAAGAGTTGTTAATGTTTAGATAAAGAAAATTGATATACTTACTTAGAATAGAGACATTGATTTTGATTATAAGAAAAATATAGTTTTGATTTAGATCAATTTTTGAGTTATTGATTTTTATTATGGAATGACTTAATGATAAAATTTGCTTCAAGAATTAGAATATTTAAGAGTTTGAGGGTTTGAGTAAGAAAATTTCGATGACTAGAAATAGTGATATTGATTCAATCAACAATGGTGATATTGATCTTTATGAAATGACTTAATGATGAAGTTGTATCGAGAATTAAAATATCAAAAGTTCGAGAATGAGATTGAAATGATAAATCAACTTTTAGAAGTACGAATAAGAGAAAATATATATTTTCGAATTTTGATTGATTAGGATATCATCAAATGATTCATAGAAGTATGTTTTCCTATCTTATGATGAGTTGAAATTAAGAGTGGTTAATATTTTAAAATAAATAAATAAATAAATGAATGATGATGAATGAAGTTCTTATGCAAGAATAGAGACATTGATCTTTTTCTATTCACAAGAGATAGATTTGATTTTAATTTGAGTCATGAGATATTGAACATTAATTTTTACAGGAAATGAGATCATAATTTCGAAATCTTGAAACATTGAAAATCTTTGAGATGTTGGTCTTGATAAATAAGAAAATGAATGGTTTCGTTTCAGGTAGATATTTGATGTACCGACTTTTTCCTTATGAAATGATTTAAGAATGAATTCATATCAAGAATTAGACTATTAAAAGATTTGTGGATGAGATTCAAGTAAGAAACTATGAAGACTCAAGAGGACGAAATTTTTTTTAGAGGGGAAGAATGTGATAGCCAGCCAGCCCAAACGAAAAAAAAAAGAAAAGAGAAACAGAGGATCAGGAAGAAGACTCCCGATAGGAGTCTTCTTCTCCGATCAAACCTCGGAGAACGGAGTCCTAGGACCACCAGGAGTCTTAGGGCTCTCTATAAAGAGACCTCCCCCTTCCTAAGAGATCCCTCACCAGTCTTTTTCCCTCTTTTCCTCCCAAATTCCTCCGATTGAAGCCGCGGCCCTTGATCGTGCTCACCGCGATTTCTCGCCGGCGGGACCACCGGAGGCCGAGATAAGCTTTCCTTCCCTTCCTCTCTCCTCCCCCTTCCTTCCCGTGCCGATGTGCACGCTCGCCGGCGACCGGAGTCGCCGGATTTTGTTGCGGAAGAACCTTCCTTTTTGTCGTTTTTCCGTCGCCGGTGGTCACCGCCGACCACCGGTTTGATCTCCTCTTGCCGTCGGATCACCTCTTCTTCGGCCGCCGACCATCCCCGCGCCGGCTGTGCCGCCGGCCGGCCAACCAATGAGGGGATCAAAGATCCCCTGTTTCGGCCCAAATGAACCCACGGGAAAAGAAAAGAAGAAGAAAGAAGAAGAAGAAGGAAAAGAAAAGAAAAAGAAGGAAAAGAAAAGAAAAAGAAAAAAAAAGAAAAAGGAAAAAAAAGGAAAAAAAAGAAGAAGAAAATAATATAATAATAATAATATAATAATAATAATAGGATTTTCTCTCCTCTCTTCTGTGAAGAAAAAAGAAAAAAAAAGAGAGAAAGAAAAGAAAAAAAAGAAAAAAAATTATTAAATTAATTAATAAATAATGATATAAATAATAAAATATGAGAAAGAGAGTTTCTCTCTCTTCCCTCTCTCTCTTCAGCTTGAATTAGTATTTTCTCTCTCTAGAATTGGATTTTCTCTCTCTACTTTCTCTCTCTAGAATCCTCTCTTTGGATTATCTCTCCTAAGATTTTCTAGAATTTTGAGAAGAATGATGTTGAATTTAAATGATCCTAGTGATGGATTTTTGATCTGTGATCGTTGGACGGTACATCGACATCCACTTTGATCAGATCAGGTATTTTTAAGATTTTAATTTCTATAATTTTATTAAATTGTCCACATGATAATCTTAGCATGATTTGATCTGATCGATCGGATTTGTTGAATCATATTGTCTAAAGAATTCAAGATGAGTTTTCTCTCTCTAGAATTTTCTCTCTCTAAAATATTCTCTCTCCTGATGATTTTTTCTCTAAAAAGGTTAGTGAATGAAGAAATTTCTTTTAATAGTCTTGATCTGATTCTAATAAAGAATCCTGATTCATGATTGTCAGACAGCGTACTGGCACCCACCTTAATCAGACCATGAATCTTTAGATTTGATCATCCATGATTCCGATCTAGCCATGACTTGATTTGATCATGTTGATTTCATCAATCGAGATATTGGACCAATCGTAATGTTGGATTGTGTCACCTGATCAATTCGAATTGTACCTCATGAATTCTCTCTCCTCTGATTTTCTCTCTCTACTTGATTTTATGAATCGATGAAGAAACCTCGGTCCTATCACTTCGAATCCGATTTGATCTGATAGTCAAACTTTGGATCGTTTAGGTCCT
>NC_026003.2:19889632-19904950 GCF_000442705.2 Elaeis guineensis
CTAATTTCTATCCTAAAACTCTGCTAAAATTTTCGTTCGAGCACTCCATTCTTATTGAGGCAGAGAACTGACTTGAGCGTCGGAGGGTCTTGCTGGAGCAACCCCACCTCCGGTTGAGACTTCTTTTGCAGGTCCCGGCGGCGACCGCGACTCCCTCGACTCCAGCTTCTCCGACGCAGGCGGATTTTTGCACCAACAGGATTGGCGCTAAAAGGAGGGTCCTGAACCTTCGCGGTACCCTTGTTCTTAAAGGAGCGCTCAACGGGGCCGCCTCCGGCCATCTTCTCCGACACCCGCTCCTCCTTTCCCCCATTGGGTCCTCGCCCGGTTTCTTCTCGCGAAGCATCCGCACAGCTACCCACGGTCTCCGCAGCCATATCTCGGGTCCCGATCCCACCTCTGGTTTCCCGAGCCCTGCATCCTCCGGTAATGGTCGCCGGCATGGAGTGGCCGGACAATCGGCCTCCGATGGATTCCGCCAACACCGTATCGGGGGGATCCTGGCAGGAAGCAACCAACGTACCGCCCGTACCCCCCAAGCGGTAAAAGACTGAAGAGCCCATAACCTTCACTGAAGAAGACGCCCAGGGAGTCCAATTCTCTCATAACGACGCGGTCGTAGTTTCCATGAATATAGCAAATTACGACGTCCGTCGCATTCTCGTCGACAATGGAAGCTCGACCGACATCTTGTTCTACGATGCCTTTTCAAGAATGTCCATCCTTGACGGCCATTTGAGACCGATTAGCTCCCCTCTGGTAGGGTTTACCGGCGATGCTGTTCCGACGGAAGGAATGATAACTTTGACTGTGGTCGCAGGTTGATATCCAAGACAATCCAGGGCTCTGGTGAATTTCTTGGTAGTGAAGGCGCCGTCAGCCTACAATGCAATCCTCGACCGGCCTGGCCTCAACACTCTCCGAGCCGTCGTGTCAACCTACCATTTGAAGTTGAAATTCCCCACCTGTCAGGGGATCGGAGAGGTCCGGGGAGACCAAGCCCTGACCAGGCACTGCTACAGCATAGCCTTGCAAGGAAGCGACCAATCTGACCTCTGTCCCGTTGATGGATTGGACGCACGCGATGACCTCACCGAAGAGAGGGGCACCCCAATTGAAGATCTAGTACCAATCCCTTTGAATGATGGGAACGCGGAGTATGTAGCGATGATCGGCTCCAACCTGGAGGGGGAGGTGCGGACGCGTCTCATTGATTTTCTATGAAGGAATGCGGACATTTTCGCTTGGGTTCCAGCAGATATGCCAGGGATTGACACGGAAGTCATGGAACATCGCCTGACCGTCGATCCAAAGCATCGATCGATGAAAGAAAAAATCCGAAGTCATGCACCAGAGAGGCAGAAGGCGATAGCCGAAGAAGTGGACAAGCTCCTTAAGGCCGGATTCATTAAGGAAGTCAATTATCCTGATTGGGTTTCCAACGTTGTCCTAGTCAAAAAAGCAAACGGCAAGTGGAGGATGTGCATAGACTTCAAAAAGCTGAATAAGGCCTGTCCAAAGGATAGCTACCCCCTCCCCAGAATCGATCAACTGGTGGATGCGACCTCGGGCCATGAGCTCCTCACCTTCATGGATGCGTTCTCTGGCTACAATCAAATCAGAATGGCACCGAAAGATGAAGAAAAGACCGCTTTCATCACTAATCGTGGCCTTTACTGTTACAGGGTCATGCCTTTCGACCTCAAAAATGCGGGTGCAACCTACCAACGGTTGGTGAACAAAATCTTCAAGGAGCAGATCGACCGTAACATGGAGGTCTACGTGGACGATATGCTTGTAAAAAGTAAATCTTTCGGAGATCACGTCACCGACCTCGAGGAGACCTTCGACGCTCTTCGAAAATATAGAATGAAGCTGAACCCAACTAAATGTGCTTTCGGGGTAACCTCGAGAAAGTTCCTGGGCTTCATGGTGTCGGGGCGCGGGATCGAGGCCAATCCAGAGAAAATTTGCGCCATCCAGGAGATGGCCGCCCCAAAGTCGATAAAAGAGGTTCAGCGCCTCACGGGGAGGATAGTGGCCCTGAATCACTTCGTCGCAAGGTCGGCCAAGCGGTGCTTACCCTTCTTTCAAACCCTCAAGCAGCCCAAGAACTTTTGTTGGACCTCTGAGTGCCAACAGGCGTTCGAGGAACTAAGGAGCTAACTCAGCTCACCCCCGCTGTTGGCAAAGCCGGAGCCTGGGGAGGAACTATTTTTATACCTGGCGGTCTCTCCCATGGCTCTCGCGGCCGTCCTTGTCAAAGAAGAAGCAAAGGTCCAACGGCCGATCTACTATATCAGCCACGCTTTGAGGGACGTCGAGACCAGGTACACCAAATTAGAAAAACTGACTTACGCCTTGTTGATCGCAGTCCGGAGGCTCCGGCCCTACTTTCAAGGGCACACCGTGACGCTGCTCACTGATCAGCCGATCAAGGCGATTTTGCACCGGACGGACGCCTCTGGGAGGATGGCAAAGTGGGCGATCGAGCTCACAGAATTCGACATTAACTATCGACCCAGGCCAGCAGTGAAGGCCCAAATACTGGCAGATTTTATAGTGGAGTGTACTATCCCAGAGGAGGCCGAACCTGAACAAAGCGAAATTGACGATCCGAAGTCCCGACCGAACTCCCCCAAAGAAGAAGCGGATCCCTCTTATCGCTTTTGGGCCCTCTATGTGGACGGGTCTTCCAACATGTCGGGCGTGGGTGCAGGCCTAATCTTGGTCAGTCCAGAGGGAATCGTCGCGGAGTACGCTCTGCGTTTTGAGTTCCCCGCAACAAACAATAGAGCGGAATATGAAGCTCTGATTGTAGGACTAAGGGTCGCCAAAGAGCTGGGAATAGACCAGCTCCGGGTCCACAGCGACTCTCAACTAGTAGTGGGACAAGTCAGCGGAAGTTACGAAGTGCGGGAGGACAGTATGGCCAAATACCTTGAAAGGATAAAGGAGCTTGTCCCCGCCTTTAGCAGTTTCAACATCAAACAGATCCCAAGGTTGGAAAATACCAGGGCCGACCTTCTCTTCAAGCTGGCAATGCTGGCTCCGGTCGAACTGCCCAAGGGCGTTCTCTTTGAAGTTCTAAAGCACCCGAGTACAGAAGAGTCACGGCCCGTGATGGAGATTGACTACGAGCCCAGCTGGGTCGACCCCCTGATAATCTATCTCGGAGATGGAGTTCTCCCCCAGGATGCGAAAGAAGCTCGGAAACTCCGGAACCAAGCCTCCCGGTACATCCTTTATGAGGGCAAATTGTACAAGAGATCATACTCCTTGTCCCTCTTAAAATGCCTCCGGCCTTCGGAGGCGACTACGCCTTGTGGGAAGTGCATGAAGGAATCTGCGGAAACCATTTGGGGGCTAGATTTTTATCCCACAAGTTACTCCGCCAAGGGTATTACTGACCGACAATGCATCATGATTCGATCGAATATGTCAGAAAGTACGATCGATGCCAGAGATATGCTAACGTCCAGAGACAGCCCGCCACTGAGCTCACGCCCTTGAGTGCCCCATGGCCTTTTGCACAGTGGGGGATGGATATCTTTGACCTCTTTCCTATGACATCTGAGTCAGATTGTGCCAGATACGACCGAATGCCCATGCCTATCTCCCTCTTTTACACCGCATCAGCTACCTAGGAGGGCTGTCGTGGTCCTGTTCAACTTTCTCGGTTTTTTTCTTCTTCCCCGGAATTGGTTCCACGGTTGGAGTTAAAAAATGAGCTGTGAGGCAGTTAATGGAGAACAATGGAATGTGTGATGTGGGGCACGTAATCTTTGAGTTGGTAATGTTAAGACCCTGGGCAGCCAGTGGTCACGTATTCTATTTGTTTACTTGTCCCAAAAATTGGTGGAGATGAAGTAATTTAAAGTTTCCTCAGGCTTTTGGCGCGTAAAAATGTTTGTGATCTCAGGCTTCTATTGTTAAAAACTCCACTGCTCGCGCTTGCATGATCAAGACGGTATCCCATAGCAGTACATGATGTACGGAAAATATTAAAAGACACCCAAAAGTATTTGTTAAGATGATTGCCCTTATTATCTATTCATTCAATGTTAATATATTTGATTTTTATTGATTAATTAACAATAACTAAATTCATTATTTTTGATAGCATATGTTAAATTGTCATAATTAAAATTAACGTTGGGAGACTATTTATATGGCTACATGAGTATGAGATGGTAGCAATTCTTTCCATTGCTGGAGTAGAGACTCCACATCAGCATCTAGGTATGATATGTGACATTAACTGACTAATTAATTTGATATATGTCTGTTGATGCTCGGCTCCGATAATGCCTCCATTAAGAGCCCAATCAAATATTCTGACGGGTGATGGCTACCCTTCGAGGTGGTCAAATCTGTAAGAAAAACCCGCACACTAGTGTGTGTCCAATAGAGGACCTTCTAATACCTAAGTCAGTCAGAGCCTTGGAAACAAATAAAGGAGAAAGAATGGCCAGAGGGAGCGATAGGAGAGCTTCAGGTTCGATGCCAGACTTGCCTTGTTAGAAAGGGAAGGGCAGATTACATGCATGTATTTCAAAATTATTTTGAAATTACAGTGGAATAAAATAAATTAACTATTTTTATCATGCATTAAATCAGATCTAAAACCTTCCCTAACACGGATCTAAGACATATAAAATCTAAAATTAATTTATGAGATCAGATCTCATACCTTATCACGGGTGGAAGAGCTCCACAGTTGATGATCAAAAACTTGACAGGTTCCTAGAGCCACGCAAACATCCGGCCTCTACAGGTATCCACACGAGATCTGATCTGATCCTAGACTTGTCTATCTCCCCAGGGTGCTAGTTTCCTTGCAGACAAGACCTTTTGATGATTGGTTTAATCCTTCTTCAGATCTGGAAGATGATCTTCAGTCGAAGTAGTGAAAGTAGAAGAAAGGCAGCAGCAGCGCAGCTTTCTTCCTCGAAGTTTCACGCCTTGTACCAATAGAGTTTTCCCTTCAAACTTGGAAAAGAGGATGCCAAAAAGTCCTTCTCTCACTCTAGTGGTCAGCTAAATTTTATTCCGATCTCAAAAGCCCTCTAGAGGCATCCCAAAGGCAGATCTTTTTAAGGTGGCGCCTGATAGAGTCCTGATAGAGTCAAACTCTATCAAAAATTCAAATTAAATTTTAAATTCGAACCAAAACTTATCCCTATCCAAATGAGAGAATAAGTGATTGACCAAGAGGTGAAAAAATATGAAAAATCTCATGCAAATCTGAAATTTGCATGAGGAGAGAAGGGGTGTGGACAATGGGTGGCGCATGGAAGAGTCCTTCACAAAATGGACTCTAGGGTTTTGGATTGAGCCTCAAACCAAAAGTAATTTGATTTAGACCCAAACACCTGATTAAACCTAATCTAATTAGGTTTATAATCAAATTAAATCCTAATTCAATTAAGATTTAATTGAACTCAAATTTAGATCAAATCAGAAATTGATTCCATGGCAATTGAGTCATCTCATAACTCAATCAAACCAAACCCAATTCAAGTTAAACTAAATCCAATTCAATTAGACTTGATCTAAAACTTATTTCTCAATCAAATTGAGTCTAATTAGTAATCAAATTACTAATTAATCCTCCTACAACTTTTGTATTAAGTTAATTATCAATCATATTGATAATTATACCCTTAACGATTCATAATCGTCGATCAATCATCGGATCAGACAGAAAACTCTTTTGTGTGTGACCCCATAGGTTCTATTCTATCTAGTAGTGAGACACATTATGATCTTTATCATAATATCATCGAAACTCTTTTCGTTGTGTTGGAACAATTCCAACACTGTCCATCGAATAGAAGTATGAATCTATAGGTACAATTATCATATGATTCAGTCCTACTATTGAAAGTCCTGACTTGATGGAGGTAATGGATCACTCGTCAAATTCTATCGTCGGTCATATGCAAGATTGGCTTGACTTGAGTTCTCTTGTGAATCTCGTGGAAATTTCTTTCCAAAATTTACTCTTGTTTTGGTCAAAGACTTACTGAACTCAGTCTTATGAATCACATAGGACTATACCTTTTCTACTAAGGTCGATAGATTCTATCTAAGTGCATCCTACTCTTAACAGTGAATCTGAACCCACCATAGCCAACATACACAGCAAAGATCTGAATGGCTAGGGACCAAATAGACATGTAGTCAAACTATAGTAGCTTCACTGTAAATAGCCAATGCACCACAGGTCAAAGGACTAGTCATACCACTGTAACATCGAGAATACCACTAATGAGTAAGTAGACATCTAAATAATTTCTCATAATGATCATATTTAGTGCAAGTTGTTCTCTAACAATCACCTGTATTATCATCCTAGTGTCACTACACTACAGACTCGAGACTCATCTTCCTGTAAAGGATGTGATCATGCACCGATCTAACTAGATCGATCACTATCCTTCATGATGATCCTCTGATCGGGAGTATTTAGAAATTAATCACTAATAGTGTACGTCTCAAATTCTCAACATCTTGAGAATATGTAAAATCATCTTTATTAATTTTTAGGATAAATCATGGACACATAAATATAACTGAAAATAAAAATACCTTTTATTAATAATAAAAGTTTTACAAGTTCAAATATAAGTTTTGAAAATATAAATGTGTCAGCCAACAATTGACTTTCTAGGATACATATCTAACAAACTCCCACTTGACCTAAAACCAATTGACCATAAATCTAAAACCCATCTTTTCAAGGTGAGCTTCGATCTTCTGCTGGTTGAGAGACTTTGTCAGTGGATCCATCATATTTTATGCGGAGTCGACTCTCTGCACCTCGATGAACTACTTCTCGAGATATTTATGTATAATATAGAATCGTCGTTCAATATACTTGGATTTCTGGTGAGACCTGGGCTCCTTAGCAAGGGTTATAGCGTTGTTGTTATCACAGTGCAGTGCAATGGCATTTGATGACATCACACCTAGCTCCGTAATGAATTTTTTAAATCAGAATGCTTCCTTAGCAGCTTCAAAGGCGGTGATGTACTCGGCTTTCATGGTCAAATCTACAATGATAGGTTATTTGAAACTTTTTCAGCTAATCGATCCTCCATTACACAAAAAAATATACCCCAATGCAGATCTTCTATCATCGATATCAGATATGAAGTCTGAATAGATGTATCCTTTCACTTTTAGCTTCGAACCTCCTCCAAAGATCAAGAATAAATTCTTAGTTCTTCTCAAGTACTTAAGGATGTTCTTTATAGCTATCCAGTGCTCCTCATCTAGATTCGACTGATATCTGCTCGTGATACTCATAATAAGAGCTATATCAGATCGTATATACAATATGGCATACATGAGACTCTTTATAGTCGAAGCATAAGGGATCTTGCTCATGCATTGGATCTCTTCAGGTGTGTCAGGACACATCTTTTTTGAAAGATGAATGCCATGTCTAAGTGATAAGAGACCTCTCTTGAAGTTTTTTATGCAAAAATGCTTCAGCATCTCCTCTATATATATTCGCTGTGAGAGTCCTATCATTCTCTTAGATCTATCTTTATAGACCTTAATATCAAGAATGTAGGAAGCTTCTCCTAGGTCTTTCATAGAGAATTCTTTTGACAATCAAATTTTGATCGATATCAGCATGGGAATATCATTCTCAATCAAGAGGATATTATCTATATATAATACGAGAAATGTGACAGCGCTCTCACTGACCTTTTTGTACACACACAGCTCTTCCTCATTTTTGATGAAATTAAACGATTTGATTACATTATTAAAGCAAGTGTTCCAACTCCAGGATGCTTGCTTAAATCCATAAATGGATCTTTGCAGCTTGCAGACTTTGTGATCACTATCACTAGATGTGAAACCTATAGGCTGCTCTATATAGATATCTTTCTCAAGATATCTATTTAGGAAGGTAGTTTTCATATCCGTCTGCCAGATCTCATAATCATAATAGACTGCAATCGTAAGTAAAGTACAGATGGATTTTAGCATAGCCACTGATGAAAAAATCTCTCGATAATCATGCCTTCACGTTGACTACAACCTTTTGCCACCAGCCTTTCATTATAGATCTCTATCTTACCATCCGAGCCAATTTTTTTTTTGTAGATCCATTTACACCCAATAGGTACAATACCTTCAGGTGGATCTACTAAGGATCATACTTGATTAGAATGCATGGAGTCAATTTCTGACTTCATTGTTTTCATCCATTTCTCAGAGTCTACATGTAACATCGCCTCATCATAGGTTTTAAGATCATTCCTAATATCTCTATCTCCCATAAGAAACACTTCCTCTAGATCCTCCGTAAGTATACCTAAGTATCTTTCCGGAAGATGGGAGATCCTATTTGATCTACGAGGTGGAGAAGGTACTAAATTTACTAGCTCATTACTGAGTTCAAATTTTTAGACTCGATGCTCTTCAGAGACTTTCTCTTCGAGCTCAATCTTCCTCCCACTACCTTCATCTTGGACAAACTCTTTGATCAAGAAGACGGCATGATGGCTCACAATTATATTATGATCTTCTGAAAGATAAAAATAGTATCCCATAGATTCCTTAAGATATCCTATAAAATGAGCCTTAAGTGACCTCACCTCTAACTTGTCCGTCTGTTGTCGTTTGACATAAGCCGGACATCTCCAAATCTTAAGGTACCCAAGAGATGATTTCTTACCATGCCATAACTCATATGGTGTGGCAGGAATGAATTTAGAGAAAATCCAATTTAAGAGATGAATAGCAGAAAGCAACGCATGTCCTTATAAAAAGATTGAAAGATCTGTGAAGCTCATCATGGACCAGACCATATCTAATAGGATCCGATTTCTTTTTTCGGATACCCCGTTGAGCTAAGACGTCTTTGGAGGTGTCCACTGTGAGATTATACCGTTATCCTTGAGATAAATCCAAAATTTTCTACTAAGATATTCTCCTCCTCGATCTGATCGAAGAACCTTTATGAGTTTTTTGATTTGCTTCTCTACTTCACATCTGAATTCTTTGAATTTTTTAAAGGCATCAGATTTGTGATGCATCAGGTACACGAAACCATACCGTAAAAAATCATTGGTAAAGGTTATAAAGTAGAGATAGCCATCTCTGATCCGTACATCAAATGGACCACACACATCAATATATACCAGGACTAATATCTCAGTGGCTCTTTCCCCATGTCCTATAAAGGGTAGCTTAGCCATCTTTTCTTGAAGACATGACTCACAAATTGGATAAGACTCGAAAGTCAGTGACTCGAGAAGGCCATCTTTCTCTAATTTATTAAGTCTGTCCCCTCTAATATGGCCTAGCCTTAGGTGCCAGGGATATTTTTGGCTAATCCTATCTCTATATTTCTTAGACCCTACAGTATTCATAATTTGCTCGTTAATATTAATATTCGTATCTTCATGCAAATGATAAAGTCCATCAATTAAAAAGGCACGTGCAATAATTTTATTTTCAAAATAAATTACATAAAAATCTTTATTAAAATAAAAATTATAATTATCCTGTGCCAGCATAGATATAGAAACTAAGTTTCTACTAGCTCCAGGTACATAATAACAATCTTTTAAAAGTAAACTAATTTCTAACGATAATCGTAAAAAATAAATTCTGACGGCTACAGTAGCAACTCTTGCCTCATTGCCGACTTAGAGAGTAATCTCGTCTTTTCTTAGCCCTCTAACTTCTTTCAGATCCTGCATAGAAGTACACAAGTGAGCACTAAAACCAGAATCTAAAATCTAACTAGAAGAAGAAGAAATCGTTAGGTTAGTTTCAATAACGAGTAACTCAGACGTACCTTCAGAAGGCATGTCCATTTTCTTGTTCTTTAAAATGGCCAGGTATGTAGGATAGTTTCTTTTTTAATGGCCTTCGACATTACAGCAAAAATATTTTTCTTTGTCGTTGGTCTTCTTTGGAGTTTACTTCTTCGGTTTGCTATCGGTCTTTTACTTCTTTGCAGGCTTCTTCTTCTTCTTCCAAGAAGACTTTCTCTTGGAGGAAGCCTGCTCCACAGTTAGAACGGTATTCCTTGAACTTTTTAAGATACTTTCAGCTATCACCAACATGTTCAGTAATTCAGACAAAGAGCTATCAATCTTATTCATATGGTAGTTCATGATGAACTGCCCATACGAATCAGGGAGGGATTGCAGGATCATATCCAGTTGCAATTCCTTATCCATGTTTATGTCTAGCTTCTAAAGCTCCTCAATATCCTTGATCATTGTCAAACAATGATCATGGACGGACTGTCCATCACACATCTTTGCTTTGAAAAGTCTCCATGAGACCTCAAATCGAGCCATATGATTTTGCTCACCGTACAACTCTTACAGGTGAGTCAGCATGTCTCTGACAGTCCTCATGTCTTCATACTGTCACTGAAGATCATTGGACGTGGATGTAAGAATATAGCACTTTGTCTTATTGTCTTCATCTATCCACTTCTCAAGTACGACTCATTGATCAGGGGATGGATGAGCTGGCAACACAGGTACATCTTGATTGAAAACATGGTTCAACTTCTCAAAATTGAGAATGATTCTCAAATTTTGGAGTTAGTCTTTGTAATTGATTTCGATCAACCTATTGGTATCAAGAATTCGGGCTAGTGGATTTAAACTCGACATGGTTAACAGAAGAGAGAAATAATTTCTA
Organism: Elaeis guineensis; assembly: GCF_000442705.2. Taxonomy (NCBI): domain Eukaryota; kingdom Viridiplantae; phylum Streptophyta; class Magnoliopsida; order Arecales; family Arecaceae; genus Elaeis; species Elaeis guineensis. The sequence goes on from NC_026003.2 coordinate 19,900,325, forward strand.
ATTAGATGTTTTGAACTTGTGAATATTTGTTATTAGAATTTTAATAAACACATAAGGGCTCCCACTATTTCTACGGATCTCCCACGCTCCTCGGGTAGAGAAAATAGAAATCTATACTGATCAATTTCTAGTGGGCACTGCAGTCTCACTGATTTATGTGCATCTCACCTAACAGTTATTGGTAACACACAAACCAATGAGTGGACAACTCTTTATCCATTGCTTCACTAAGCAAGATGCAGCTGGTTCGGTCTCTAAGTCCTATGGTTTCATCTAACAGTTATTGGCATATTTTTTAGTTAAGTCAGACCCACCGTACACCAGCAGACGCAAAGCCATCATTGGGACCCTCATCTAAAAGGTATTGGGCCCAACTCCATCTCTACTCCAGGGTATCTAATGCCATAGAGTGATTGTACCTACCCGATGCAATCGAACCACTGTGACCAGTCGAGAACAATCAATATCAGATAGGCATCCGCATCTCTACAACTGTGGAAGATCACTGGACTTAATATTAATTGAGAAGATTTAGGTTTAGGTCTCATCCTTAATTAGTCATATCAGATATGACTAACCTAATGGCATGGGTTAGCTCGAGTCATTATCAACCTAAGTCAAGACTTAATCAACCATATTGGTCAGGTAAGTAAGATCGGTGGAAGGATATGCTATTAACTCGATCTATACGAGTAACTTCCAATTAAACATCACTGGTCGAACTGCCAAACTTACCTTAGACACCAATCGATCAATAAGCATTGATCAAGTTAGCTAATTAATTCAGGCTCGAACTATGGAGCCAAATTAGATCTTTTGATTTGATTGACAATATGTAGCTATTAGTCGATCTGACCAAACTTACAACTATTTGGGTTGGATATGAGAGATTAAACCTAAATCTAACCAACTATTGATTCGATTTGATCAACCGCTTAAACTAGACCTAATTAAGCTACCCAATCCATTAACACATGTTTTATGTAGTAAATTTCATATCTTAAATTTTGAATTTTAGATCTTTAATTTTACATCTTAATTCTTAATTAAGTATATTATGATCATGGGTTTAGTTTAGATATTGAAACAATTTCAGATCTAAACTACACTAGGTTTACATTTCAAACAAGGTGATATATAGCATTGTTTCAAATCTAAATTAAAATCACATATCATATATGAAAAATCAGATCTAAAACTAATTAAATATGTATCATATGCATGCAAAATTCAGTTCTAAAGAAAGATCAAATATGATTGAAAACTATTTTCAAAAACTATTTATCAAAAATCAGATCTAGACTTTTAGATCAATGATCTAAAATATCCATGCATCTCATACATGATTCAATAATTTTTAGATCTGAATAAAATTAAAATAAATCATTTAAATCAGAAACTAACTTTCAAATTGAAGATTAAAATCAGATTAAATATGTCTCTTATGACCGAATGACCATAGAGATCAATCCAATCTGAATACTACACATAAGGAATACAAATCTATGCATCTCATACATGATTTAATAATCTTAGATCTGAATAAAAATGAAATAAATCATTTAAATCAAAAACTAACTTTCAGATATAAGATTAAAATTAGATTAAATATGTCTAATTAAAATCATGGCTTTGATACCACTGCTAGAAAGGGAAGGGCAGATTACATGCATGTATTTCAAAACTATTTTAAAATCGCAGTGGAATAAAATAGATTAACTACTTTTATCATGCATTAAATTAGATCTAAAACCTTTCCTAACATGGATCTAAGACATATGAAATCTAAAATTAATTTATGAGATCAGATCTCATACCTTATCGTAGGTGGAAGAGCTCCGCAACTGATGATCAAAAATCGGACAGGTTCTTGGAGCTACGCAAATGCCCGACCTCTACAGGTATCCATATGACATCCGATCTAATGTGAGACTTTTCTATCTCTCCAAAGTGCTAGCTCCCTTACAGAAAAGATCTTTTGATAATTGGTTTGATCCTTCTTCAGATCTGAAAGATGATCTTCAGTCGAAAAAGTAGTGGAGGTAGAAGAAAGGCAGCAGCAGTACAGCTTTCTTCCTCAAAATTTCACGCCTTGTACCAATAAAGTTTTCCCTTCAAACTTAGAAGGGAGGATACTAAAAAGTCCATCTCTCACTCTAGTGGTTGGTCAAATTTTGTTCTAATCTCAAAAGTCCTCTAGAGGCATCCCAAAGGCAGATCCTTTTAAGGTGGCGCCTAATAGAGTCCTGATAGAGTCAAACTCTATCAAAAATTCAAATTAAATTTTAGATTCAAATCAAAATTTATCCCTATCCAAATGAGGAAATAAGTGGTTGATCAAGAGATGGAAAAACATGAAAAACCTCATGCAAATCTGAAATTTATGTGAGGAGAGAAGGGGCATGGACAATGGGTGGTGCATGGAAGAGTCCTTCACAAAATAGACTCTAGGGTTTTGGATTGAGCCTCAAACCAAAAGTAATTTGGTTTAGACCCAAACATCTGATTGAACCTAATCTAATTAGGTCTCTAATCAGATTAAATTCTAATCTAATTAAGATTTAATTGAACCCAAATTTGGATCAAATCAAAAATTGATACCATGACAATTGAGTCATCTCATAACTCAATCAAATCAAACCCAATTCAAGTCAAACTAAATCCAATTCAATTAGACTTGATCTAAAATTTATTTCTCAATTAAATTGAGTCTAATTAGTAATCAAATTATTAATTAATTCTTCTATAACTTTTGCATTGGATTAATCATCAATCGTATTGATAATTATTACCTTAACGATTCATAATCATCGATCAATCATCGGATTAGATAGAAAATTCTTTTGTGTGTGACTTCATAGGTTCTATTCTATCTGATAGTGAGACACATTATGATCTTTATCATAATATCATCAAAACTCTTTTCAATGGATTAAAATAATTCCAACACTATCCGTCGAGAGTCATCGATCATCAAGATAATACTCGTGGGCCCCACAATCCACCAGTGACACATAGCAATATGTAGTGGCAACTTAGTAGAATGAAAGTATGAACCTTTAGATACAGTTATCATATGATTCAGTCTTTCTATCGAGAGTCCCAACTTGACAGAGATCATGAATAACTCGTCAAACCCCATCGTCAGTCATATGCAAAATTGGCTCGACTTGAGTTCTCTTGTGAATCTCATGAAAACTCCTTTCCAGAATTCACTCTTGCTTTGGCCAAAGACTTATTGAACTCAGTCTCGTGAATCACATAGGACTATACCTTTTCTACTAAGGTTGATAGATTTCATGTAAGTGCATCTTACTCTTAACAGTGAACCTGAACCCACCATAGCCAACATACACAGCAAGGATCTGAATGGCTAGAGATCAAATAGACGTGCAATCAAACTATAGCAGCCTCACGGTAAATAGCCAATGCACCGCAGATCAAAAGACTAGTCATACCACTATAGCATTGAGAATACTAATGACGAGTGAGTAGACATCCAAATGGTTTTTCGTAATGATCAAGCTCAGTGCAAGTTGTTCTCTAACAACCACCTATATTATCACCCTAGTGCCACCACATTACAGACTTGAAGCTCATCTGCCTATAAAGGAGATGATCGTGCGTCGATCTAACTGGATCGATCACTGCCCTCCACGATAATCCTCTAATCAAAAATATTTAGAAATTAACCACTAATAGTGTGTCAGAAATTTTCAACACTTTGAGAATATGCAAAATTATCTTTATTAATTTTTAAAATAAATTATGGACACATAAACATGAGTAGAAATAAGAATGCCCTTTATTAATAATAAAAATTTTACAAGTTCAAATACAAGCTCTGAAAATATAAATGTGTCAGCCAATAATTAACTTTTTAGGACACATATTTAACATGCATCTCTCCTCCTTTTCCTGGGGGTCCTTGTTTTTACCTATTTAAATAGAGGTGAAGTCATAGATTGCTGTGCTGGAGTCAAGTAAGCTGCATGGGACCTGCTAGGCTATGTTTTGACGGGCCGCTAAGGTTGCTTGAGCTTGCGGCTCCATTTTCTAACAAGTTGTTATATCGGCTACTACCTCATATCTGGGGTTGTTAGTGTTGGGAAATATATCCTAAAAGCCAATCGTCAAGCTGTTGATGGTTGAGCAACCAAATATTATAATTGATTTGTTAATAAATAAAATATATTTTTGATATTTTCATCATAAGCTTTCATCTTCTAATGAACTCCATTGTTATAATGAAGTCCTTAGAACTATTTAAGTTCGATAAAGAAAAAAATTATCGATTAGTCTTTAAAACTATTCACTACCAAATGATAGGCTGTTAATAAGGACGATAGCTTCTATCGAGCATAGGTCGCTGTAGGCCATATGGGTTGGTTGTCCTCTTAACCAAAGAGTATGGAGATATTGGTATGGCATACAGATGAGATGTAAGGATACATCATCATTGAATGTGATCAACTCTAGAATATTCTGCTATCGAGAATGTCTTTGATGGGAGATAGGTATAAGTGTCCCTTAGACCTGAGATCACCTCAGTGACTTGCAAGCAACTCACTGTGCTTTGGTACTGGACTAACTGAATTTTTAATTTAGTGATGGAAAGATTCTGGG
>NC_026003.2:19905050-19918764 GCF_000442705.2 Elaeis guineensis
CCTAATCTGAAGCAAGTCCAATCGGTTACCGAATTGGAATGATGTGGTGCTTGATAGAGATCGAGAAGATTTTCATCTCTTACTTGGTGTTAGGTTGCCGCATCAGCATGGGTTGCTAAACAAGCAGAACCTTTATGATGCCAGGCTAAGTCTGATTATAACTTTAGGCAAGAACTTAGTCTTCTTCTTTGCCTTTCTTATGATGCCCACTGCTTTGTATTATTTAACTAAACACTTTTGTTTGGTTTTGTAGTTATGGCCTTCTGAGGAGTCGATCTGCAATGCCATCGGAAGAGATGGCATCATCCTGAGAGAAGCATTCTCGGAGTCCTTGAGTAGAAAAATGTAGGATGAATTGGGAGATCCTGATACAGGGATCGGCCTCTGCACCATCCCAGCCCCCTACACCATTTTGAGCCACTTCACCCCAACTACCGCCAAGGTCCTGAGCGTCAAGCCGATCCTGGGCCATGCCGATGATGACATGGTCGAGGTCATGGTGATTACTATTGGTGCTACTCCATCAGTATCATAATGTCAAGCTCGATCAGAGCTCTCATCCTATCAGCACAACACTCATCCATGTTGGGATCATCGACAACCCAAGTGGGTCATCGTCTGGAGCCGCCTGAGGGAAAGCACCACAATCCTTCTGAGCTCCATTGAGCATGCTCCCAAGATCCATCTGGCAGGGCTTCATCGCCCTAAGGATGTGGGTCTGGATGAGCGTTCCACTTTTGGGATCCCCAACTTGCCAAGACTTGATGAAGTGACTTTGCTGCCTGTGATTGGGAGGCGAGGAAGACTCATTCTGTGAATGAGATCATGTCATCCTCCTGCAAGGCGCTACTTGGGGAAGTCTGCTCCACCTTATCTTCTCCTATCTTTGTGGATGTCTTAACTTCTGAACTTGGCCACTTTTCTTATGCTTTATAGCTGATGCATTTTCCAACTATCTTGCATGAGAGACAGACGATTTTAGCTGGCTTAGTCACCTTTTAGAGAAGAGAGCTCAGTCCATCGAGGCATGGGCCAAAGTCATTGAGGAGCTCCTAAGGGCATCGAAGAGCGAGAGGCGAAGAAGATAGAGAGAGGTCTTGATAGATATCGTGCTTGCAGCCACTTAGAGGAAAGTGGCTGAACTCAAGGCCTAGCTTGTTTGGGAGAAAAAGGCTATTGTGGAGCTTGAGAAGAACTTAATCTCTTGAGCCAGCTCTCACAACTTTAGAAGAGAAGAGGCAGCTATCGAGAAGCTACCTAGACTATAGAAGAGAGGGTTATGGCTGCTGAGGCTACTGCCAAAGAGGCCACCACTTGGGTGATCTCTGACTACAAAGGGTCGAAGGATTTTGAGAACAAGATTGTTATAGCTTGATTGTGGTGTACTAGCTAGGCTTCAGTGACTACAAGGCCCAAGTGGCTTTGATGTTTCTCACCTTAATCTAAGCAAGCTCAGGGGTGAAGCCAAGGAGGTTCCAAAGTTGCCCCGTGGCAGCTAAGGGCCAAGCCTGACATGGCAATTAAACCCGAGCTTGAAGCCCATCGAGGCTATACCAACTTTCGGGATCAAGCTCGCTACCAAAATCGAGCCTCTGATGGAGATTGGGTCTACTGCATCATGAGCCCTCGACAGACTCCCAACCAAGGTTGCTAGTGCTTCTTTGAAGGCTTAGCCTCCTGGTATCTTCATTTATTTCTTTTTCTACTTTTGTAGTCAAAGGGACTTGTAACGGCACTTTTGAATTTAATGACAGAGTTACCTTTTGGTCAACATACCTCTTTTGCTTTCTTTTTGTTGCTCGCCTTTGTTTTGCGTAGCGACTCCTTGCCTTTTCTATGGGCACCCAATCGATTATGATCGCTCTAGAGATTTTGTGGAGGAAAAGATCTAGGAAGCTGATTTTTGGGTGAGGGCTGTCGAGGAGGAGGTGGCTGAAGAGATGAAGAAAGCCACCAAGGAAGTGAAGGAGGCCACCAAGAAGGTGACTCATCTCGAAGCCAAGATCACTGCTATTATCGAGAGCTAGGTCCTTCTCGTGTATCTGGGAGGTTGGAGGAGTCGATAGCTCGGGAGCTATAGAAGCACTTCGATGATATGGTCATGATGTCAAAATGGTGATGGATGAGCTCTCTGGCACTTATGGGGAGTGCTTAAAGTAGAGAGTTCGACAGTAGAGGAGCTTCAAGAGAAGATAAGGTTGATAGAGAGATGCACTATCTATGATAGGGCAGAACTTGATGGAGGCCATGGAAGCTTCTTGGCTTGCCTACGACCTCATTTTGATGAGTGCAAGACTTTGGTTCAGCAACTCGATTCAGCTAGCATCAACTCACTTGTTCTTCGAAGTGAGTCAAGGCAGGTGGTTCCGAATGAACTATCCCGCAGATGCGGCTAGGGTCGAGGGTTAGGTTTTTGTGTTTTTGCTTTCTTTCTTCTTTATCGAAGTCTTCTTGAGTTAGTAAAAATGGGATAATTTGTTTAAGTAATGAAAACCTTACCTTCTTGCTATTTGCAGATGGTTTGAGAACTTTCTGTTTGAGTTGAATAGTTTCTAAGTCGAGCCATCAGCACTTTGCTGAGTGGCTTATATGGCTGCTAGAATGGGGATCCAAGCGAGCATTGAGATGTCGGGGTTGGACTTGTCAACCCGATTTGTTGTTGCAGTTAGGTATCGATTGACCGTCCTAATTATCACCATGGTTGGGTATCGGCCGACCATTATCCTAGTCATCATGGTCTGGTATCCACCAACTATCACTATCAATTATTATGGTAGGATATTACCAATTATCATGCATTGGGTTTGGAAGTCACCCGACTACATGGCTGATGGTATGATTGGGTATAAACCAGCCAGTTTAATCAATTTTTTACCAAGCATTCTGGAGTGTCTTGTTGGTTTGAGTCACTATTATGGATAGCCTTCCTGCAGTAGCCTTGTGGAACATCCTATCGAGAACAAAGCTCACTGGTGGTACATTCAAAGGTTTTCAAAATTTCATGTGCGGGGAATTTGAGAACTGTTGAGGTTCTCAAGTTTGTATGCTCCAGATCTGAGCGCCTCTTGAACCTGATAAGGGCCTTTCCACTTCAAAAAAATTTTCTCATGCTCTGTTGGCTTGGAGACTTCTAGCTCATCTTAGGATGAGATTACTTGTCGAAAGATTTTTGGCCTGACCCAGGTGTTATAATAACAGGCCACTCATTCTAGTATACTGCCATTTTCACTCAAGCTTGCTCTCGGGTCTCTTCAACTAAATCTAGGTCTGTGCGTTGTCAGTCTAAATTGCTTTGCTTGTTGTAGTGCTCTGCTCTTGTGGATGGAAGATCAGTCTCCATGGGAATCACTACCTCGGTCCCGAATGTGAAATTAAATGAGGTCTCCCTAGTGGAGACTGGGGTGCAACCCGATAAGCCTATAAGATGCTATACAATTACTCCACCCAAAGTCTTTTGGCTTGACCTAATCTTGCCTTCAGACCTGTAGGATGGTCTTAATCATCACTTCCACTTTTTCATTTGATTGTGGATGTCATACCGAAGTTAGTCGATGCTTGATATGGAGCTCTTTGTAGTTTTTGATTATCAAATTATCATCTATTGTCTATGATGATTGCTCACGGTAGTCTAAAGTGGCAGACAATTGACTTCCACAAGAAATTTTGACCTTCTCGATGATCTGGGCTAACAGCTCCCCTCCATCCATTTGGTGAAATAGTCGATTGTCATGATTAAAAATTTTTACTAATCGATCACCTACAAAAATAGGTTGAGGATATAAACCCCCCATCGGTGAAGGGCCAGAAAATTATAATTGGAGTTAGCTGGCTCACTGCTATCTCGGATGTTGGTGTACTTTTGACATTGGTCATATTTTCGGACTGATCCATTGCATCCCATTGCATCATTGGCCAATAGTATTCTTGCTGAAGAACTTTGTAGGCTAGCAGCCCATCGTATCTGAGGTGGTGAGTTGGGACAAGATGTCCATCGGAGCATTCTCCTCCCTTGGAATATGTGCAACTTCAAAATATCAAAAGATGATTGAAGGGTTTGTAGCTTATGGAGGTACCTTGCCATATTCGGATCTTGGGCCACATATTTTCCTCGAACTTGCCTATCTACCAGTTGTGAGTTGGTAGGACCTTCAATCTCTTCACCTCGAGTTCTTGGGTGATCCTCAGACCAGCAAGCAGGGCTTTGTATTCGGTTGCTACCTCTCTCAAGTTGGCCTGGATGAGTTCAGCTCCGCTCCCCTAGGAGTTTGAGGCATCATCGACATGTAGAATCTAGGTGGGCTCGAGGGCTAGCTCACCAGGCTCGTCCATGGTTGCTTCACCTTTAGGGATGGTGCACTCGATGATAAAATCGACCAGAACCTGGGCCTCCATCAAGGGTCGAGGGTGATAAGAGATATCGAACTCTCTAAGCTTAATCACCCACTTCGCCAATCTCTCCGAGGTGTCGGGCCACTATAGTAGGATTCTCAATGGCTGGTTGGTGAAGACATCATTGAGTGCATTTGAAAATAAGGTCTTAGCTGTTGCACCAAGTTGACAAGCATGTAGACCATCTTCTCTACTCGGAGTATGTCTCAGCATCGTGCAAAACTCGACTCACATAGTAGATGAATTTTAACCAAACTGACGGCCTCTATTGAGGCGTGAGGTACATATACAGGTCTCCCCCTCATAAGGCTTCATTATCAGTTGAGAGGCACCCAGCTACCTCTTTAGCTCCTCAAAGGCTCTCGCACTAGACCTACTTATTGGGCCAAATTTGGGTTGGGTTCAGCCTCAAGGACTGGGATCATTTTTTAGGCCCGAGCTCGACCTGCCCGACCTTTAGGCCTCCTTTTCAACCTAGACTACTCTATACTAGGCTTTGGACTTCCAAGCTGGCCTTGGGTTAACCTAGATGAGGAAAAATGGGGAGGTGAGGAGGTGGCGAGCCAGTGATGCTGGCGAGGCGACCAAGGGTTGGGAGGTCAAGATGATGTGAAGAAGCAGAGGATGAGACCAAGAGGAGGCAGTGAAGAGAAAAGGAGGTAAGAGGCTGTGAGCTAGTTAAGAGGTGGAGAATATGGGGACATAGGGAGGGGCAAGCTGGCAACGAGGCGTCGGGCTTGAGAGATGGGGATGAAGCAACTCATGAGAAGGAAGTGGGAGAATGGGTTGATGCAAAGAGGTGACGAGGAGGAATGCATGGAGAGGTGGGGAGGCACCCGGGGCTCAAGTTGTGAGGAGGAAGCCGAAGATGGGAGATGCAACCAGGCGGCGGACAAAAGGAGGAGGAGGAAGCTGGAGGATGGGAACATTGGGAGAAGGGGAGCACCCCGAAACAAGATTTGAAACTTGGAAGAGTTGGGAAGATGCAAAGTGGAAAGAGATTTAGGGATTCAAAGAATGAGAATATGAGATATAGGTTGGGCAGTAGGGTCAAGATAAATCCAAGCTGATCCGTTTAAAATTTCAGACTTAGTTTTTAGGCCCAATCTGACCCATGGGTTAAAAATAATGGTCGAATCATGATTAATTCGGGCTAGGCTTGAGTGGGCTAGGTGGGCCACCCCTATATAATCAAATCTACTCGACACTTATCTGATCAGGTGAAATCTTTCATCTGCTGAAGAATCTTGAAGAAAGAAAGCATTTCTCCATTGATTTCAAGATGAACCAGTTGAGAGCTGCAATGCACCCGATCAGATGCTGAACTTTCTTTCTCAAAGTCGGATGCCTCATCTGGAGGATGGCCTGGATCTTCTTCAGATCAGCTTTGATTATGTACTTCATGATCATGAAGCTAAAAATTTTTTTGAGGTGACACAAAAAATGCATTTACTTAGATTTAGCTTCATATGATGTGGTCTTAGCGTGGCAAGGCCTCCTCTAGGTTGCAAAAGTGTTGATCATCCTTGGTGCTTTATCAGCATGTCATCAACATAGACTTCATATTCCAGCCATTTTGGTCTTTGAAGATCTTGTTGATGAATCACTGATAGGTTGCTCCAGCATTCTTGAGCATGAATGGTATGACTTTATAGTAGTATATATCTTTCTCAATTACAAAGATCATTTGTTCTCATCCTTGAGGACCATCCGAATCTGATTGTATCCAAAAAAGGCATCCATGAAGCTCAATAGCTTGTGTCCCGATGTTGCATCCACTAACTGATCGATCTGAAGCAAAAAAAATTATCCTTTGGGTAGGCCTTATTTAGGTCTATGTAGTTGATGCAAATCCTCACTTTTCACTAGCCTTTTTAATCATGATAACATTGGGTAGCCACTTCGATAATATACTTTTCGGATGAAGCCAATGGCCAGTAGTTTACTGACCTCCTCATCAATAGCTTGCTGTCTTTTTGGAGCAAAACTCTTTATTTGTCAATGGGTCTGTGCAGCGGATCGATGCTCAGCTTATGCATAATCATCTCAGAGGGATTCTAGGCTTATCAAAGGCCAACTGCAATTAAAGGTGTCTGCATTACTGGCATGAAGTCTAGGAGTCGGTGAAGGAACTAAATTGCCGGCAGTGATCTATTTAGATAGTTCCTGTAGGATCCTCATCCTGATGTGGGATCAAGATCAATTGCTCGGTATGCTCATCCTGATTTTCTGGGTCTCGAGGGTCCAACCCCTTAATCGACAAGGTTTCTTATGATTTTTCTCTCTGATCATTGTCATGAAGCACTATCGGACAAGTTATTGATCTCCATGGATTTCACCTATCCCATTGCTCATCAAAAAGTAGATGAGTAAATAATATGTTGATACTATCGTTCGGAGCATGTTTAGCCCAGGTCAGCCTAGAGACACATTATAGGCTTACGATACCTAGACGATGAGAAAAGTCATCTACATGGTTGCCTGCTGGGGCTCTTGCTCTGTGGTGATTGGAAGGACTGTCTCTCCCCTCAACCTTCATGAGTCACCAGAGAACCATATCAAGGGGGTGTTCACACTCTTCAGTCGGTCCACAGGCAATTTTATTTAAAAAATGCATCGTAGAATAATACATCAGTGAAATTTTCATTATCGATCAAAATGCTCTTTATATCATAGTTTGCTATTATCATCGATGTGACGATAGTATCATCATAGGGAGTTTGTATTCCCCATGCATCATCGTCAAAAAAAAATGACATTACCACCCCACGATCTCTTCGGTACATGCTCTAGATTCTCCGCATCCCTCGAGTCTGCACCTCCGGAGATCATGTGGATCATGCCAGCAGTCAGTTGGTTGCTCATCCCCTCATCGGCTAGCGACCAGCCAGTTGATCAGTCACCCCCTGATCTCCATAGTCGCAGACAGACTTTGTAAGGTAGCTATGTCTTCTCAGGGTTTCTATCTTATTCTTTAGTTGGATGTAGTCCTCTGTATCGTGGCCATGGTCTTGGTGAAATCGGTAATATTTTTTATGATCACGGATGGTTGATAGGGCCTTCATTGGTGGAGGCCTCCATAGATACTTTTGCCCTTCGATCTTCATAAGGATTTGAGCAGGGGGGGAGGGGGAGTGTATTGGTCAAACTTGTAGGCAGGCTTCTCAACGTAGGGCTGGATCATCTCTAGGGATTTCTTTTTCGACACGAGCCCCACTTGGTTTTCTTGGGCTTGCTTCTTTTTGGGGGATCACCTTCCTTCAACTTCCTGTCAGCTAGTCACACCTTCCTCCACTCGAGCATACTTCAGCACTCAGATGAGGAGCTCAGAGTTGATCCTCAAAAATTTCTTATCTAGGGAATAGGTCAACCTAGACCTGTATAGTTCATGCTTTATGGCCAACATGGCCATGGCTTCATTCAGGTCATGGATTTTTATGGTGATGGCATTGAAGCATGCCACATAGTCCCTCAAGAACTCCCTTCCTATTGTTGGACCGAGAAAAAGCTATCGGAGTTCTATGGCTGCCTCCTATTGCTGCTGAAGTGGGGCACACACTACTTCTCCAATTGTTCAAAGAGTGAATGGTGCCCGATTGTAGGCCCAATTACTAGATCTAGGTAGACTTCTTGAGAGTCCCAAAAGGAAGGCAGAGAAGGGCGTTAGTCACCCCTTGAATCATCATAGAGCCTTCAGCTCTCGAGGTGGTCGATTGGGTCCGACGATCCATCGTAGACTCCAGCTATAGTATCTTGAACCGAAGAGGGATCAGTTCCTTCATGATTCTTTCGGAGAATAGAGGACGGATATTAAACCAAAGCCTCCATGGTCCTCTTATATCTCGGCAAGCTGCCAATCGAGCTTCCGGAGCTTTCGATCATAATCGTCTAGTTGGTGAGAGTTGCTATGGCATTGAGAATATTCCGAGTTGTCTCCATCAAATGTCCTAGGGGTCAATGGTGGGCCAAGACGGTCATCAGGCACGAGCCAAGATAGTCATAAGGCATAGGTGCTGCTTGGTTCCGAGTGAATGAATGTTTCTTGATTTTTCTGGCATGGTTCAACCTGTCTGTGGTATTGGCCAGTAGCTGGCCATGGCCCGAGAAGAAGAGGGGGGATCTGACAATCGACAGCCCCACAACAATGTCGAATTAAAATCATATTATCAAAAAGTAGCATTGTTTAATCATGTAATAGTCTTTGCACATCCTTTGATCTGAGTGGTCCATGTGAGCTAGCACAAGTCTTGTTACTTTGATAGTTGGACTACTCAAATCAAGTTGCAATTTTGTGTATGGTAGCTTATTGAGTGTACAACATTCATACTGTCATTTGAGATTTTCAATAAGTGAATGGATTCTTATCGAGAGAGAACTTATTCTGGCAAAAGAATAGATAGAAAAAGTAATTTTACTGGTAGCTTATCAAAAGTATTTTTAAAAATAATATATTTTACACATCAATTAAATATGCAATATATTTTGAAAAAATGTTTCTCCGATTGTTATTGGTTCATGATAGCTTGATAGGTACTTATTGGAGGACTTAGATATGTTATTAGTTATAGTAAAAGGACAAAATTATGAATTATTGAAAAACTATGTAGAGCGGTTATATCTCACTTTGTATATATCATAATACTATTTTTCTAGGTAAGTGACGACTTTCAATATTGAGTTCATATATGACATGATACATTCTCTTAATGAAGTCGATTAATTGTACATTGGCGTAATTTGATTGAAATCCCAAACTTTGCTTATCAATATAATTTCATATGCTGTATAGTTGATTCGGCTTATTCCAAAAACCATAATGTATGCACCTTGGTTGCATACATAAAGCCAAACTCATTATTTTAATTTTCAGAAGGAGATGGCAGATGTAGTTTGATTGTCTAATTAGACCACGATATAAGAATAATTGGCTTTATTTACTATGAAAGAGATTTGTTGGGCTCTATATATCATACAGCTTAATTATTTTCAAATATTGAATTCTGCATATATTGCGGGCCAATATATTGAGAGATAGTGGACTTAAATTAGATTCAGGCCTATTAATTATCATGCAACTATTGAGGAGGCAGATACAGTATTTGCCATTCATGATGATGTGTGGAGAATTCTTCTTGCTAGTTTGTTCCTAATTAAAGTTTCGTTTATTCGGTGGTGGAGACAATGTGACAGCATGGTATGGACTGAAGACAGCCAAACAATATTTGCAATCTAATTATAAAATTATAAATTGGTAAGTATGAAGTTATTAATTATAAAATCTAATTATGAATAATTTACATGAGAAAATACATGTTTTTTGTAGAAAACTAAATTGGCCATTAATTGAATTTTTGACATATTATTTCAAATAATTAGGATATTGCTTTTAATGAATACTCCCAAGGTATTCATCAATAGGACTGTGAGAACCGGTCCTTTTGGATCCAATTCAACATGAAGTAGCGAGCCCTGCCTACTTCACTAGAACTTCTCAAAAAAAAAAAAAAAAAGACCCGGGGGGGGGGGGGTGGGAGGTGGGTGAAGATGAGTTCGAATAAAACAGGGGAACCATGTCCCCTATTAATCCATGGTAAAGGGGGGAGATAGGTCGTGAGGGCAACCTGATCGAGATGAGCGACGGTAGGAGAGTTTGCATCGATTATGCTGCTGAGATCCAACCTCATTCAAAGATAAATCAAGCTTATCCTCTACCAATCCTCTTCTTTTAAAACCTCTTGGTCGATTCCACAACTTCGACTCCCTCTTCCTCTCCTTTGATGGCCATCATGCTGCTGTCGAAGTGTGCTGCCTCTTTAAAACCCTAATTTCCTCTATTTTTTTTGTTTTGAGAGTTTTTGGGTGTGATAATCACCAGACTCTCTTTGCCGATGGCAATCCATCATCATTGTCGCCATCGGTGAGCCTCCTCCTCTCTCTTTTCTTTATTTCTTGGACCTGGGTGCCGCTGCCATGGCAAAGGGGGCAATGCCCCTTTACTTTTTTTTCTCGGCTACCCAGTTGCTGCCAGTCAGACTGCCACCGTGCCGCACCTCCATCGTCGAGCCACTCTAGCCACACCACCACCTATCCAACCCCCTCGTCCACCCTATCTCTCCCATGGATGGTTTGGCTAAGGAAGAAAGAAAGAAAGAGAAGAGAGAGAGAAGAGAAGGAAGAAAACAAAAAAGGAGAAAAGAAAAAAAAAAGAGCGAAAGGAAAAAAAGAAAAAAAAGAAGAAGAAAAAAAAGGAGCAGATCCAAGATACTTAGATACATCTTATGATCCAATCCAAATCGTGATCTAAATCAAGCATATCTCTCTCCTTTTCTGTTGGTTGAGCCAGATCAAATAGATCAAATCTTGATTATTCATTTCTTTGTACCTCACTAGATTGAATTTAATTAACCTAATTTCTCTTAATCAATGAATTAGATCAAATCTAAGATTTTGATCTATATCGAGAGGAGCATGAAATCTAAGAATCAGACCACATGCTGAAAATCATGATTTTTAGATTTGATTGACAATAAGTTTTTCTTTATCTCTGAATTTATTTTTATACATATTCATGTGTTTAAAAATAAATTTTATACACAAAATATTTAAAAATTATTTAAGTTGAAAGTATGTATGTATGCATAAAAATAATTTAAAAATATTAGATCAAGCATGACGTCATCTTTGTATGATACAAAATTTGAAAAGAGATAATTTTTTTATTTTAATATTAGATACTTTCTAAAAAAAATTATACACATTCACCTTTACATGAATTTTTAAAAATTATTTGGTTGCTCTTTTGGAGGATGTAAAAATTTGAGTTGATATTGTTATGAAATTAAGTATAATTGTTTATGAAAAATTAATTATGATAAAATTATAAAAAAAACTCTCTAATTTGACTATAATTCAAGTCTAGCCAATAGGACTAATGTTGGCCATGCATCAGAAATATGTTTTTTCTAGACCTAGTCAGTCGAAGCTGATCACTGGCAGAGTTAGTTCTTTCGGATCTAGCCATCAGGGCTGATACTGGTATACGCTGATGCATCACATATTTGTATTTTAAAACTTATCTCTTTACCTTGTCATGGGGTTAATTGTGGTCATATGAATCAGAGCTAGTTCTTTTCAAACCTAGCTAGTCGAAGCTAATCATTGGCACACATCGATATGTCGCATGTTTGTTTTTCAAGAGCTAGTCTCTTTGAGCTTTGTCAAGAGACTGATCATGGCCATAGTTATCAAAAAAAATTGAAAGAGAGGATTTTTGCATTTTATTGATATGCATGACATGCTTTGAAGAAAAATTATATTGTTACTTATTATTGTTAAATTATTATATTTTAAAAATTAATTATTCTTGATTTTTTAGAGATATTGGTACTTCTATATATTTCAGATCCAAAAGACCCTATGGGCTTGGGACTAAGCAATGAGGAACATTGGATCTTAAAAGATATTTACTTAGTTTATTTTTAAAAAAATATTGATTTTAATTATGATGAGATATTGATGACATATATTTTATTTGAATCGATAAAATTAAAGATCTACTTTTACTATCATTGCCTGAGTATGATTTGATATAATATTTTGAATGAGAAAGCTGGCCTTATATATTTTTTTAGAGCTTTGTTCTAAGGAGTGTGTAGCCATCACGTGCCCAATCTAGTTGCTGGGTTCGAAGCATGATAGAGTAGTATCAGAGCTTAGATTAAAGATCATGAGAATTTCGGTTAGTGAGAGTGGGATAGAATTAAGATTTTGATTGAATATCTGAAAATTATTACTAGTACTAAAAATTTAATAAATTATTTTATAATGTATGATCTTATTTTGTAGCTATAAATTAAAGATTTGTATTGTTAAAATTCTGATTAAATGCATCAAATCTAGTTTTAGGAAGAATGTCATCGTAACTAAACAATTGATATATAGAGATATACTTTGAGTAATATAGATAAGTTGTATTATGTTGTATTAGTGTTGGATGTATTTTAGAAATTTAATCTTGATATGATTATAGAATGCAATAGCATCTTAAATTATTGACAAATATTTTATATTAGAAGATTATAGTTGTTTTATTGATAAAGATAATAAAAAGAAGGTAATCAAATGATTACTCAAAGATATTGTGAATAAGGAAGAATTCTATGATCATGGCAAAATCTAAGTAATGGAAGGGCATTTTATAAATAGTTATCAGGGATAATTTCTTTTACCTAATGTTTTAAGTAGATTTTCTAAAGTTGATTCATCTCTCTAATTATGATACTATAACAAGTTATAAGTTCATGATGAATAAGTTAGGAGTTCATATTCTCAAAAGAGAGATTGATTTTGAGTCGTCTAATTGAATTATTAAGGTAATCCAGAGTTGTCTTGACTTAAATCAAGATTTAAATGTTAATATCTTGATCAAATAATGGTACAAATATTATAATTATCTTAAGATATAATTATAATCTAATGTACTTGACAATAAAATCTTTGTTTGGATTTTATAGAATTTTAATCTTGAATTATTAAGAAATTTTGGACAATATTAATTAGAGTTGTGTAGTGAAAGTGTGGTGTTTGAGTCAGTTAAAATTAATCAAAAATATTGATTATGATTTAAAATATATTATGATAAAAGATATGATTCTCCAAAAAAAAAAAGATTTTATTCATAAAGAGAATGTAAGTACCATAGATTCTTAGGCTAGTCATGATATGGCTATGTTGATTGTGTTAAGAAAAGTTTTGATCATCTTATATCTAAGACTAGTTGATTTTTAATTGGATTTGGTCTATTTATCAAGTATCTGAATAAATCCAATGCAATTCGTTTCCTCCTTATGATCCCAACTCTGCATAAGAATCATGATATTAATACTTCATCTTCTTGGATTTGAATTTTATGATTCAAGTATGAGATCATTTCCATAATTATGATGGATCATTGTTGCCTAAGGTCATTACTGCATAATTATGATCACTTTCATAGTCACTTGATGATTTGAATTTAATCAAGGTGGGCTATTATCTTTTGTGGAATCAAAACTTCATTATAGTATATGTACCGAATTCATTTCCAGCTCTATTGTAATACATTTAATTTTAATAATCGATCTTGCATTGAGATTTTTGCATTCAATTGATCTCAACTCAATCTTAAATAAATATGCATTTATCTCAATCTTAGAATCTAGTCATTTAATTAGTGCAGATCTTATTAGTCTATATCTTAGTCTTAAATGTGATAGAAAATTTTTGATTACACTGATCTCAATCAAAGAAAAATGATATCTTCGATTGTATATCAAAGGGGCGAAGA
>NC_026003.2:19918864-19945504 GCF_000442705.2 Elaeis guineensis
CCATAATAGTGACTCAAACCAACAAGACACTCCAGAATGCTTGGTAAAAAATTGATTAAACTGGCTGGTTTATACCCAATCATACCATCAGCCATGTAGTCGGGTGACTTCCAAACCCAATGCATGATAATTGGATAATATCCTACCATAATAATTGATAGTGATAGTTGGTGGATACCAGACCATGATGACTAGGATAATGGTCGGCCGATACCCAACCATGGTGATAATTAGGACGGTCAATCGATACCTAACTGCAACAACAAATCGGGTTGACAAGTCCAACCCCGACATCTCAATGCTCGCTTGGATCCCCATTCTAGCAGCCATATAAGCCACTCAGCAAAGTGCTGATGGCTCGACTTAGAAACTATTCAACTCAAACAGAAAGTTCTCAAACCATCTGCAAATAGCAAGAAGGTAAGGTTTCCATTACTTAAACAAATTATCCCATTTTTACTAACTCAAGAAGACTTCGATAAAGAAGAAAGAAAGCAAAAACACAAAACCTAACCCTCGACCCTAGCCGCATCTGCGGGATAGTTCATTCGGAACCACCTGCCTTGACTCACTTCGAAGAACAAGTGAGTTGATGCTAGCTGAATCGAGTTGCTGAACCAAAGTCTTGCACTCATCAAAATTGAGGTCGTAGGCAAGCCAAGAAGCTTCCATGGCCTCCATCAAGGTTCTGGCCCTATCATAGATAGTGCATCTCTCTATCAACCTTATCTTCTCTTGAAGCTCCTCTACTGTCGAACTCTCTACTTTAAGCACTCCCCATAAGTGCCAGAGAGCTCATCCATCACCATTTTGTACATCATGACCATATCATCGAAGTGCTTCTATAGCTCCCGAGCTATCGACTCCTCCAACCTCCCAGATACACGAGAAGGACCTAGCTCTCGATAATAGCAGTGCTCTTGGCTTCGAGATGAGTCACCTTCTTGGTGGCCTCCTTCACTTCCTTGGTGGCTTTCTTCATCTCTTCAGCCACCTCCTCCTCGACAGCCCTCACCCAAAAATCAGCTTCCTAGATCTTTTCCTCCACAAAATCTCTAGAGCGATCATAATCGATTGGGTGCCCATAGAAAAGGCAAGGAGTCGGCTACGCAAAACAAGAGGCGAGCAACAAAAAGAAAGCAAAAGAGGTATGTTGACCAAAAGGTAACTCTGTCATTAAATTCAAAAGTGCCGTTACAAGTCCCTTTGACTACAAAAGTAGAAAAAGAAATAAATGAAGATACCAGGAGGCTAAGCCTCCAAAGAAGCACTAGCAACCTTGGTTGGGAGTCTGGTCGAGGGCTCAATGATGCAGTAGGCCCAATCTCCATCAGAGGCTCGATTTTGGTGGCGAGCTTGATCCCGAAAGTTGGTATAGCCTCGATGGTGGCTTCAAGCTCGGGTTTAATTGCCATGTCAGGCTTGGCCCTTAGCTGCCACGGGGCGACTTTGGAACACTCCTTGGCTTCACCCCTGAGCTTGCTTAGATTAAGGTTGAGAAACATCAAAGCCACTTGGGCCTTGTAGTCACTGAAGCCTAGCTAGTACACCACAATCAAGCTATAGACAATCTTGTTCTCAAAATCCTTCGACCCTTTGTAGTCAGAGATCACCCAAGTGGTGGCCTCTTTGGCAGTAGCCTCAGCAGCCATAACCCTCTCTTCTATAGTCTAGGCAGCTTCCTCGATAGCTGTCCTCTTCTCTTCTAAAGTTGTGAGAGCTGGCTCACAGAGATTAAAGTTCTTCTCAAGCTCCACAATAGCCTTTTTCTCCCAAACAAGCTAGGCCTTGAGTTCAGCCACTTTCCTCTCAGTGGCTGCAAGCACGATATCTATCCGAGACCTCTTTCTATCTTCTTCGCCTCTCGCTCTTCGACTGCCCTTAGGAGCTCCTCAATGACTTCGGCCCATACCTCGATGGACTGAGTCCTCTTCTCTAAAAGGTGACTAAGCCAGCTAAAATCGATCTGTCCCTCGTGCAAGATAGTTAGAAAATACATCAACTATAAAAGCATAAGAAAAGTGGCCAAGTTCAGAAGTTAAGACATCCACAAAGACAGGAGAAGATAAGGTAGAGCAGACTTACCCCAAGGAGCGCCTTGCAGGAGGATGACATGATCTCATTCACAGAATGAGTCTTCCTCGCCTCCCAATCAACAGGCAGCAAAGTCAACTTCATCAAGTCTTGGACAAGTTGGGGATCCCGAAAAGTGGAACTGCTCATCCAGACCCACATCCTTAGGGCGATGAAGCCCTTGCCAGATGGATCTTGGGAGCATGCTCAATGGAGCTCAAGAAGGATTGTGGTGCTTTCCCTCAGGCGGCTCCAGACGATGACCCGACTTGGGTTGTCGATGATCCCAACACGGATGAGTGTTGTGCTGATAGGATGAGAGCTCTGATCGAGCTTGACATCACTGATACTGATGGAGCAGCACCAATAGTAATCACCATGACCTCGACCATGTCATCATCGCATGGCCCAGGATCGAGCTTGACGCTCAGGACCTTGGCGGTAGTTGGGGTGAAGTGGCTCAAAATGGTGTAGGGGGCTGGGATGGTGCAGAGGCCGATCCCTGTATCAAGGATCTCCCAATATCATCCCTACATTTCTTCTGACTCAAGGACTCCTGAGAATGCTCCTCTCAGGATGATGCCGATCTCTTCCGATGGCATTGCAGATCGACTCCTCAGAAGGCATAACTACAAAACCAAACAAAAGTGTTTAGTTAAATAATACAAAGCAGTGGGCATCATAAGAAAGGCAAAGAAGAAGACTAAGTTCTTGCCTAAAGTTATAATCAGACTTAGCCTGGCATCATAAAGGTTCTGCTTGTTTAGCAACCCATGCTGATGCGGCATCCTACACCAAGTAGAGATGAAAATCTTCTCGATCTCTATCAAGCACCACATCATTCCAATTCGGTAACCGATTGGACTTGCTTCAGATTAGGCTGAAGCCCCATAGGTGATTGGCCAAGATGAAGATGAATCTATTCTTCCATCTATAGATGGAAGAGGGAAGACCAGTAATGAACTAATGATGGAGTCGGGGCTCGAAATACCACCATCCCCTCTCCCATGAGTGTTTCTTGAGAAGGAAGAAGGCTCGAAAAAGGATGGTCTTATAGAGATATGAAGGATATCATAGAGGACAATAAGGAAGAAAAGATCTGAACTAAGTTCGAGGCAAGATGCATGGGAATGATGCAGTAGAGATCAAAGATATTGGAGAGAAATAGGTCGAACGGGAAGCAAAGTCCGGACTGAAGAAACTCTTCATAGATGGTGAAGTCATTTTTTTGAGAATGGATCATCCAATCTTCTGGATCTAGATCCAGAGCCAGCAACTAATATCGATTCGAAATGCCATAGTGATTTTGAAGCCGTACCATATCAGCTTTGGTCAGGACGGACTCTTTGCTTCCCAGACCTGGGAAGCGCTCGAGAACCAAACTCTTCAACCTCCAGTTGGAGAGTAGTTGGGATGCGAAGAAGATCCCACCTGGTAGATGATCGAGGAAATCCCCAAAGGGCCCCTAGAGGTATGAGGGCTAGGAGCCTGACCCCTTAGTTTGCTCCCCCCCCAAACTCATCCTCAAGATTCGACATTGGAATGAAATGATGGAAGAAGAAGACAAAGGAATGGGAAGCAAAGTGAAACAGCAGAAGGATAGAGAGCTAGAATGCCTAGACGTAGAGCAATAGCAAAAAAAAAAAGAGGAAGGGAGAAGAGAAAGTGACCTTTGGATAGTGATAGAAATCAGTTGAGAACCAAAGCCATAGTGAAGTTGGAAAGGAAGAAACAAGAGACTCTCTCTCCCTCCTTCAACTGCACCAGATAGACCTCGATGAGGAAGGGAGAAAATAACAGGTGAAGTATGGCACGACCATAAATACTGACCACAGATGGCTACAATTGAAATCTTGGCCCTCCCGCTCTACTGCAAATGCTGATATGTTACCTCATCTATGCCATTGCATCTCTCACACTCCTCTCATGATCATGCCATGTAGGATGGGATTTGCGAGGGTGACCCATCACCAACCATGTTCTGACATGTGCAGACCACGACAGTTTCAAGGATAGTGCTGCAAACCATCAAATTGATCAAGATAAGGGTGGCATGATGCTTCGATCCACTCCATCATCATTGCAGCCACATGATTCACAAAATGACAATGTGCCTAGATGACCCTTTCCAAGGTCGTAATCAATGCGAGGTGGCCAAAAAGATGACCTTGTAGTAAAAAGTGAATCCATGTAACAACAAGACCACTCCTTTTGTCCAGATCCGATCGAATCATCTCATGATCAGGAGTTGGGGGAAACCGGCTGACATGGTAGCATTCTTGAACTCATAACCTCATATTTATATGTAGGAGAAACTGATTCGGGGAAGAAGTCGAGGGAGTCCTCAAGGTCTAATTGGCTCACTCACATTTGCTCTTGTCAAGCAAAAGCCCCAGATGACAATAATGAGAAATGACAGTGTTCCCTCAAGTAAATCTCCTCAATCAGCACCCAATTACAGTCACAACTGACAGAAAGGCCCCCTTCGCCTCAGTGAAGACATGACCTCCTATCTAAGGTTAGTCAAAAGCTGACCAAGCTTACAACAACTACAAAGATCTCGAGCATTGGCCGAGATAGAGAGCCCTCGCCTTGCCCAAAGTCTGACTTACCAAATCAATGATCGCATGGCACAGACCAAAGGACCCAATTCCGAGATCAAGGACTGGATGATACACAAATAATGTCAACCATGAGACCACTTTATTTAAGAAGTCAAGATCTATTTTATTCACAAAAAATCCACTGCAAGATAGTTCCATTTAGATACAGCTTATTACAATAAAGAAAAAGAAGAACATAAGGCGAAAGGCTCGGGTTCAGTCAACGTCCTTGGGTTCAGTCAACATCCTCAGATTCGATCAACATTCTCGAGTTCAGTCGATGTCCTCGAGCTCGAGCTCAATCAATATTCTCAAACCTCGTTCAATAGTGTGCGCATAGAGAAGCACTCTTCGATGGCTACCAATCTCCCACCAAAGGATATTGGGGATGGTATGACTAGCTTCATCCATCTTCCAGATATTCTTTTAAGGAGGGTTAAAAAGCTAAGCCAGGGGGAGCGAAAGACTACCCTCTATGAAGGTCCAAAACCTTTTTATAGAGTTCAATGCAAAAAAGGCCCCTTGGCAGTTGCTTGCTCCTCGTCTAGATCAACAACTGGCGTGACTTACTGCATCTCTGATCAGGACAATGCATAGGGAGATGGAACTTCAACAATTGAAACTCCACTCTTGATGATGTCTGGGTTGATTGCGACATCATCGATGCACCCAGACCAATGCCACTATCATCTCTATGCCGGAGCAGCAAGATTTTCCAATACCTTTCATGCCAAGAAAAAATGACCATAGGCGTGACCTCTTTGGGCAGCCTGCTATAGGCCGTGAGGTTAGGAAAATCCCCTCCAATGTAAGGCAAATGCTGGCGGTAATTAGACAACTGACGAAATGATGCCATGACAATATTGTAGAAGATGGACTAGGTGGGCCCTGCCCCAGAAGGTAGGATACCTCTGTTTATAGAGGAGGCAGCTAGGGGGATGCCCTTCTATCGCCTCCCGCTATGCGCCAAGTGTCACTACTGGAGAGGCCTTAGAGACCACACTTCTCAGAAAAAAAAAGCCTCAGCTGTCCTCCTTGGTAGGCTATCATCTTTGAGAAATGTTGGCATTAAAGACCATGCATCTCGAGACTTCCAGACTAAGCGGCCCTCAACTGCACAATTCACAAAGTGATCTGCCCCCAACAATTATTGGGGCATGGTACAAAGCCAACCAATGCCTAATATGTGGCTAACCAGCATGGGACCTTCAAGATTCCATCCATTGAAAGCATTCTAAGAAGCAAGATTAGACCAATATTCGATGGCCAACTACATCCTTTGCCCAAAGTAGGAAAATCACTCCCGACTCGGGATTGGGGGGAACTATTATGGGAGCTACCCGATTATGGAATCCTCTCTCTTCTCCTCGGGCTACATTCAGTTGCTAGCCAATACCACAGACTAGTCAAACCGTATCCGAAAGCCCGACGAACATTCATTTGCTTGAGACTAGGCAATACCACAGCATTGGCCTGTGCCCAACCATCATCTTGGCTTGCCACCGACCCTAGGTAGGCACCTGGTCGACAATGGAGATGTAACCCGCATGTGAGACACATTCGAAGGGAGGTCTGGGCCCCACTTCGACTTCGGACTGCCAGTCCATCCAACCATATGCATGGTCCTTAAAGCCCTTTAGTTGTCTTTTAGATGAGGACGTACCTAATGACTGACATCCACGATTAACCAACTCTATCAATAGGTATGGCTGGTTACCAGAACCCACGACTAACAACCCCAGACATGAGGTAGTGGCCGATATAACAACTTGTTAGAAAATGGAGCCGCAAGCTCAAGCAACCTTAGCGGCCCGTCAGAACATGGCCTAGCAGGTCCCATATAGCCTACGTGACTCCAGCACAGCAATCTATGACTTTACCTCTGTTTAAATAGGTGAAAACAAGGACCCCAAGGAAAAGGAGGAGAGAGGCATGTTCAATATGTGTCCTAGAAAGTCAATTATTGGCCGACACATTTGTATTTTCAGGACTTGTATTTGAACTTGTAAAATTTTTGTTATTAATAAAGGGCATTCTTATTTCTACTCATGTTTATGTGTCCATGATTTATCTTAAAAATTAACAAAGATAATTTTGTATATTTTCAAGATGTTGAGAATTTCTGACACACACTATTAGTGGTTAATTTTTAAATATTCTCGATCAGAGGATCATCGCGGAGAATGATCGATCCAGTTAGATCGGTGCACGATCATCTCCTTTATAGGTAGATGAGCCTCAAGTCTGTAGTGTGATGACACTAGGATGATAATACAGGTGGTTGTTAGAGAACAACTTGCACTGAGCGTGATCATTATGAAAAACTATTTGGATGTCTACCACTTGTCATTGGTATTCTCGATGCTATAGTGGTATGACTAGTCTTTTGATCTACGGTACATTGGTTATTTACCGTGAGGCTGCTATAGTTTGATTGCACGTCTACTTGATCCCTAGCCATTCAGATCCTTGCTATGTATGTTGGCTATGGTGGGTTCAAGTTCACTGTTAAGAGTAAGATGCACTTACATGAAATCTATCGATCTTAGTAGAAAAGGTATAGTTCTATGTGATTCACGAGACTGAGTTCAGTAAGTCTTTGGTTAAAGTAAGAGTGAATTCTGAAAAAGAGTTTTCATGAGATTCACAAGAGAACTCAAGTCGAGCCAATTTTGCATATGACTGACGATGGAGTTTGACGAGTTATCCATGATCTCTGTCAAGTTAGGACTCTCGATAAAAAGATTGAATCATATGATAATTGTATCTAGAGGTTCATACTTTCATTCTACTAGATTGCCACTATATACTGTTAGGTGTCACTGGTAGATTATGGGGCCCACGAGTATTATCTTGATGATCGATGATTCTCGATGGATAGTGTTGGAATTGTTTCAACCTATTGAAAAGAGTTTCGATGATATTATAATAAAGATCATAATGTGTCTCACTATCAGATAGAATAGAACCTATGGAGTCACACACAAAAAAATTTTCTGTCTGATCCGATGATTAATCGATGATTGTGAATCATTAAGGGTATAATTATCAATACGATTGATGATTAATCCAATACAAAAGTTGTAGAAGGATTAATTAATAATTTGATTACTAATTAGACTCAATTTGATTGAAAAATAAATTTTAGATCAAGTCTAATTGAATTAGATTTAGTTTGACTTGAATTGGGTTTGATTTGATTGAGTTATGAGATGACTCAATTGTCATGGTATCAATTTTTGATTTGATCTGAATTTGGATTCAATTAAATCTTAATTAGATTAGAATTTAATCTGATTAGAGACCTAATTAGATTAGGTTCAATCAAATATTTGGATCTAAAACAAATTACTTTTGGTTTGAGGCTCAATGCAAAACCCTAGAGTCTATTTTGTGAAGGACTCTTCCATGCGCCACCCATTATCCACGCTCCTTCTCTCCTCACGTAAATTTCAGATTTGCATGATGTTTTTCATATTTTTCCATCTCTTGATTGACCACTTATTTTCTCATTTGGATAGGGATAAATTTTGATTTGAATCTAAAATTTAATTTGAATTTTTGATAGAGTTTGACTCTATCAGGACTGTATCAGGCGCCACCTTAAAAGGATCTGCCTTTGGGATGCCTCTAGAGGGCTTTTGAGATTAGAACAAAATTTGACCAACCACTAGAGTGAGAGATAGACTTTTTAGTGTCCTCCTTTCCAAGTTTGAAGGAAAAACTTTATTGGTACAAGACGTGAAACTCCGAGGAAGAAAGCTGCACTGCTGCTGCCTTTCTTCTACCTCCACTACTTCTTCGACTGAAGATCGTCTTTCAGATTGAAGAAGGATCAAACTAATTATCAAAAGGTCTTCTCTGTAAGGGAGCTAGCACTTTAAGGAGATAGAAAAGTCTCAGATTAGATCGGATCTCATATGGATACCTGTAGAGGTCGGGCATTTGCGTGGCTCCAAGAACCTATCCAGTTTTTGATCATCGACTGTGGAGCTCTTCCACATGCGATAAGGTATGAGATCTGATCTCATAAATTAATTTTAGATTTCATATATCTTAGATCCATGTTAGGAAAGGTTTTAGATCTGATTTAATGCATGATAAAAGTAGTTAAACTATTTTATTCCACTGTGATTTTAAAACAGTTTTGAAATACATACATGTAATCTGCCCTTCCCTTTCTAACAGTGGTATCAAAGCCATGATTTTAATTAGACATATTTCATCTAATTTTAATCTTATATCTGAAAGTTAGTTTTTATTTTAAATGATTTATTTCAGTTTTATTCATATCTAAGATTATTAAATCATGTATGAGATGCATAGATTTGTATTCCTTATGTGTAGTATTCAGATTGGATTGATCTTTATGGTCATTCGGTCATAAGAGATATATTTAATCTAATTTTAATCTTAGATCTGAAAGTTAGTTTCTGATTTAAATAATTTATGTTAATTTTATTCAGATCTAAAAATTATTGAATCATGTATGAGATGCATGGATATTTTAGATCATTGATCTAAAAATCTAGATCTGATTTTTGATAAATAATTTTTGAAAATAGTTTTCAATCATATTTGATCTTTCTTTAGATCTGAATTTTGTATACATATGATACATATTTAATTAATTTTAGATCTGATTTTTCATCTATGATATGTGATTTTAATTTAGATTTGAAACAATGCTATATATCACCTTGTTTGAAATGTAAACCTAGTGTAGTTTAGATCTGAAATTGTTTCAATATCTAAACTAAACCCATGATCATAATATACTTAATTAAGAATTAAGATGTAAAATTAAAGACCTAAAATTCAAAATTTAAGATATGAAATTTACTACATAAAACATGTGTTAATGGGTTGGGTAGCTTAATTAGGTCTAGTTTGAGCGGTTGACCAAACCAAATCAATAGTTGGTTAGGTTTAGGTTTAATCTCTCATGTCCAATCCAAATAGTTGTAAGTTTGGTCAGATCGACTAATAGCTACATATTGTCGATCAAATCAAAAGACCGAATTTGGCTTCATAGTTTGAGCCTGAATTAATTAGCTAACTTGATCAATGCTTATTGACCGATTGGTGTCTAAGATAAGTTTGGCAGTTCGACCAGTGGTCTTTAATTGGGAGTTACTCGCATAGATCGAGTTAATGGCATACTCTTCCATCGATCTTACTTACCTGACCAATATGGTTGATTAAGTCTTGACTTAGGTTGCTAATGACTCGAGCTAATCCATGCCATTAGGTTAGTCATATCTGATATGACTAATTAAAGATGAGACCTAAACCTAAATCTTCTCAATTAATATTAAGTCCAGTGATCTTCCACCGTTGTAGAGATGCGGATGCCTACCTGATATTGATTGTTCTCGACTGGTCACAGTGGTTTGATTGCATCGGGTAGGTACAACCACTCTATGGCATTAGATACCCAGAGTAGAGATGGGGTTGGGCCCAATACCTGTTAGGTGAGGGTCCCAATGATGGTTTTGCATCTGCTGGTGTACGGTAGGTCTGACTTAACTAAAAAATATGTCAATAACTGTTAGATGAAGTCATAGGACTTAGAGACCGAACCAGCTGCATCTTGCTTAGTGAAGCAATAGATAAAGAGTTATCCACTCATTAGTTTATGTGTTACCAATAACTGTTAGGTGAGGTGCACATAAATCAGTGGGACTGCAGTGCCCACTAGAAATTGATCAGTATAGATTTCTATTTTTTCTACCCGAGGAGCGTGGGAGATCCGTAGAAATAGTGGGAGCCCTTATTTGTTTATTAAAATCTCAATAACAAATATTTACAAGTTCAAAATATCTAATTAGAAATCATTTCTCTCTTCTGTTAACCATGTCGAGTTTAAATTTACTAGCCCGAATCCTTGACACCAATAGGTTGATCGAAACTAATTACAAGGATTGGCTCCAAAATTTGAGAATCATTCTCAATTTTGAGAAGTTGAACCATATTTTCAATCAGGATGTACCTGTGTTGCCAGCTCATCCATTCCCTGATCAATGAGTCGTACTTGAGAAGTGGATGGATGAAGACAATAAGACAAAGTGCTATATTCTTACATTCATGTCCAATGATCTTCAGTGACAGTATGAAGACATGAGGACTGCCAGAGACATGCTGACTCACCTGTAAGAGTTGTACGGTGAGCAAAATCATACGGCTCGATTTGAGGTCTCGTGGAGACTTTTCAGAGTAAAGATGCATGATGGACAGTCCGTCCATGATCATTGTTTGATAATGATCAAGAATATTGAGGAGCTTCAGAAGCTAGACATGAACATGGATAAGGAATTGCAACTGGATATGATTCTGCAATCCCTCCCTGATTCGTATAGGCAGTTCATCATGAACTACTATATGAATAAGATTGATAGCTCTTTGTCTGAATTGCTGAACATGTTGGTGACAGCTGAAAGTATCTTGAAAAGTTCAAGGGATATCGTTCTAACTGTGGAGCAGACTTCCTCCAAGAGAAAGTCTTCTTGGAAGAAGAAGAAGAAGCCTGCAAAGAAGGAAAATACCGATAGCAAACCCAAGAAGTAAGCTCCAAAGAAGATCAATGACAAAAAAAAATATTTTCACTACAATGTCGAAGGTCATTGGAAAAGAAACTGTCCTGCATACCTGGCCATTTTAAAAAATAAGAAGATGGACATGCCTTCTGAAGGTACGTTTGAGTTACTCATTATTGAAACTAACCTAACGATTTTTTCTTCTTCTAGTTAGATTTTAGATTCTGATTCTAATGCTCACTTATGCATTTCCATACAGGGTCTGAAAGAAGTTAGAGGGCTAAGAAAAGACGAGATTACTCTCCGAGTCGGCAATGAGGCAAGAGTTGCTGCTGTAGCCATCAGAATTTATCCTTTATGATTATCGTTAGAAATTAGTTTGCTTTTAAAAGATTGTTATTATATACCTAGAGCCAGTAGAAACTTAGTTTCTATATCTGTGCTGGTACAGGATAATTATAATTTTTATTTTAATAAAAATTTTTATATAATTTATTTTAAAAATAAAATTATTGCACGTGCCTTTTTAATTGATGGACTTTATCATTGGCATGAAGATGCAAATATGAATATTAACGAGCAAATTATGAATACCATAGGGTCTAAGAAACTTAGAGATAGGATTAGCTAAAAGTATCCTTGGCACCTAAAGCTAGGCCATATTAGAGAGGATAGACTTAACAAATTGAAGAAAGATGGCCTTCTCGAGTCACTGACTTCCGAATCTTATCCAATTTGTGAGTCATGTCTTCAAGAAAAGATGGCTAAGCTGCCCTTTATAGGATATGAGAAAAGAGCCACTGAGATATTAGCCTTGGTACACATTGATGTGTGTGGTCTATTTGATGTGCAGGTCAGAGGTGGCTATCTCTACTTTATAATCTTTATCGATGATTTTTTAAGGTATGGTTTCGTGTACCTGATGCATCATAAATCTAATGTCTTTGAAAAATTCAAAGAATTCAGATGTGAAATAGAAAAGCAAATCGAAAAACTCATAAAGATTGTTCGATCAAATCGAGGAAGAGAATACCTTAGTAGAGAATTTTGAACTTATCTCAAGGATAACGGTATAGTCTCACAATGGACACCTCCAAAGATGTCTCAGCTCAATGAGGTATCCGAAAGGAGGAATCGGATCCTATTAGATATGGTCTGGTCTATGATGAGCTTCACAGATCTTTCGATCTTTTTATGAGGACATACGTTGCTTTCTGCTATTTATCTCTTAAATTGGATTCTCTCTAAATCCATTCCTGCCACACCTTATGAGTATGGCATGGTAAGAAATCATCTCTTGGGTACCTCAAGATTTGGAGATGTCCGACTTATGTCAAACGACAACAGACGGATAAGTTAGAGATTAGGTCACTTAAGGCTCATTTTATAGGATATCTTAAGAAATATATGGGATACTATTTTTATCTTCTAGAAGATCACAATGTGATTGTGAGCCGTCATGCCGTCTTCTTGAAAAAAGAGTTTGTCCAAGATGAAGGTAGTGAGAGGAAGATTGAGCTTGAAGAGAAAGTCTCTGAAGAGCGTCGAGTCTAAAAATTTGAACTCAGTAATGAGCCAGTAAATTTAGTACCTCCTCCACCTCGTAGATCAAATAGGGTCTCCCATCCTCCGAAAAGATACTTAGGTATACTTACGGAGGATCTAGAGGAAGTGTTCCTTGTGGGAGATAGGGATATTAGGAATGATCCTAAAACCTATGATGAGGCAATGTTAGATGTAGACTCTGAGAAATAGATGGAAGCAAAGAAGTCAGAATTGACTCCATGAATTCCAACCAAGTATGGTCCTTAGTAGATCCACCTGAAGATATTGTACCTATTGGATGTAAATGGATCTACAAAAAAAAATTGGGTCGGATAGTAAGATAGAGATCTATAATGAAAGGCTGGTGGCAAAAGATTGTAGTCAACGCGAAGGCATTGACTATCAAGAGATTTTTTCATCAGTGGCTATGCTGAAATCCATCCATACTTTACTTACGATTGTAGCCTATTATGATTATGAGATCTGGCAGACGGATATGAAAACTGTCTTCCTAAATAGATATTTTGAGAAAGATATCTATATAGAGCAACCTATGGGTTTCACATCTAGTGATAGTGATCACAAAGTCTGCAAGCTGCAAAGATCCATTTCTCATATGAGGAAGAGCTGCAAAGATCTATATAGAGCAGCCTATGAGGAAGAGCTGTGTGTGTACAAAAAGGTCAGTGAGAGC
Organism: Elaeis guineensis; assembly: GCF_000442705.2. Lineage (NCBI taxonomy): Eukaryota > Viridiplantae > Streptophyta > Magnoliopsida > Arecales > Arecaceae > Elaeis > Elaeis guineensis. Next base: position 19,932,316 of record NC_026003.2, read on the forward strand.
ACTGTCACATTTCTCGTATTATACGTGGATGATATCCTTTTGATTGAGAATGATATTTTCATGCTGATATCGATCAAAGTTTGGTTGTCAAAAGAATTCTCTATGAAAGATCTAGGAGAAGCTTCCTACATTCTTGATATTAAGGTCTATAAGGATAGATCTAAGAGAATGATAGGACTCTCACAACGAATATACATAGAGGAGATGCTGAAGCATTTCTGCATAAAAAATTTCAAGAGAGGTCTCTTGTCTCTTAGACATGGCATTCATCTTTCAAAAAAGATGTGTCCTGACACACCTGAAGAGATCCAATGCATGAGCAAGATCCCTTATGCTTCGGCTATAAAGAGTCTTATGTATGCCATGTTGTATACACGATCTGATATAGCTCTTTTGTTAGTGTCACGAGCAGATATCAGTCGAATCCAGATGAGGAGCACTGGATAGCTACAAAGAACATCCTTAAGTACTTGAGAAGAACTAAGGATTTGTTCTTGATCTTTGAGGGAGGTTCGGAGCTAAAAGTGAAAGGATACATCGATTCAGACTTCATGTCTGATATCGATGATAGAAGGTCTACGTCGGGGTGTATTTTTTTGTGTAATGGAGTATCGGTTAGCTGAAAAAGTTTTAAATAATCAGTCATTGCAGATTCGATCATGGAAGCTGAGTACATCACCACCTCTGAAGCTGTTAAGGAAGCATTCTGATTTAAAAAATTCATTAAGGAGCTAGGTATGATGTCATCAAATGCCATTGCACTGCACTGCGATAACAACAACGCTATAACCCTTGCTAAGGAGCCCGGATCTCACCAGAAATCCAAGCATATTGAACGACGATTCTATATTATACGTGAATATCTCGAGAAGCAGTTCATCGAGGTGCAGAGAGTCAACTCCGTACAAAATATGATGGATCCACTGACAAAGCCTCTCAACTAGTAGAAGATCGAAGCTTATCTTGAAAAGATGGGTTTTAGATTTATGGCCAATTGGCTTTAGGTCAAGTAGGAGTTTATTAGATATATGCCCTAGAAAGCCAATTGTTGGCTGACATATTTGTATTTTTAGAACTTATATTTGAACTTGTAAAATTTTGATTATTAATAAAGGATATTTTTATTTTCAGTCATATTTATGTGTCCATGATTTATTCTAAAAATTAATAAAGATAATTTTACATATTCTCAAGGTGTTGAGAATTTGAGACATACACTATTAGTGGTTAATTTCTAAATACTTTCGATCAGAAGATCATCACGAAGAACAGTGATCGATCCAGTTAGATCGGTGCATGATCACCTTCTTTATAGAAAGATGAGTCTCGAGTCTGTAGTGTAATGATACTAGGATGATAATGTAGGTGGTTGTTAGAGAATAACTTGCACTAAGTATGATCATTATGAGAAATCATTTGGATGTCTACTCACTCATTAGTGGTATTCTTGATGTTATAGTGATATGACTAGTCCTTTGACCTGCAGTGCATTGGCTATTTGCAGTGAGACTACTATAGTTTGACTGCATGTCTATTTGGTCCCTAGCCATTCGGATCCTTGCGTGTATGTTGGCTATGATGGGATCAAATTCACTGTTAAGAGTAGGATGCACTTAGATAGAATCTATCGACCTTAGTAGAAAAGGTATAGTCCTATGTGATTCACAAGACTGAGTTTAGTAAGTCTTTGGCCAAAGTAAGAGTGAATTCTGAAAAGAAATTTTCACGAGATTCGTAAGAGAACTCAAGTCAAGCCAATCTTGCATATGATTGACGATGGGGTTTGACGAGTGATCCATTATCTCCATCAAATCAGGACTTTCGATAGAAGGACTGAATCATATGATAACTGTACCTAAATATTCATACTTCCATTCTATTAGGTTACCACTACATACTGCTAGGTGTCACTGGTGGATTGTGAAACCCGCAAGTATTATCTTGATGATCAATGATTCTCGATGGACAGTGTTGAAATTATTTCAACACATCGAAAAGAGTTTCGATGATATTATGATAAAGATCATAATGTATCTCACTACTAGATAGAATAGAACTTATGGGGTCACACACAAAAGAGTTTTCTGTCTAATCCAATGATTGATCGACGATTATGAATCGTTAAGGGTATAATTGTCAATACGATTGATAATTAACTTAATGCAAAAGTTGTAGGAGGATTAATTAGTAATTTGATTACTAATTAGACTCAATTTGATTAAGAAATAAGTTTTAGATCAAGTCTAATTGAATTGGATTTAGTTTAACTTGAATTGGGTTTGGTTTGATTGAGTTATGAGATGACTCAATTGCCATGGAATCAATTTCTGATTTGATATGAATTTGGGTTCAATTAAATTTTAATTGAATTAGAATTTAATTTGATTAGAGACCTAATTAGATTAGGTTCAATCAGGTGTTTGAGTTTAAACCAAATTACTTTTGGTTTGAGGCTCAATCCAAAACCCTAGAGTCCATTTTGTGAAGGACTCTTCCATGCGCCACCCATTGTCCACACCCCTTCTCTCCTCATGCAAATTTCAGATTTGCATGAGATTTTTCATATTTTTGCACCTCTTGGTCAATCACTTATTCCCTCATTTGGATAGGGATAAGTTTTGGTTCGAATTTAAAATTTAATTTGAATTTTTGATAGAGTTTGACTCTATCAGGACTCTATCAGGCACCACCTTAAAAAGATCTACCTTTGGGATGCCTCTAGAGGGCTTTTGAGATCAGAACAAAATTTAGCAGACCACTAGAGTGAGAGAGAGACTTTTTGGCATCCTCTCTTTCAAGTTTGAAGGAAAAACTCTATTGGTACAAGACGTGAAACTTTGAGAAAGAAAGCTGTGCTGCTGCTGCCTTTCTTCTACCTTCACTACTTCTTCGACTGAAGATCGTCTTCCAGATCTAAAGAAAGATCAAACCAATCATCAAAAGGTCTTATCTGTAAGGAAACTAGCACCCTAGGGAGATAGACAAGTCTAGGATCAGATCAGATCTCGTGTGGATACCTGTAGAGGTCGGATATTTGCGCGGCTCTAGAAACCTGTCAAGTTTTTGATCATCAGCTGTGGAGCTCTTCCACCTGTGATAAGATATGAGATCTGATCTCATAAATTAATTTTAGATTTTATATGTCTTAGATCCGCGTTAGAGAAGATTTTAGATCTAATTTAATGCATGATAAAAATAGTTAATTTATTTTGTTCCGCTGCAATTTCAAAACAGTTTTGAAATACATGCATGTAATCTGTCCTTCCTTTTCTAACAAGGCAAGTCTGGCACCGAACCTAGAGCTCTCCTATCGCTCCCTCTGGCCATTCTTTCTCCTTCATTTGTTCTCAAGACTCTGACTGACTTAGGTATTAGAAGGTTCTCTATTGGACACACACTGGTGTGCGGGCTTTTCTTACAGATCTGGCCACCTCAGAGGGTAGCCATCACCCATCAGAATATTTGATTGGGCTCTCAATGGAGGCACTATTAGAGCCGAGCATCAACAGACATATATCAAATTAATTAGTCAGTTAATGTCACATATCATACCTAGATGCTGATGTGGAGTCTCTACTCCAGCAATGAGAAGAATTGCTACCATCTCATACTCATGTATCCATATAAATAGTCTCCCAACGTTAATTTTAATTATGACAATTTAACATATGCTATCAAAAATAATAAATTTAGTTATTGTTAATTAATCAATAAAAATCAAATATATTAACATTGAAGGAATAGATAATAAGGGCAATCATCTTAACAAATGCTTTTGGGTGTCTTTTAATATTTTCCGTACATCATGTACTGCTATGGGATACCGTCTTGGTCATGCAAGCGCGAGCAGTGGAGTTTTTAACAATAGAAGCCTGAGATCACAAACATTTTTACGCGCCAAAAGCCTGAGCAAACTCTAAATTACTTCATCTCCACCAATTTTTGGGACAAGTAAACAAATAGAATACGTGACCACTGGCTACCCTGGGTCTTAACATGACCAACTCAAAGATTACGTGCCCTACATCACACATTCCATTGTTCTCCATTAACTGCCTCACAGCTCATTTTTTAACTCCAACCGTGGAACCAATGCCGGGGAAAAAGAAAAAAACCGAGAAAGTTGCACAGGACCACGACAGCCCTCCTAGGTAGCTGATGCGGTGTAAAAGAGGGAGATAGGCATGGGCATTCGGTCGTATCTGGCACAGTCTGACTCAGTTCAAATAGATCATATCAGACACGATTCATTTATCTCAAATTCTGGCTCAATTTTAGATCCGGGATCTGATGGGTCATGTTAGGCACGGCTCGATGGCCAATCAAATCTGTGGATCTAATGAGCGGCATACGGATCTAATGGACAGCCTATTTATTTTATTTTTATTTTTTAAAAAAAATAATCCAAAAAGGTCATATCAGGTACGGTTCATTTAAGACCGTTATGGATCAGACATGCCCTGTAACGTCTAATTTCTTTTTTTTTTTTTTTGATTGGATAATAACTATTTTTTGATTTTTTTACCATTTTAACTTTCCTAACCGCTATAAAATGATTAGTTTTAGAAGTATTTTGAAAAAATAAAAATTTTAGAACTCCTATGAATACTCTTCTTCTCTTCTATTTTCACCACACTAAATCAGGTCTCCTCTCCTTCTCTACTACTTCTCTTCTAACAATATTTAGCAAGTGTTCAATATTTAGCAATTAGTAATTAGCAAATGTTCAAGTACTATACAAGAGGAGAATTAGTCTATTTATTAGAAGTTTGGAGCTTGGAGGTCCTTGTTGAGATCTTGAGGAGCACAAAAGGAAGCTCACAAATCTCCGTCAGTCTATCTCTACTCAATTTCTCCATTTGATATTTTGATTAATTTTTATTATTTGTATAACTCATATTTAGATATGACATCTTTTGATGAGAGTTATTTTGGCATTCCTCCGATTTCTGAAGGAAAAAAGGAGTAGGATGACCAGCGAAACAATTGAGATGCTATTCTACTTCAAAGATTGGTTGGATGTCGAGGCGAAACTTCAAAATAAATATGGACATAATACAACATCTGATGATGACGACGATACAAATACTATCGACGATACATGACGAATTGACGATTCATAAAATTTTTATTTATTAATACTAGATATTTATAATTTTTTAATTTTTATCTTTTAATTATTAAAATAAGTCATCTCAATTTCTTCTCTCTTCGGCATTATATTCGGAGATCAGACCAAACCCCCTCCCTCCTTTATAACATTTTGATTGTTATTAATAAATCGATAGGGTCTATACTAAATCTCCCATCATTACAAAATAATTTTTTTTATTTTTATAAAAAAAATTCACATCTATATTTAATTTTATATTTTTATAAAAAAATCCTCCATCATTACACTATATTCTTATGGGCCGTGCTGGGCCCGAGTTGTGGGCCAGAATCCCTCAACCCAGTTCGACTTTTTTTGATGGGCACATAACAGGGTTTGTTACTATAGCAAATGAGACGTATCTCGTACGGTCTATTTTGTACCGAGTCATGTAAAGGACGCCTGGCCCATTAACCATGTTTAGAGGGAGGGCATCATTTAAGTGCGCGAGGCTTTGGTGTACGTATCTTTCGTGCCCGTTGTGCCACCTCTTGCGAGGATGAGTCTCAAGCTTGGGAGTGCCCATTCTCAGCATAGGTATGGGATCAGCCATGCAAGGGCGGCTCAACGTATAGGGTGGTCTAAAATTAAAAATTGATCATCGCATCCTTCTATCTTCTTTGCCACCGCTCAATCATTAGAAGCTCAGAACTCCCCTACCATCGGAAGCCTGGAACTTCGCCGCCACCGGAGACTCCCCTCAAGCATGGAATGTTTGCCATCGAAGATCGGGAGACCCCCTCAAGCTAGACTACTATCGTCGGATGGGTCCACATCCTCTCCATTGACGGTAGTGTTGCCAGTGCCTCCGATGGCCTCCTCATTAGTTTCACTCTCGTCCATCTTGAGGCCTCCCTCTGCAAGCTCTTTGGCAACCTCACCGTTCGAATTGCCGACTTTTTCACCCGCAGTTCCGACGGGCATCCGTTCTTCTCTGCCGCCACCGCCCTCCGTCTTCTCACCAAGAACCACTCCCAAATCCCGTGAGGCCGTGACTCCCGTCTCGCTGTCTCCAGCGAGAAGACGACCCTGATAGATATTAGGGGGGCGGCTCCCGTCTTGCGTCTCCCAGCTCCCATCTCGCCATCTTGCGATTCTTATCTCACCGTCTCCCATCTTCGGTACCATTCATCTTCTCATGACTGGATGACTGAATGCGGTAGAGATAGATGGCAGAGGAGCCTGAGGGCCTAAAATAAGTAGAGACCTGAAGCAAGCGTTTTAATGACCTTACCCTTAAACCGACTCTGTAGCCATGCAGGATACGGCATCTATTATTCTATGCCCTCCTATGCTGAGAATTAAAAACTCAGTATCCTCTATAATATATTATTTGCACAGCATGATATCGTACAATACTGAATGGCTGCCATCAGAAGATGAACAACCATCAAAAAAGATGTCGTAACATACATGACGCATAAGGCCACATTGTTTGACGGCCATTTATCTCATAATAATGGCCATCCAATGCTGCACAATACTACAGTGCAAACCGTGCACCATGGGGGATTCGTGCTTGCATATCGTGTATTTATTACAATGGCTTGGCACAAGTTTTATTATGGATATTTTTATGCACATACAAGTCCTTGGTTGCCTGTACTTTGTGACAATAATGCAATAAAAAAAACAACTACATATTCCACACCGGGGAATACAGTCCTACTAAGCTGATACGGGCTACAGCTATGTCCGTATTAAAATGAATTTTGGAGTGTTATAATGGCTCAGAGACCTCTATCTGGATACTTTCGTTGATCTATGGTTCCATTCTTCCCCACACTAAGTGCAATGGTACCGCCTCGGTGGAGTAAAAAGAGGAGCTTGAGAGGGCCTGTTATATGCTACATGTACAACCTGTAGCCTACGTCCATAGGGCCTTGGGGTGATTCTTCTGTCACTACCAGCTCAACGTATGATTGCATACGTTCATCTTCTATTGGGACTTTTCATTTCCCTGACTTACGCTCTTGCTGGCACGTTTTGCCCTTCTGAGCAAATGAAAAGGAAAGCTTTGAGCAGATGTAACATTTTGCGCACATATGCACGAGTTATATGCCTATTTTAACTCTTTTTTCTAAAAAAAATTAAATGATGGACGGTCCTGCACTAATATTTTATTATCTTTAAATTGCTTGGATATCAAATAATATGATTTAAAAATTAATAGTCTATATATCAAGTAGTCTATATATATATATATATATATATATATATATATATATATATATATATATATATATATATAATTTCATACTATTTAAATTATTCAGTTCTTTTGACCATTTGATGAATAGTCCGAAGATCTCTAAATCACATTAAGCAAATAGTTTAAAGATAGTAGAATATATATATTGCACATTTAAAAAAAACAAAAATAATATTTTAGCCATTTACGCCCAAAATGTAAACATGAAAGCATTTAATCTTGAACCTTCTACCTTGTTGCATAGGAATTTATAAAGTTCAAATCCTCCCTGACCCAAACCAAGATTAAGAGTTGAAAAGTTTAATCCATGAAATGTAGAGACGTTCTAACATTTTATAACTGAGCAGACAGGCCAAGCAATCCATCATAAATCATATACAGAGCTCCTCGATATTGTCAATGTTATCTAGGGGATTTTAATAACAAAAAGCCGGTGAACACATGCATTCATGATGAATAAAAGCCAGAGATATCATAAATACCCTGGCGAGCCCAAGTCCGGATGACTCGGTTTAAGATTTACCCTAATAAGTCAAAAAGAAAAAGGGAATTGAAACTTTTCAGCATCCCAATCAAAATGTTCCAACAAAAATAGTAAAATCTTAATCAATATAAAATAAAAATAAAAACTATATCTAAATATTGATCTTAAAATTTGTCAGCTAAAAATTATTTTAAAAATTCAAAATAATTATTGTACATTATATTTCAATTTTATATTAGAGATGGCATTACTAAATCATTGTTTTCAATTCTTATAATTAACTTAGATTATTTAATAAATAATTAAATTTAAATTAATAAATTTTTAATCTATATCGCATCCGATTCATGTATGATCGGATCTGATCGGATTACCATCTCTATTATATATTGTGTCCGGCAGTACTCCATGAAAACGAAATCTTCAGCTCCACAAAACTTTTCTAACAGAAGTGCTGTCTGCCACCATCCTACAATCCAACTCAGCTATCACGTGATCCACATCACACCATCAATACTAATCCTTTAACGGTCACACAACTATTTTTTTTTTTTTTTAAAACTCCAACCATGGGCACCGATTTCCAAGAATATAAAACTTAACAGACGCAACTAAAGAAACTAAAATTTTGAGCCCTGAAGCACGATGTCACCGAGTCCCAACGACACTGATGCTAACCCACTAACCCGGCATTAAATTGCCACTAATTACAACATCTATCCAAAATACACAAGAAATTATTACGCTAGAAAAATTTGGAAAACAAAAAATATCACGCCCGCCACCGCCCTTCCCACTCTCCGCTTCTCCTGAAAAAATATACATTAACTCAATAAATTAATAAATTAAATTTAAATTTAAAAAATAATTCCGGTTGGAAACCTAACCGTGGCGGCCGCCGAAATGCTGTAATAGCCGGAGGACGGCTCGCCGGAGGAATCCCCACCCAAGCCCGCACCACCACCACCACCACCTCCTGCGCCGGGGGCGGTGGAGTTATCAAGCGTGAAGCCAAGCTCGTACGCCGGCGTCCCGTCGGGCTTGAAGATCCCGTAGTTCCTCTCCGACGCAGGGCCGGGCTTCAAGTTCTCGTTGAAGAGCGCAAACACGTACACCCGCAGCGGTACCTTGGGCAACAGCGGCGTCCCTTCCCCTCCGCCACCAGCTTCATCAGATTCCGGTTGTAGGCGGCCGCGTTCTCCGCCGTCGCCCCCGCCTCGTCGACGTCGCCGGCAGACGGCCACCCCGTCTCCGAGACCCTGATTTCGACCCCCTTGGTCGCCCCGGCGGCGGCGATCGCGTGGTAGACGGCGTCGATCTGGGCGTGGAGGAGGTTGGCGTACTGGAGGCCGGAGCGTGGGTCGACCACGGGGGCGGCGCTGGACTGGAGGAGGGCGTAGTCGAGGGCGACGCCGGAGGGGTCCTTCTTGTAGGCGAAGTAGGGGTAGGCGTTGATGAAAAAGGGGGAGCCGGTGCGGGCGTGGAAGTCGAGAATGGGGCAGAGGAGGGGAAGGAGGTCGCGGCGGAAAGTGGCGGTGGAGGGCGGGTAGGAGTCGCCGAGGACCGCGAGGGAGTGGGCGGTGGTGACGGCGATCTGGCGGTCGAGGCCGAGCGAGGCGAGCGCGGAGTGGAGGTTGTCCATGGCGGGGAGGAGGAAGTGGGGGAGCGCGGTGTTGTTACTGGTCAGCACCTCGTTGCCAACGGTGAGGAAGGCGATCTTCGCCGCCGGGAGGTAGGCCTGGACATTGGAACGCACCCAGGCGAGGGCCTCGCCTGGGTCGCCGGCGAGTTTGGGAAGGCAGCGATCGGGGAGGCCGACGACGAGCTCGATGCCGGTGTTGGCGAAGGCGCGGATGGCGGCGGGGTCCGCGTCGTAGAGGCGGACGCGGCCGACGCCGATGGTGGAGACGAGGCGGGGAACCGCCTCCGGCGAGGGTAGGTTGTTACCCACCCGGCCGTAGTTGATGCCCACCAGAGAGGCGGAGGTGGCGGAGCACGGCGGGGCCCGGCGGAGGAATCCCAAGAGGAGCAAAAGGAGGAGGGAATGCACCGACATTGTTTACCAGAAAAGAGTGAGCGAAATTTAGGGTTTCTTGGGGCATGCAAGAGAGAGAGCGGAGGAGTATTTTGGCGGTGATGGGGGCTAAAAGGGTGGAGCGGTGGAGGGGGGGGATTCATAGCTGGATTTTTGTCTGGTGCCGTTGGAGAAGGTGATGGGATCTCGGGTTCTGGTGACCGGGTGGTGAGGGAGAGAGAGACAAGAGGAATCTGGTAGTCCGGTGGTGTCAGTCGCTAGTGGCCGAGAAGGGATAGGGGGGCGTACGTTTATTTTCGCTTTTGCTCTAAACTCTACGGTAAACATTTAACACGCCCCACCCCCACGTGATACCGCCAAATGGTGGTAGCGGGGAGGAGGGACGGCCACGCTCACTGGCGTCCTGAGACTGTGTCCCGTTCTTTTGCTTCCGACCCTTATTATCGTTTTATATGAAAAAGAACTGATCCTTGAGTTCGGATCTGGTGTCAGTGACCTCATCTTTTGGCCGAATCAGCGCTAGATTCCATGATAGTAATGGGTGGTTCGTCTTGTTTTCAACTTTGCACTCATTCTTGACCATCTGTATTATATATATTTAAGTCAAATTTTTTGATATGATATGGGCACTGAATGTAAAATCGAAGGGTTTGATGGCACCAATTTGTTTGTTTTAGAGGTGTCGTCCAGGGCTAAAAAGGTGGGCATCTGTGGTCACGTTTGGGATAAATTGTCTTGTAATGAGACAATATTAGAAATCTCAAAAAGATTTTTTTTCCCACCAACTATGCCGTTTCCAATGTCAGAATGAGAGAGAACATGGGTAATCGATCATATATTATATATGATCAAACAAATTGAGCACCTCGGTAAATTTGATTTTTTCTTACACGAACAGTTTGGAAAAGATGTGAGTCTGAATTTCTTACCAAAATTCTACTTACTGTTTCTTAGTCATTATCGAATGATGAAATCTGTAGTAAACTATCATGATCTATTGAGATTGTTGCAGACTTTTGAGAAAGATCACCAACTTCATAAGGAGACGGTGAATATAGTGGAAAAATCTTTTTCAGACGAGTATCATTCTTTTAAGAAAAGGAAGAAGAAGAAAAAAAAAATTCAAATCTGATCAGAATCAGACAGAGTACTTCTACTATAAAAAATAAGATCATTGAAAGAGAAACTGTCCTCAATATATTGCATCGCTTGATTCGAATAGGCCTAAGAAGAAAAAGCAATCAATTGTTAAGCAAGGTAATTTTATGATAACTCCTTGCAACTTCTCAATTTATGATACAATAATCTGCGTATTGATACTGGTAGTCCTATTAATATTTGTAATTCATTGCTGGAATTTCAGGTCAGTAAGAGATTTGAAAACAGTGAGAGATTCCTGAATGTTGGAAATGGAAGATCAATTCTAGTTTTAACTTTAGAAATCATCAAATTTGTATTCAATTCTCATATCATTGTTCTTAGTGATTATTATTTTTGTCTTAATTTCTTACTGAATATAATTTTTGTAGGCCTTCTGGTCAAAGAAAATTATAAAATTTTAATAAAAAAAATTTTGTGAAATCATTTTGAAAGGTGTTACTGTAATGCATGGATAATTGAACAATAGAATTTATATTGTATCACGGTCTAGTGTAATGTACATATCGAGAAAATATACTAGGATAAATGATGTCTCAGATAGCTATCTTTAGCATTGTATGCCAGGTCATATTAACAAGAACAGGATGAACAGATTCATCCGAGAAGAAATCTTTAAGGATAATAATTGTGAATCATTGCCAACCTGTGAATCATATCTATTTGAAAAGATGATCAAATCATCTTTTACTGAAAAAGATGAACAAACCAGTAATGTTCTAGGTCCTATACATATTGATATATGTGGACCGATGAGCACAAGTGCGAGAGGAGGGCATCATACTTCATTACGTTCATAAATAACCTATCTAGATATGGGTATGTTACTTGATGAAAAACAAGTCTGAATCATTTGAAATATTCAAATGATTCCATAGTGAGGTAGAGAAACAAATCGAAAAAAATATTAAAACTCTTCGATTTGATCGAGGAGATGAATATCTATCTGGTAAATTTCTAACACATCTAGAAGAGAATGTGATTCTCTCATAATAGACTCCTCCTGGAACACCACAGCATAATGGCATCTTAAAAAAGAGGAATCGAACTTTGTTGGATATGGTTCGATCCATGATGAGTTTTTCAAGTCTGCTAATCTCTGTTTAGGGATATGCACTTGAGTCGACTTGCTATGTACTTAATAGAATTCTAAGTAAGTCTACGAAAAAAATATCATAGGAGATATGGATGGGCATAAACCAGTACTCTCACATCTTAAGATTTGGGGGTATTCGGCTTATGTCAGATATTTGAAAATAGATGAATTATAACCTAGATCTGACAAGTGTATCTTCATAGGGTATCCAAAAGAAATCAAAAGGTATTATTTCTATCTTGCTGATAAATAGAAAGTGTCCGTGAGTAATAAAGTACATTTTTTAAAAATAAAATTTTTAGTAAAGAAATTAGTGCTTCTAAAATCGAGTTTGATGAAGTTCGATGAGTAAAAAAATCGATCCAATCTAGTGAACCCACAGAATCTGATTTGATTGAATTAAATTTAGAACCTATTATTGATGCACCATTAAGGAGATCTGATAGAGTATCGCATCCATCAGACAGATACTATGATTTTTTGATCCGAAAAGGAGATCCTGTTGAACTCGATGAGAACAATGAGGATCCGATCTCCTATATGGATGCAATGCAGAGGTCTGACTCTAATAAGTGGCTGAAAGCCATGAAGTCCGAAATAAAATTCATGAAGGTCAATAATGTATGGATATTAGTTAACCCACTTGAAGGAGTAAAATTCATAGGGTGTAAGTGGATCTTCAAAAGAAAAAGAGGTACAGACAAAAAGATAGAGACCTATAAAGTTCGTCTGATTGTCAAGGGATATCATCAACGTTATGGCATTGTCTATGACGAGATCTTCTCCCCTGTGGCAATGCTAAAGTCCATTCAGATCATGCTTACGATAACTGCACATCTAGACTATGAAATATGGCAAATAGATATGAAAACAGCTTTTCTCAATGGTGAGCTGGAAGAAGAGATGTATATGATACAACTTGAAGGTTTCACATTCACGATAATTCTAAAATATGCAAGCTTCAAAGGTCTATTTATGGATTGAAGCAAGCAAGTAGGAGTTAGAACATATATTTTGATAAAGTGATCAGAATATATAGCTTCATTAGGAAT
>NC_026003.2:19945604-20025171 GCF_000442705.2 Elaeis guineensis
GCGTTGGTTGTCTTCGTAATCAAAAAGTGTGGAGACACTGGTATGGCATACAAGTAAGATGTAGGAGTACATCTCATTGAACGTGATCAACTGTTGGGCACTTTGCTGTCAAAAATAGCTCATGAAGGATATAGATATAAGTATCCTTCCAACCTGATATCACCATCGTGACTTACAAATAACTCACTGTGCTTTGGTGTCGGACTATCTGAATTTTTTATTCAGTGATAGAAGATTTTTGGGTACAATTAAATACTTGTGAAGTTAGTGTGTGAGTTAAGATAAAATTGATCTCTCCGAATAAGTAGGAGTTAATGCATCAATGTATTTCAATTCAGTAAAATCTTGACCAAGATAATCCATGTGATAGATTTGAAAGATTGAAATATAATGTGGTTGACTATTCTGGAGTTGACAGTTAAATCTCAAGTCACCTTGAGTATTAGGGTCAAAGGGATGAATTATACGATAACCATATACTGATAAATTCTTGAATATTGCTTTACAATCTTTCGACCTATCCAGACATCGGGTGTCATTGCTAAATGGTCATTTTGATTGGTATAGAAAGTTTGTTTCTATACTATCGACTTAGGTTTGAACCTATAGGGTCACACTTAAAAAAAATTTCTGACGATCATATAGCTGATCAACAATTGAGAATTGTTCTAGAATTTAATCGTCAATTCGATTAATGATTAACCTTATTCAAAAATTATAATAAATTAATTTATTAATTATTGATAAATTATAGAAGGATTGATTGATAATTAGATTGCTAATCAGCTTAATTTGATTGATTATTAAGGTTTAGATTAAATCTAATTGAATTAGATTCAATTTGGTTTGACCCGATTAGGTTATGAGATGACCTAATCGCTAAAGGTGTTTGATTTCTGATTCAAACTCGATTAATTTTTAATTTGATTAGGATTTAATCGAAACTATTTGTTATCTAATTGGACTAGATAATCTAATTGGGTCTAACCTAATTTGATTGGGTCAAGAATCTAATTAAAAATAAATTCAAATGGAATAAGAAAATCCCTTGCGCCATCTTTCACTGTGCCCATCTTTTTTTCATGCGTGAAAGTGGTTTTTGCATGAAATTTCTTTCATCCAGAAGGTGTGTGATGTCTTCTTCTGATCCTCTCTGGATTAGAATTTGGTTGGTTCAAGTTTGAGTTTAAATTGGTTTGAAATCAGATTGAAACCAAAAGTCCAAGTTTTGTTGGACTCCTCCAAGCCGCCAACCACCTTTCTCATCAAGCCAAAATGATTTTTTTTGCATGAATATTTTTGCATAAATCTGAGTTTTGTCACCCATCTTTCTAAGTCCCTAAGATATGGATTGAGTTTGGTTCAAAATAATATTCAAATCTAATTTGAATTGGTGATAAGATCAAACCCTGTTTGAACGTGAACCAAAACAATCAAACTCTATCCTTATCTTGATGGGATGCCACCTTAAGAAGGGGTGGTTTTTTGTGTGCCCTATCAGATGAGTTTTTGACATGAGAGACCCTTAGAGAGGGCATGAAAAATCAGAGAGAGGGTGGGCGTCTGTGCGTGAGAAAAGGAGGAAGAAGGTTCCTCTTTGGGCATGAGATCTAAGGTAGGCTTCTAGGGTTTCCTAGTTCTAGATTTGTGAGAAAAAAATACAAAGGAATTTTGCCCTTTTTCTTCTACACCATCTCCTCGAAAAGCTCCATCTTCTGATCCAGAGGTGTTCATTCGATCTGAAGAGAGGAGTCATCTTCAGCCATCCAGAGCCTTCGATGTGAGCTAGCACTCCTGGAAAGGATGATCTATTCGGAGCTTCGAGTGGACTACCTGAAGAGGTCGAACACGTTGTGCGGCTATTCGACATCAGAAAAAACCTTGTAACATGCTCATCAACAGTGGTGATCATCAACCCATGATCAGATAATGAATTCTGAGCTCATCCTATTAGATCTAACGATTAGATCTGATTCAGAGCATTGATACAATCGATGTAGTCTTTTATGTTAAATCAAATTTTTATATGTATTATTTTCATATCATAGATCCTTAGAAAGGTAGTATAGATTTGATCTAAAATATACATAGAAGATTAAATTATTTAATCTATTATTTTTACTGTAAAAATTTAAAAAATACATACTTTGAACTGTCTGTTTTCTAATATATACTTGATAAACATTATCATCCTAGTAATAACGTATCATTTGGTTACGAATAAAATTTAAGAACTATTTGATAAATCTTCTTTTATCAATAATTAATAGCTCTAAGGATGTCATCATAAAAGGAGTTCTAAAAAAAATATGCAAAATTATGATGAACTTGCCAAAAAATAATTTTTATTAATATAATTTAATTATAATTCACATACAAAAGCACAACCATTTACAACTTAGACGATTGACTTTAGGACACATTCCTAACATTCGCCCCCTTGCATAGCTGCATATTATAAAAAGAATAAATTGAAAAAAAAATTAAAATATATAAAATGATAATGGATGCTTACCAATTGATGGAACCAACATGCAAAGTTTTGTGAGGCAATGACGGTCCATCCAACTACGGTCTATGGCACACTATCTAAGAATTTTTCATATACATAAATACAAAGCAACTGCTAATTAATTATTTTATCATTCAAAATAGCTTACATAGTAAATGCATCCTATCATCAACTAATAGATATAGAAGGTCCTATCCCATTTAAGAAATACATTCATTCTATAAATCAATTATTGTAATCAAACAATGCACAACAGGGATCAAATAAAATTTTGATAGCATTTTTTCTAAGTTCTCCCCATATGACTGAAGATGTGTGGGAAGAACTAAAAAAAAATATTATCTAAAATTTCTTTTGAACTCTTAGCATACTCTTTGATTATTGTAATGACCTATAGAATTATTTATATTTTTCAAACATCAATACTTGACAATCAATTAATCAATGTACATAATTCTTTCACCTATATAAAAATATATAAATATACGAATATAGTAGAATATATGTTGAAAAATATGTCTCAAAAGTTAATCGTCAACCTGTTGACAGTTGAGCAACCTTGTATTGTAATTGATTTGTTAATAAATAAAATATATTTTTGATATTTTCATCATAAGTTTTCATCTTCTAATAAACTTCGTTGTTGTGATGAAGTCTTTAGGACTATTTAAGTTCGATAAAGAGAGAATTTATCGATTAGTCCTTAAAGCTGTTCATGATCAAATGATAGGCTGTTAATAAGGACGACAGCTTCTATCGAGCATAGATCACTGTAGGCTATATGGGTTGGTTGTCCTCTTAACCAAGGAGTGTGGAGACACTGGTATGGCATACAGGTGAGATATAAGAGTACATCATCATTAAACGTGACCAACTCTAGAGCATTCTGCTGTCGAGAATATCTCTGATGGGATATAGGTATAAGTGTCCCTTAAACTTGAGATCACCTCAGTGACTTACAAGCAACTCACTGTGCTTTGGTACTGGACTAACTAAATTTTTAATTC
The DNA here is from genome assembly GCF_000442705.2 of Elaeis guineensis. Lineage (NCBI taxonomy): Eukaryota > Viridiplantae > Streptophyta > Magnoliopsida > Arecales > Arecaceae > Elaeis > Elaeis guineensis. The sequence goes on from NC_026003.2 coordinate 19,949,124, forward strand.
AGTGATGGAAGGCTTCTGGGCACAGTCAAGTACTTGCAAAGTCAGAGTGTGATCAAGATGGGATTGACCACTCCAAAAGTTGGAGAAGAATGAGTCGCTGTATTTCAATTTAGCAAAACCTTGGCTAGGATAATCTATCAGATGGATTTGATATTTTGAAATACAATGTGGACAACCTGATCAGAGTTGATAGTTGAACTCTGAGGTATCCTATGAGTATTTTGATCAAGGAGATGAATTATATAGAAACTATATCCGCATGGTTTCTAAGGATATTGTTCTACACATTCGATCTATCCGACCATCGGGTACCATTGCTAGATGGTCACTTCGATTGGTATAAAAATTTATTTCTGTACTATCGACTTAGGTTCGGACCTATGAGATCACACACATTAGAGTTCACGATCCGATCGGATGGTTGATCAACGATTAAAAATCGTTCTAGGGTTAAACGATCAATACGATTGACATTTAACCTAGTACAAGTGTTGCAGGAAGATAGATTAGTAATTTGATTGCTAATTAGCTTAATTTAATTAAGCCAATGGGATGAAATTAAGTTTAATTGAATATGATTTAATTATATTTGGCTTGGGCTTGATTGGATCAAGTTCAATTAGTTTATTGGATAAGCCAAGTGCAAGAAAAAACTAGTCCTAGTTCAATTAGGACTTGGGTCAACCTAATTTTTAATTCAATTAAAAAATTAAATCTAATTTAATTTGATTAAATTAGATTTTTATTTAGATTAAGACCTATTTTAATTAGATTGATTTGGTTTGAGAAACTAAATTTGAATAAGTTATAGATTGAACCCTAGTAAGACTAGGATTCCACCTTGCACCAACTTATCCCCCTACGTCCACTCTCTCTTATTTTATGCGATAAAATCTTCTCTCCCAAACCTTCACGCATGCTTAAAGCTTTCCACTCTTTTTCTCTTACATGGAATGTGGTTGTGGACCAAGTCAAAGTAGGAATTAGTTTAGATTTCAAATTCTATGAGATGGAATTTTAAGAAACCAAAACTCTTTCTTATGGCACTGATTTTACCCAGAATTTTTTTGAAATTTTCATGACTTTTATGGCACATATTGTGCATCCTTTTCTGGTAGTCCATGGTAGAGAAAGAAGGAGGGGGCGCCCAAGAGTTGGGCACCACTTGTCTTGTCCTGTTTGGATTTTCCTTGACTAGGTATTTGACCTAGACAAGATTTCTTTATATCTCTTTATTTAAGATGAATTTCTTCTTGATATTTTTATGGATTATAGAGCATTGAGAGACCTTTGAGGCATATGAAAATCAGGAAGAAAGACTGTTGGGCATGGAGATATAATAGACACAAAACTAGGTCTCTAGGTGAGAGCAAAGAGAAGAAGAAGAGGGTCTTCTTTTAGGGTTGCTGAGTTCACCTCTTTCCTTCCTCTATCTGTGAGTTTTCTGAGAGTATCTCACATCTAAAATACTTTCTCCTACTTCTCATATTTGGAGAGTCCAAATCAAGAAGAAAGAGGCATCTGATCGACCATTGAAGAAGGATCAGCACAGTACTAGCATACTGTGCTGATTTTCTGGATCAGGACTTCTGATCGTGATTCGTGGGCTCACGTGGATGACTCTTAGAAATTGGATGCATGTGCATCTCCCAACATCATTTTCAAGTCCGGATTAGTAAAGTTAGAACATCTAACTTGCAAGATAATAGATCTGATCTATTATATTTTACATACATTAGATGTAGTATAGAAATATGTTGATATAATCAACATGTAGTTCTTGCTCTTTATATTTTAATTTTTGATTTAATATCATATAATAATCATATAATAGGATTTTAGATCTAGAGATTCTCTAATTTTATAAGATAAATTTTGATTTATTTTAGTCTTCCACTGCTTGATCTTGAAAAACTTTCAAGATCTAATCCTGAAATTCTAGATCTGGTTCCTTCAATATATACATTAATCAAAAGATGGATCTATGGTTCTATGCAATGTATTTTTTTATTAAATTAATAACTAATTAATTACTTAAATTAACACTCAATTATGGGATGCCGTAGAATATGCACTCGACCCTTGTGCAAGGACTGGCTGCCCTAGACATCGATTGAGACCTGAGGCCCAAGCACACAGGGCATGCCCCGACCCCATATTTGCAATGCTACCCAGCACCTTCCATCGGCCTGAGCATGTAGGGTGTGTAAGGGCTGGATGCCTTGAACGTCAGTTGGAATCTGAGGCTCGAGCATGCAAGGCACGCCCTAGCTCTGTATTCACAATGCTGGTCGGCACCTCCCCTCAGTTTGAGCATGCAGGGCACATGAAGGCTGGATGTCTTGGACGCCAACTAGGACCCGAGGTCCGAGTGCGTAGGGCATGCCTTGACCCCGTGTTTGCAATGCTACTTGGCACCTTCTCTCGGTCCAAGCACTCTGCATACTGAGATCCACGTCCCATGCTTCTAATTAATTAATTAATTAAACCTCAACTAATTAATTAAACATCTGAGCATGCAGGATGTGCGAGGGTTGGATGTCTTGGATGTCAGCTGGGACCCAAGGCCTGATGCATAGGGCATGCTCCAGTTCTGTATTCGCAATGCTGACTGACACCTCCCCTCGGCCTGAGCGCGTAGGGCACACGAGGGCTAGATGTCATAGACACTAGCTGGGACCCAAGGCTCGAGCGCATAGGGCACACCCTGACCCTATGTTTGCAATACTGTCCGATACCTTTCCTCGGTCCGAGCACTCTACATGTCGAGACCCAAGTCCCGTGCTTCTAATTAATTAATTAATTAAATATCTAACTAATTAATAAATTAATATTTAGTTAATTAGTTTTTTAATATCTAATTATACTTAATTAATATACTTTAAATAAAAAAATTAATTTTTAGTGATGGCATTAGCCATCGCTAATACTTACAGCAGAAGGTGGACTGGCGTGCAGGGATTGAGGCACGAGCTGGCATGTAGGGACTGAAGCGCGAGGGGACAGCTTCGAGATGGGATGTCGGCTGGGGGATGCGATCGTGGAGATGGGGGCGTGGGGATGGGGCCATAGAAAGGTGGCACGGGCAGGGCTGTGGGGTCGAGCCGACAGGGTAGGGGTAGCAGGGTTGAGGCCACGGGCTTGGGGTGGTGGGGCAGGGGCCGTGAGGTCGGGCCAACGGGGCCGAGGCCGTGAGGTTGGGGCTGGCGAGGTCGGGGCGGCCACGGGGGTGGCCGAAGCATGGGCACAGGGCCGTAGGAGGTTGGAGCGCAGGGAGGGGGAACCGTCGGAAAGGAGGTGCTGGGGGGATGGGACTAAGGCATTAGGGGATGGCTCGGGGATGGGACGACGGCTCGGGGATATGGTCGCGGAGATGAGGGTGCAGGGACAGGGCCATAGGAAGGTAGCACGGGTTGGGCTGACAGGGCAGGGGCCGCAGGGTCAGGGCCATGGGCTAGGGTCGGGGTTGCAGTGGCTGCAGGGTTGGGCTGAGGCGGCAAGGTCAGGGCTGGTGGGGTCAGGGTGGCTGCGAGTGTAGCCAAAGCACAGGCTTGAGGCTGTGGGATACCAGAGCACAAGGAGGGGGGGCCATCGGGAAGGAGGCACCAGGGTCAAGAAAATCGCTAGGAAGGAGGCACCGATGAGAGGAGAATCGCAGGAAGGGGAGGGGATGAGCGTGAAAGTTTTTTTTTCCTCTCACAGGCTGGGGGCATATTTTTGGCAGACTATTAGCGATGGCAAAAGTAGCTGTTGGTATATCTTCAAGGTATTAGCGACGGTAACCCTCCATCTCTAAAAACTAATCGCCGTCGTTAATATTGTTAAAAATTTTTCATAATTTTTTAAATAATTTTTTTTAAAATTATTAGTGATGATAATTCATTCTATCACTAATAGTAGATGGTAATTAATTAATTTAATTATAATTATAATTAAAAAAAATTAAAAATTAAAAATTATTTACAACAGCTTTTGCCATTGCTAATTGTCATAATTCTGTCGCTAATAGTATTAGCGATGGCTAATTTTTTGGATTGTTTTTATGATGATTAAAGACTATTACTAGTGATGGCTTGTTTTTCATTACTAATACCATCGCTAATACTTCAAATTCTTGTAGTGGTCCCCATATGGCTGAAGATGTGTGAGGAGAACTAAAAAAAATATTATTCAAAATTTTTCTCGAACCCTCAACATACCATTGGATTATTGTAATTATCTATAGAATTAATTATAATTTTTAAACTATCCAAACTGAACAGTTAATTGACTAATATATATAATTCTTCGATTCGTATAAAAATATATAAATATATGGATGTCGTAAAATATATACATTAATCAAAAGATAGATCTTTCATTATATGTAATACAATACTTTTAAAATTTTTAAAATACTGGGTTTCTAAGTAAAGGACATCATTGTAAATAGAGACGGTCGGGATGCATGTCCCGCGCACACAGACTTGGAGTGTGCCAGATGACTAGACCGTGCGAGCACACCAATATGGCATCCAGGCAAATCCCATCTTAGAGGTTTCAAAGTATCGAGCGGGATTGCAAATAAAGTTGGAAATAGATCAGGATGGGTTAGGCTACACCCTTCTTTGAGTCCAGTTCAAAAATTTTTTGAGACTTTGGATCGAGCCTAAGGCCTAGAGTCCAATCACTGAGCTGCTCTGACCACCATCGAAGTAGATGAGTAGGCTAAAATCGATTCGATAGTGGTCCGATCTTAAACCTCTACTGTTGAAAGCAGTAGGACTACTCTCATTGGAGAGCTTCCTAAAATAGTTTCATCTCTTGAGAATAATATTAATTTAAATAATATTATTAATGATATTATTTAAATTAATATTATTATTAATTTAAATATTATTAATATTAATTTAAATAATATTATTAATAATATTATTAATTTAAATATTATTAATATTTAAATTTAAATACTATTAATTTGAAATTAATTCAATAAATATAATTTTAAATATTAAAAATTTAAAAAGGTGGGAGTGGATTGTGGTGACGGAGTCGTCGCTATCGCTAAAAATCACTTGGCGGCTCTGACAGTAGTGCGGATCCAACGGTTAGGCATTTGAAGGGGGGAGGGGCAGAGAGAGAAAGGGGAGGCAGCCACAGGTTTAGTCCAGCAAGGGGAGGAGTGGGGGTAGAAGGGGAGGTGGCGGGGGCTTGATCCGATAAAGGAAGGGGCAGTCTGATAAAGGGGGAGGTGGTGGGGGTCCCAATCTGACAAGGGGAGGGCTCGAGAGCATGCAATCCAACAAGGAGACATTGGATCGAAGGTGGAGACGGCAGCACGGGGGCTGGGGGGAGGACGTCGAGGGCTCCGATGGCATGACAAGGGAGAAGGGGGACTGGAGGCGAGGGGGAAGAGGGGAGGCGAAGGATGATCTGGTAAGGGGAGGGCTCGAAAACACATGATCCGATAAGGGGATGCCGGATCGAAGGTGGAGACGATAGCATGGGGGCTAGGGAGAGGAGGTCGGGAGCTCTGACGGCACAGCAGGGGAGAAGGGGGGCCAAAGGCGGGGGGGAAGAGGGGAGGCAGGGGGAAAGTGGGTAGGCGGGGGAAGACTCGGAGGGTTTTTAGGATAGATTATTAGCGACGGCTAGCTTTCATCGCTAAAATCATCACTAATAGATATTTTTAAAGTTTAAATTTATAGCGATGGCAAAGCCGTTGCTAATAAGTCTATAGGATGGGGGAGAAAATTCGGAGAGAAAATTTAGGGTTTTTAGTGATGGCAACTTACCATCACTAATAATGTAAATCCATTGCTAATAATACTAAAAATAAATAAAAAAAATAAAATTATCTAGTTATTAAAGTTGGTAAAATATCATCGCTAATAAGATAACCTCATCATCAATAATCTTAGAACCATATTAAAAAAAATAAAATTATTGATTATTAGTGATGGCAAAATACCATCGCTAATAAGATAACCCCATCACTAATAATTCTAGAATCAAATTAAAAAAATTAAAATTATTTTTAATTAGAGATGCAACTTGTCGTCGCTAAAAACCAAAACTGTTGTCGCTAATAATTTTCTTTGATGACAGCAAATTTGTTGGTCACCATTCACCATCAGAAAAAATTATTATTAGCGACGGCAATTTTGCCGTCACTAATAGCCTTAGGTAAAAAAATATTTTTTTGTAGTATTTTTTTCTTCTATTTTTAAATATTTTCACTCTTATATTTGTTAAATTTTTTTTCCATAATCATTAAAATACTATATTTTTTGATTTGTTGATTTGTTAGGATAATCATATGTATGCTATAATCAAAAAAAATATTATACAAAAGTTTCATATGTTTATTAAAAAAGGACATATATATATATATATATATATATATATATATGATTACTAATTTAAAAGTTGTATATATTGATGGAATGTATATTCAACTAATAAATACTTTTTATATTTATATTTTGTAGATGTTATTGAAATTGGACTTTTAGTGAATATTTATGCTCAAAACTTAAATGTTAAAGGAAAAAATTTGAGGCTATTGATGCTTAAGTATGTATTTTACTTTGTATATAGTATATAATTTATTTAAAAATATATTATTTATCTTTCTAATTTAATTTGATGTTATTGTAGTAGACTGAGGATAAAGATGATCCAGATGAAACTAAAATTTTGTATAGTTTCACTCATCTAATTCTAATTATAATATCAACAATTGATAAAATATTTTGAAGGTATTCAAAAAATATTTTTATTTTTTTGATATTAAATTTTTATTTTTACTAAGAAATTTATATTATAGATGAGTATTATCTTTCCTTTACGAGTGCAACAGAAATTTATGTCAACTTGGATATATCAGAAGTGGAAATTTTAATTATAGGTATCATTTGCTTATCCATTATCTTATCGTGAAATTATATAAAAATTATTAATAAAATTTTATAATTTTTTTAGTAAAGATGTACCATGTGTGAATGATGTTCAAGAGATTATATCTTAAAGCTAATTACAAACTACTTCTACTGATCCATTATCTATTAGAAGGATGATAATTTAAGAGATAAAATTTATTGAGTGGGATTATCATAGACAAGTGATTAAACTTATATAATACTAAAACTTCATTCATATATCATATATAAATTTCTTAAATTTTATATTTATATTTGAAGATATATAATTATAATTAATATTAAATCATTTGATTTATAGGAAACTATCTTTAATTGAGAGGTATTAATTGGCAATATCAAAATAAAATTTGGATGGTACTATATTGCTTGCCAAATTTATCAGAGAAAAGTGAGATATACTGATCTTGGATTTTAATATGATAGATGCAATATAGAGCCTAAGTATCTAATGCTAAAGTTTATTTCACATTGAATGCTTAGAATTTATTGATAAAAAATAAATATATACTTTAGATCATAAAAGAAAAAGAAAATTTATATATTATATATTTTAGTATCACATCTCTTACTCATGTCCATTAAATTTTTTATTTGTTAGTTATAATAAATTTTGATTTTATTCTATTCTTTCCTTTTCTTTAGATATCTTACTATAATTTTATGTTGAAGATTATATCGAATTTGTATCATTTATTCTATTCAATAAAGTTGCTTAATTGTTAATAGACAAATCAGCTAAAGAATTATGCATGGATAAAATATATGTAATATATATTTTATATTTTATTCATCCAATTGATTAGTTGATAATACAAAGTTATATATTTCTCATTGTGCAGAAAGATGATGATTATATTATTCTCTTAGAAATAAAAAAAAAGCTATAGAAAAAAATTATATCTTCTAAATTAAAATTGATGAATACAATTCCAAAGGAGGACAAAGCTATACTATTCTTAAAATAATTTGGAATGATGCATACAATAAATTAAAAGATAAAAAAAATCAAAAAAAACTATTATGAGTGATATATTTCTATTATTTTATATATGAATGATTATATTTATCTATTTTATTCTAATAATTAATAACCTTTTTTTGCATATTGAAGCAAATGAAGAGGAAATTCCTATTATTGATAAGACTATGAAGAAAAAAGATATGCATGGGAAGCAAATAAGTGATCGTACTTTGCTTAATAATGAGCATTTTGAAACAACTAATGTTGAAAATATTATTTCAAAAAATAATTTTTGTATCAGTAAAAAATAAAAATGATTATATTACTTTTTATTATTATACTATTTAAATAATCTGACTTTATGTCTCCATTTAGAATGCTTGATTTCACTTATGATGTCTTTTATGTACGTTGGCTTTTTAATCTATAAATTTTTTAACATTAGATGCACAATATATATATTTTTTTCAAGAAAAAATTACATCCCGTGCATCACATTGAGTTATAAACTAGTTTTAAAAAAAATCAAGGAGTTTTTGATTCACTTGATCTCCACATTGCGCTCACTCTCATTTGATCTTCGCTGAATGTTGCGTCCCATATATTTTTGCTAAAATTATTGAATCCTTATATTGCTTTTGAAAACCGACAAATCCTAAATATCTCTATTAGGTGTGAAGCAAACATGAGTTTATGAAGGATCAATATAGTCTAAAGAGTTTGAGTTTGTGAAGAACTTCTAGTTGTCCTAGAAGTTTGAGTTTGTGAAGGGCTCTCAAGTGAATGCGAAAAGTCCTCTCTCAAGCCCGATGTCCGTTTGTGAAAGATTTCTCAATATTGCTTCAAAACTGGAAAATCCCAATGATAATTTAAGATTTTTTTTTGTGAGAAGATTATTATTTGAGAAGTCTCATTTTAGTTTGAGTTTATTTTCTATTTGCATGAGAATCTTGATTTATGATACCTCTCTTCCATTAAAAAAAAGCCAATATGAGAGGTCGTAGGAGTTTGAGTTTGTTTTCTATTTGCATGAGAATCCCCATGGATGATGCCTTGGTTCCATTAAAAAATAAAACTAGCATGAAAGGTCCTAGGAGTTTGAGTTTGTGAATGATCCAACAGTCTTGGGAGTTTAAGTTTGCGAAGAACTCCTAAGTAAACATGAAAAATCCCTTCTCAAGTTTGATGTCCCATAAGATTATTAATTTGATTTATTTCTTATTTATATGAAAACCCCTGATTGTGATGCCTCTATTCTATTAAAATAAATGATAACATTTTGTGGAAATAAAACCAACTCGTGATCCCTTCTTAGATCTTGCAATTACGTCCCTCTCAAGCACCATGCCCCATTTATAAAGGACTTCCTAAAACTGACTCATTTGTGATGCCTCTATTCAATCAAAACAAACCCCCTTATGTTATGACTCCTTTAAATGATGAAAAAAAATGTGACTATGTAGTGATTGTAAAAAAAAAAAAAAAAAGAAACGAAAAGAAAACACCCCATTTGTGAAGGACTTCTCAAGACCCCTCATGTTATGATTCCTTTAAATGGCAAAAAAAAAGAAAGAGTGACCATATAGTGATATAAAAAAAAAAAACATTTGTGAAGGACTTTTCAAAACTAAAAAATTCTAATTTGTTTCTCATTTATGTGAGAATCCCCATTATATACCTCTCTTCCATTAAAAAAAAATGATTTCTCACATTGTGATCTCTCTTAGATAGCAAAATAAAAAGTGCAGCCACATCATGATCGCAAAAAAAAAAAAAGCACGTGACACTTCCTTACTGAAAACTATATGACGTGATCCCTTTTTCGCACAAACCACATCTCTTTGCATAAATGACATTATGTACTCCTTTCTTCTCAATGCCTCATGAATAATATGCCTCATGAATAATATCATCACTCCATGCCTCTGGAACCATATGGACATGGGTGCAATGTTAATCAATTGGATCTCACGCGATACTACAATTTTTGAGAATATTTGATTTCATTAAGAACTCCAACGAACATGTGCTGTGCCAGCTATGCTACCATATATTTTCTAACCCAATTCTTTCTCGCTTAAGTTTCTTAAAATAATATGAAGTCCTCCCCTTCTTCACCATCTCACACATGATCTAAAGCCCCCTCGCTCCTGGATGATCACTAAATGCGTCATCCCCTTCTTCACCATCCATGCATGCCAACCTGAAATTTAGATCTAAAGGCCCCTCACTCAATGGTTGATTATTAAATGCCTCATAGCTGCCTCGACCACATCAATCTCTACTAATCCTACCTACGTTAAATCATGATTGATCAACATCTAGATGAAGTATTGATGGCTGCAATCTTATGAGTTTCTCTCTCTCCCTATCTTTCTCTCAAATAAATATTTTTTCAAAGTTCTCCATTAGATCTATAGGATCAACCAAAGAATAGGCAACTGATTTTATTAAATATTATGTTTGTCTTGCTTGTTGAATTGAACTTATATTAATTTCAAAATATCCATAGAATTGAAGACATGCAATATTAGCACCAATTTAAAATCTCTATGCAAGTTACACTTATGTTTTTCTACATAATATAAAAGTCATATTTAAAGATAGTCACTAAAGAATTTTATTCTTTACTTTGTTACTTCATATTAAGAAAAGTACAATCAAGTAGTTGATTGACAATAGAAAATTCTGGATGAGAGACAATAGCTCCTAAATTAGCTTGATAAGTATGCTACGCCTCAACATCTCAAATAAGTGCTTGCCTTGGAGTTTAAAACTTAAGAAATACTAGATTAAGCTTCTGGATCCTCAAAAAATGAAAATAAAGGGTAAGGTTATTATGTACAACTAGCATAAAGATAATCAAAGACATATACATCAAGATTGCCCATATGTATTGCGTCATTTCATTATTCTAAAGAAGCTTCCTAATTTTGGTAACCTCAATGATGACTGATATTTATAGCACATAAAAATTTTTGATCTCGCATATGCCTTTGATGTTGCTAGAAACTCTTGCATAGAAAAATCAATATAAATGTCACGGTAAAGACACATCAAAGAATATGGTCCAAGGTGATCTCTTATTTCTTATATAATTAGTTTTTTTAATGCATCAATTCTATATATATTTATTAAGTGTTTGTATCATATATGTAATTTATTTTGGTAAAATGGGAGTTGTAACTATATTCTTAAAAGGATAATAGAAATATACATGGATATAAACAAGAGTAGCCAATCAACAAGAGGTCGCATAGAACAAAACAAAAAAAGAAGTCCATATGTACATTGGGTCTGGATAAACCAAAAATCTAAATACCAATTATACAAGAATAGAAAATTACCAAGATTATAATTAAGCAAGTTGGTGAGTTTACTAGTTCATCTTGTGATAATAATTGTATAATACTCTCTTGCAAAAATTTATTTTGCTGAAAAATTAAATGTAGGCTTGCTCATGGTTATGTCAAGTGACAATTTTGGCATGAACTCCACATATATCATTAAGAAATATTCTTTATTTTAATAGGTTGTATAATAACTATATCTTCTATCCCAAAGATTATTTATTTAGAGTAATCAAAAATATCATAGTACAAGTTTGATATTTGTATTATAGCATTAGTTATGCAGATTTAATCTAAAGAGCAAATCTTCGTTATACAACTTTATATTTTTAAAACTACAAGTTTCTACTCAAACTTATAGTTTTAGTTCTATATTATTCTTTCCAACAGTTCTCATAGTTAACTTGTTTTTCGATTGGCTTTTTAGAGCAAGTATCATTGTTATGGACAAATGGTGGATTCGTCCATCTAGATAAATAGATGTATATTCTAATATCGAATATCAGTTCTCTTTATTTTAATATCAATTCTAATATGGGGTATGGTAAAAGAGCATAGCATCTAGACTTACGGGCGTAGCACTAGGCTGCAATAAGGGTCTAGCACTGGACTACGTTAGAAAGCTAAATTATATCTACTCTTAGGATAAAAGGTAGAGTAAATTATTGAAAGATCCACTTTACGAAGTATAAATCTATTATTTATACTAAAATAAAATAACTGTCCACTCTAATAGCCGCATCCATGTCTAACCTCCATTCGTAGCATTTCTGATGATTAACACCAGTTTCTTCCTCCTACTGCACAACCATCTAAATTTATATGGTATTAACTATTAGAGTGATATTCATATTCTTACGGTCTTGACCTATCATAAGATTTTCTTCAACCTGCCTCTTCACGACATTGGTTGCCTTTTCTTAATTACCTTGCAATATGATTTGGTCCTTGAAGACATCATTGAGAACAAGTTGGTCAGCTTTATATAATTTTCACTTATCAACCATCTAGACAATCATGCTAACATTAAGTCTTGATTTTATGGTATGAAGTCCCTTCTGATTTTACCTAAGGGCAACCACGTGTATCGTGATCTTTGGATAAATATTGTCCTTGTTTATTCTAAACAAATATAAAATCAAATTAAAAATTAAGTATATCTATATCCTAAATAGACATAAATACAAATTAGATATTAAGCATATCCATTTTCTTTATTCAATTCAAATATGGATATAAATCAGATATGCATATTCCCCACATGCTGCCTTGAGTAATGATGTGGTATAAACAATCGTTGATTTTCTTTAGCTACGAAAGGGCAAAACAAATAGCCAATAAACATCTAGACATTGGCATTGATCTATATGTAGAACAACTCTTGATGAGAGAGAGGGAGGAAAGAGAGGGACAAAGGGAGGTGGAGTAGGAAAGACCAAGATCTCATAGATGATGATACCTCAAAGGTAATAAACTTCTCAACATCAGCATGAGTCAACTTGGGGAGCATAGAGGGGAGGAAAGAGGGAGGTAGAGTAAAGAAAGGAGGGCCATAAATAGAATTAGAGGTGAACTTCTTGATGTCGACATTGGTTCAATTGGGAGCAATGCTCGATGAGAGGGTGGGAGAAAAGAGGAGAGACAGAGACATAGAAAAGGAAGAGAGGAGAGATAGAGAGAGGATAAGGTAGGTAGAGAGAGTTTTTTTTCTTTTTTTTTTCAAGGAATAGAGGTGCGGGCAATATTTTTAATCATTAGTTTTTTTTTTTTTGATTTTTCCTTCGATTTGAGGTAGGGTAGATTTAATAAAGCTTCACGGCAATTCACATTGATCTACGGCTAGGAGGTGATTAGGTCCAAACCCATTTTACATAAAATTTTTTTACACATACAATCAAGATGCTATGACCGTCAATAGGAGATAGACGGCCATCAAATAATATGCACACTGTATATGAAAACGACACATACTTGTGAACTATCTTATTTGATAGCTGTCCATCTTTTCATGAGGGCCATCCACAAATTTATAGCATTCTACGTTTTGTACATATACCGTAAAAATTTGTAATCAATATGTAATAGAAAAAATGATTTTAGATTTTGAATTTTGTAATATTTTAGCTTGACGAATGTAATGCAAGTGCATAGCTGTAATTGATTTTTTTATAATTATTATTTGAGATATTAGGAGAACATAAAATGGGTTTATGCCAAAACTTAACTAACATGGGCCGGAGACAAAGCTGTTGGCCTCCGCTCCTCTGTGATCCCAAACCCTAACGGCCTCACATATAAGTAAGGCCTTCGTACCATCGCCACCAAAACCCTAGGAGGGTCGAAGAAGCGAGAACAAGGAGGCATCCCGTCTTCTCTCCTCTCTCTAGATCTCCTCTTGTGTAAGATCCGATCTACTCTCCCTTTGCTCCAATCTTTCCGAAACAAATCTCCTCCAAATTTCTGACTTCTTCTTTGTCCCCCTTCGAATCTTAGCAGGTCGCTCGATTGATCTCGCGATGGCCACCGGAGAGCTTGCCTGCTCCTACGCCGCTCTTATCCTCCACGATGATGGCATCCCCATCACGGTTCTCCTCTTCTTCTCCTTCTCTTCTTCTTTCCTTTCTAGTGTTTTGATTACTGCCTGTAATCTAAAGCGAGGGTTTTTAATTTGATTGACGACAGGCGGAGAAGATTTCCACCTTAGTGAAGGCCGCCAATCTGAAGATAGACTCCTACTGGGCTCCCCTCTTCGCCAAGCTGCTCGAGAAGAGGAGCGTTGACGACCTCATTTTGAGCGTTGGATCCGGTTCGAACCTCGTTGCTTGCCTTCTCTGTGTAATCTTTTGATGCTTACTGGGTGGTTTAAATGATGCTTAGTGGGTCGTTTAATGTTAGGGGGAGGCAGTGCTCCTGTTGCGGTCTCAGGGCCGGCTGGTGGTGCCGGCGGTGCAGCTGCCACTGCTGCCGCACCGGTAGTTGAGGAGAAGAAGGTGGATTTCTTTTTCAAATTTAATATGTTATGATTTTGAGGGTACGGAGGATTTTAATTCGTATCATCACCTGTTTTTGATGCAGGAGGAGCCGAAGGAGGAGAGTGATGATGATATGGGATTCAGCTTATTCGATTAGAGATCTTAGGCTATTTCTTTCTTTTCAATTTTAAGACAGAAAAATTTTCATTTTATTCGTAAGAGCTCTCATCCTTTAGATTTTCAATGTTTGGAATGTGGACTTGAATTGGATACATCTGAAGAGATCATTTTATGTTTGTTAAGTGGAATATTGAGATTTTTATCGGCAAGCATTTTATGTTTTAGTTAAGTTTGTAGTGATGTGGACGACACTGATCAATAATCCATGGTTGGTTCTCAAATAATCATTTATTTAGTTCTTTGCTGTGTCAATTTTTTATAAAACATGTTGGTAAATAAACATGTTGGTAAATCTTATGTTTTTAACTGACGCATTAGTCTCCACTTAAAATGGTGCCTCTTATTTGGATTGGCAATACTGGATTATATTGTTGCAGGGTCATCGCTGTTATTCTTTATTATTTGTTTCATTAGTTTCCATATGATGTATTGTGGGGGCTTCTGTTTATGCAAAGTATCATCAGATGTGTCTAATTCTTCATACTAGTGTCTGAGTATATATTATTTATCTCTATAGAGTATATATTATTTATCTCTCTACTGGTTTTCGAATTTGTATGCTAGAGAATGTCTCTTCTTCTTGTTTATGCCATAAATGCATTTAATAGTGCTCATATATCGTCATGACTGTCCATTATCATTGTCAATAGCAAAGACATCAACCTACTCTGCGTTGGGTGCTGCATCATATGCATAAGCATGCTTAGTATTGTGCACATGAAATAAGTGCTTAGAATCATAATTTGTTTACTTTCCTTTAGGCTAAATACATCAAGATTCGTCATCTTGGTATTCATGCTGCAGTGTTGATATGCATGATATGAGGTTGGTTTGGTGTACTGAGGCTTGATATGCTGCCTATATTGAGTCTTGGTTTGGTAAAAGTATGGAACAGTATATGCCCTGTACGAGGCAGAACCCATGGTATGATGAACCATCAATATGTCTTGTTTCTTAACTTTGGGAAATTGAATGGTCAAGGTGTACTTGACATACATTGGGTTGGTGGTTGCATTTTTGCTTTCATGTATATTCATTGTCAGTCTTTGTTTTACAGGCAACTTATTTTGATATTTAAAATTTGTGGTCTTTGTTGTTTTGAGCTGTAATATCGATTAACTTGAACATGAGGAGAATGCTTAAGAACCAAGGTCATTGTTCATTTTTGTCAAGTGATGTTTCTGTTAGAATTGTGAATCTTGATTACCAATATAAACTCATAATATGGCTATAAAGTCATGAATACTATGTGTGCACAAAGAAAACCTGAAATATATTAGCATTTCATTATTTTGGTTGCTCGCAGCTAAGAATGTTCCAGTGCAATCATTTTGTCATAAATTTTGAGGCAGAGGTACTGGATTTTCTTTTCTTTTCTTTTCTTTTTTTTTTGTTTTGGGTTGGGGTGGGGGGGGGGGTTGTTTATTGCAGGGTGGATGGGGGGTGCTTCTGAGGTGTAGCATGAGAGCTACTAACGTTAGAGACTTAGAAGACCAAGAGCAGCACAATAAGGAAGATAACGTGTTATGGATCAAAAATAGAAGGCACCAGATATGGCCCATTGAATTTTGGAAGAAGCATTTCTAACCAGTCTGAGGGAGGAAATTTTGGAAGTGTAATAATATAGGATGAGGTTGTGGAAGGTCTATGTTATAATATACTTATGTGGTGAATATTTGATGATGTTCTTTTATGAATGAGGCTTAAGTTGTGTTGTCATCATCACAAGGCTTGATAATTATGGTTATGTATTTAAGTTAAAGAGGTTTCTAGATAATGGATACTTCTTTGGTATTTCGTCCCTTTGTTTGAATTGATGTTTCTCCTTTGGATGTGTTATTGTGTCACCTATTAATGGCTTATATTTCTGTATGTTCTTGTTAATACCTTTTCCCTGTACATAGAACTGATAGTTATTACTTTATTGGTATCATGCATATGCTGTGTTAAATTTCAGTGTATATGCAATTGATTTGAATTTCTGAACTCTTTTTTTTTTTCATTTATTTAGGCTGTGGTATGTCTAATTAAATATTGGGAAAAGGGCTTGGGCCCAGAATAATTCTTAGTTAAACGCCACAACCCTACAATTTTTAGGACTCTATTTGCTGGTCTCAGCTGGAACTTTCACTAGTCTAATCATTGTTGTCTTTAATCTGTATACAAAATAAATTCAGAGGTATATGGGGTATGAAAAAGGCATATACTGTATAATAAGAGTAGGCTGCAGCAGAATGTCGTAGGGGCTTTCTTACCGTCTGCTCATTAGAGACCTAGAGAAAAAGTTATGCGATAGTAGTAACATGGTATTGTAAATGTCACGTACTAAGAGAGGAGTTCTGGAGAATCATGCTAATAGAAGAGTTCTAGAGAATCATTTAAGGTAGTGCTTTATGAAAAGAAATATGGGCACTAGCATAGTTGAGATAGAGGTGCTGAATTGAATTTGAAAAATACTATATGATAAGAATGCATCTATTTGAGAAAGCTTAGGAGTTGGAATGATTTTGGATGATGCTAGTAAAGGCCCATTTTAGTGGTACAATTATGCATAGTATATATGTGGAGGCTCTTGCAAGCATGGCACTTTTAATATGTTGATAGCTCGTAATAATTAAGGATATAGTCCATGCTTTTCAGAATCTCAATTGATCTTATGAAAAAGAACTAGAAAAGCTTCAATTTGGGTCAATATTAAAGTGGCCTTCAGTATCGGACCCAGTTGCCTAAAGAGAGAAACGAATGCGAGTACATTTTATAAAGTAGAAGATAACTTTATTAGTTCTTGCATTCATTTAAGGCTGTGGAGGCATGGTTGACAAGAATGCAACTGTGAATGCAGCAGAAGGTTTGAGTTAAAAAGCGTGATAACTGAATGGTTGTTGCTGATGAATGATTGTGGTATCAAATTACATGGAAGAAGGATGCTGAATGTAGTTTGGCAAGGTATTATTCAAAGTTGAAATTAGGCTATCTCTGTTTGGACTTGTATATCAGCATGTATTGGATTCTTGTTTTAAAGGGAGGACAATGATTAATGCTATCTGCATCAAGATGTCAAGCATTAGTGCAGTATTGTTAGGGAAAAATACATGTTGAAATTTTGAAACTGCTTGGATTACATTCAAATGTTTGCTTGAGGCTTGCAGAGATTCATCATATCTGAAAAATATATATTGTATTGAGAGGTTGAAAGATTAAAGAGCATGCTTGGATGTGCAAACGTGCCATCCGCATTATACTGATAATGGTAGTTTCTCATGAATACGAGAGAGGGAAACTTTGGGTCTAGATTTTGTCCCGGGTTGAATCTAGAATCCACTTGATATATTCCCCTCTTAAAACCTTTGTCTACCCTGCTGTCTTGGTTCCAGAGGAGGAAGACTGCTAGGTTTGATTGATGGTGACCCTGTTGTCTCTGCTGCCCTAGTTGAGGTCTTTATGATCATTTGTGTCCTCTTTAACTGATGTTGATGGTTCTGCTTCTGCACTAAGGGATGAGCTGGTGGAGTGATGGTGGCCTTGCACATTATGTTTGGGATGCCATCAGGTTTTAGCCTTTAGCAGTTTTAGTTTCCCAGGGCCTGTTTTGTATCATTTATTTTTGTATTTTTGTTTCTTTGCAAATTGGTGAAATACTACATGGAGATTGATGTTGAATAAAGAATTTGCACAATGAGTTTCACTCGTTTCTGAAAGCAATAAATATCTGCAGCCAAAGGCTCTAAAGATTCTACAAACAATATAAAACTGAAAACAAAAATGTTTTTTGTCATACATGTTGGTCAGTTGATGTTCTGGGATTTTGGAAAACGAAAGCAAAAAACAAAAGCAATGCCATGCAGGCCTTTGGAATTTACATTTTATTTTCTTTTTTTTTGGTAGCACATTTTATTTTCATTTTTATTGTGAATATCAAAGACTAAAATGACAGGTCAACTGAATCACCAATCCAATCTGCGTGGTTCTTACTTCGGCTCTCTCAGTTGTTTGTATAGTTTCACAGGATTCGGGTTTGAATGTAACGGTGCCTGCGATATTAGGTGAGCAATGGGTGGGCTGATCAACCCATCAACTTGGTTGAGCACTGGATTATATTTTTCCCTTTAAAATTTCGGATTAGGGTTCCTAGGGTTTTGACAGACCAAGGAGTGACCCTCGTGTTGGATGAATCCTGGGAGTGGAAGATTGAGCAGCCTGTTTTGGATTTCATAGAAAATGAAGAGAAGTAAATTAGTCTCAAAAACAGAATTACAAATATTCTTGCATTTGGTTAGACTGAATAGTTGCACAGAAAGTTGCAGGGAAAATGGTTTCAAAATTGTCGTCCTTTTATCTCCTTCAGAAATCACCTCTCGTTGGAGAAAAGTTACAAGCCTCGGATTAGCCTTTTATTATCTTATTTTAATAGTTTTTAGCTTTTTATTTCATCAGCGAGAATAAAATTTTCCTTGTTTTTGTCATTTTAGTTGACAGTTTTAAATGTCTTTCTTGCCTGAGCAGCCTTTTGCATATTCTGATAGGTTGAGCATGGATGTTGCATAGTTGCTTTTGGCGAGTATTAATTGCTTGTATAATATTTTGTGTGATTACTTGTCTCAAATAGTTGTTCGTTTTTAACCAGAAACTGTTCTATGATGTTAGATGGTTTTTGAAGCATCTATATCTATATAATAATAATAAAATAATATATAGATATTAAAAATAATATTTTATATTGATACGTAAGATTATAGAATAACTTTTTCATCACACCACGCGGATTGGCCACTCTAAGCTTCCCATCTAATTGAGACTTCTGAGGATGGAAAAATAGAAAAAATCGGACATATGAGATTTTGTTTGAGTTGTGATGGTGTGAGTTGGTCCCAAGAGGTTTTAAGAGCTTAATCTTAGTAGAAGCATGTATTTTGTAGGTTTTTTGATCTTTTTATTGTCTAAGCTTCCTATTTGGCTGCTCCAAGCTTTCCATCCGATTGGGCCTCATGCGGATGGAAAAAAAAGAAAAAAAAATATAGAAAAAATCAAGAAAATAAAGAAAAGACGGTAAAATACTTAAGAGTAAGACCTTTCCCCCACATTGATAATCTTTTTTTTTTTTTTTCATTATCATTTTTAGAGATCTGTGGGAAAAGAGAGCACTTGAGAGACCTAAAGGGTTTCTTTGGTTTTTTATTTATTGTTATTATTATTATTTTTCAAAGCATATGGGATTTTATGCAGTTGTAGCGGTGTGAGTTGGTCCCAGGAGGTTTTGAATGCTAAATCTTGGTGTGTGAGTTGGTCCCAGGAGGTTTTGAGAGCTTAACCTTGGTAGAAGCATAATATAACGAAGGAAAAACGAAAAATAATTGGTGTGTTTCAAATATTTGTGTTGCTAGATATCCATGTATCAATTGTGCGGCAAATGCGTGAACTTGATTAAACAATTTGTAAGCTCCCATGGAGTCTTTAGCTCCAGTTGATTGTTATTGCAAAGTTTTTCGAGCTTGGTGCTGCCTTACTAGGAAATAAAACCTATAAGTGTCTTATATAATATTCAAGTTAGGAGTCACATGATCATGGTTTGGGTTTAGTGAAGCATTGTTCAAAATGCATCACTAATGAATGTAATAGAGAAAATCTGGCTGTAGTCAGAGAGTATGGAATTGACAAGGAACATTGGGTTGAAAAAGATTGGGCATACATAATTCTTATTGAAAAGTTTCACAAGAAGGGATGTAAATCCAGAATTATTCATGATGAATGTTACTTTGTCAGGCAGTTGAAAATGAATCAGGAACCTGGTAGCTGTTTCTTGCTAATAGAAAGCTTAAGAATAATTAGGATAATTATTTAGAACCAGACCCTTTTTGTCATGGTAAGTTTCGACTTTCATTTTGTATTTCCAATCAGAGAAAAGGGTGAAAATCCTACAGAAGTAGCTCGGAAGAAATTCTATTTTTGCATTAGATTTGTTTGTTGAGACATACAATTCTTATGTATGGGTGGTTGGATCTCTGCATGACTTTTTTTTTCCTAAGTGATAGATAACATGGAGTAAATAGGGAGAATGTTTGCAACCAAAAAAGTAAGGAGGATGTTTATTCATGGTTGCTGTCATTCTGCATGTAATTGTTATTTAGGATAATCTACATTATGGAGTCATGTGATGTTGCATCAATTTTCGCGCATGCATATATTAGTTTGATGTATTGTCAACCAATGTTCCTGTCACAATGTATTTATGCTCCTCTTTTTATTTTCCGGTTATCTTTGTTGGCATAATAAAATATGGTAATTTTTGACATGACTTAATTTCATCTTAATCTGGTCGAATTAAACCCATGCATAATTGATATGATCCATTAATGCACATGATTATACATTATTAGTTTCTAACAATTGGCTTCTATAAAACATGAAAATTTTTAAATTTTATCTTTTGGTGCACCATGAAGTTTTGTGAAAAGGATTCTTTATTGGGATTATACAGGAACTGAAGGATATTGTGGCTGTCAGAAGAGCGAAATGATCATTTTTTTTTTTTCCTTTCATTATCTTTTTCAAAGATCTATGGGAGAGGAGAGCACTTGAGAGAGATTAGAGGGGTTTCTTAGATTCCAATTGGGTTTTTTTCTCAAGCATATGGGATTTTGTTCGAGTTATGGTGGTGTGAGTTGGTCTTGTGAGGTTTTGAGAGCTTAATCTATGATAGAAGCATGATATAATGAAGGAAAGATAGAAACAAATTAAGGGTAAGACTTTTCTCCCACTTAGATAATCATTTTTTTTTCTTTTCATTTCATTAACTTTTTTAGAGATATGTGGGAATGGAGAGCACTTGAGAGAGATTAGAGAGGTTTCCTAGGTTCTGATTGCGGTTTTTCTCAAGGATATGGGATTTTGTGCGAGTTGTGGCTACGTGAGTTGGTCTCAGGAGGTTTTGAGAGCTTAATCTTGGTAGAAGTATGATATGTTGTAGGGTTTGAGAATTTTTGGTCTAAAGGATTCTTCTAAAGCTATAAAATTTTCAATTTATGGGGCACTGTTTTTATGATAATGATTACGGCTTTTACTTATTACATTCTTTTTGCTACTCTTAAAAGAGCAATATCTTTTGCATAATGCGATGGCTTATCGTGGAGAGAGGAATGTCATGTTCTACAGAAGTGGAGATAGTTAGATATTTTTTAATAATATATTAACAATATACTACACTAAAGAATTGAAAATATGTTGACGTATCAACTCTGTAATTTATTTTTCTTCGACCAAATTTTTTTTCAACCTATTGTAAATCTCATATTAAAGATCATTCCTTTTGTTTGAAATATGTAAAGTTTACTACTTCAAAAGTTATCATGGATCAAAATCTATTTCATTCTTTTCTTACTAACTTTCTTATTTTCAATTTTTTTCTCTCTTTTTTTTTTAAGAGTATCAATTTCTTTCTCTTGTTACTTCTAAGTTTTATGCTGCAAATTTATGGGTTAGAATTGTCAAGATAAAATTCAGAAAGGCAGAACTTTCCTCTTTATGTCATTTTGATGCTTATATAATGTATTCTATAAATCTATCTTATTGTATTTTTGATTTTAGATTTACTAATATTAATAGTATAAAAAAATATTATTACTATTATCGATCAAAGCCTCGCAACGTGGGGGTTGAGTGTTAGTTCATTTTTCAAGCAAATATAAGGTCACATATAATTGGATAATTTGAGGAGTTACCTGATAAATATATTCCTTCCTGGATGTTGATGTCAGTATCCCATAGCTGGCAGGGTCAAATCTTACGAGGACTCATTGGAGCTGCCTTACTTTACGGACGAGTTTGATTCTACGACGAAGGATGCTGTTTTGTATTTTATGGATTTGCCTTAAAATGAAATAGTTATTGGAAAATACAATTAGTTTTTGAAGAAATATAGGCATAATTAGTCAAACAATAATTTTAAAAAATTAAAATTTTATATGAAAAAGTTTTTGACTTCTATGTTAATTTTGTTTTTAACCATTGTACCTAAGTCTTTCCAGATTGAAAAGTTTGCTTAATCAAATTCTCGAGAAAAAAAAATATTTGCTTCAACGAGCCTATTTCAAAGCTCAAATAATAATATTTGATCCTAGTTACTTTGTGCACCACATTTTACACCTTATTATGGTGATGCCACAGGTAGAACTCAAAAAAATTCCTAATTTCAACAAGAAAGAACATTTTATTTGAATGCCATGTGAGCAAGTTAGTCTTCAAAATTTTGATATGTGATTTAGCTTTTAAATATGATAGATTTTACTTCTAGATTCTATCTAGTTCTCTCTATTGGTTTGAGTGTTCCGAACTGAGTTTAGCAACCTTTTTGGATCAATGCAGAGACGAGCAGTTATTTGGTAGTGTGGTAAAGTTTTGTTCTTCTGAGTAACAACTTCCTGGTGAATGTTAAAATGTGATGGAGTTTCCTGGTGTTCCATGTCTCTATAGCACTCCACTGGGATCAAATTAATTGGATTGTTTTCGATATAGGCTTCCCATGCATGGATAATTTCTGATCTTCTCGTCCCATCCAGTCGTTGCATATGCTCATGACCTTGCTTCATAATCTTGGTCAAAAAGTGTGGGAGACATTTTGATGATATAATTTAGTAAGATCCTCCCATTGGATCGACTAGAGTAGAAGGGTGATGGTAGATTGGCGATGGTAAGACTTGCAAAAAAAATCTTTAATCGAAATTGGCTTCGACGGAGATCCTCCGATATTCAAATCAGAATTTCGGACAACATAGGAAAGGAATGAGCATATTGGGAGAGAAAAGATTTCATACCTTGAGGGTCTCTTGTGGACATTTATTTATAGATGAGGCTGAAGAGCCTTGAGGAGGAAGGAGGATTAGACGATTAGTTTTGACTTATCAGATGAGATTTGACTGTTATCTTTTTTTATCTAAAAAGATTTGTTTATTATTTCTTCTTTATCTACTCTGCGGCTAGTTGTCATGTCATGGTCATTTGAATTTTGAAAGAGATACAAAATTTTTAGGTCAAATCCGATCTGACAAAAAGGATCTAGGATCGATCGAGGGTTGGATCGGTAGCCAAGCAGAAGTTGGAGTTGCTAAAGTAAGCAAATTAGAAGTGGCTGGCCGAGCCTGAGATACCTTTATATCCTCGTATACCTTATATCTTCGGTTAGTATGAAATCACGCCCAACATAAGCCCCCGTACTTCTGAGTCTAATTCAAAATTAGGTTGGACGAATGGAGTACTTCAGCTTTGCCGAAGACGGCCATGTCTGCAGCTCTTAATGAGATGAAGGTGTTAGATGTATGTCCTAGAAGCCAATTAGACTGACACTTATAAATATTCTTAGGATATATTTTTGTAATTATATTTTTGAAATTAATAAAATTAAATTATTTTTTCATTCATGTTTTGTGCTTCTGTATCCATGAATCATTCAAAAAATTAATAAGATGATGATACATATTCTCAAATGCCGAGAATTTTGAGGTATGTGTTATTAACGATTAATTCTTAAATACTTCCGATCAAAGGATAATCATGGGGACAGTGATTGGTCTGATCGGTGCACAAGTTGCTTTCTTTTAAGATAGATAAGTCTCGAGTCTATAGTGTGGGGACACTGAAATGAGAGTGTAGATGTTTGTTGGAGAACAAAGAAACCGAGCATGACCATTACGAGAAGTTACTTGGATGGCTATCCACTCATCAGTGACTTATTTGATGCTACAGTAGTATGACTAGTTCTTAGATCTGAGGTACCTCGGTTGTTCACAATGAGGCTGCTATAGTTTGACTGCGTATAAACTCAATCTCTATCCATATGGATCTCTACGCTGTATGTTGGTTATGGTAGGTTCAATGTAGGAATAGGTGAGCACCAAGATAGAATCTATCATCCTTGGTAGGCAAAGAATATGATCTTATGTAATTTATGAGACTGAGTTCAAAAAATCTTGATCAGGATAGAGTGAATAGTAGAAAAGAGTTTCCACATACTTCACGTCAGGGATTCAAGTCAAGTAAATTTTATATATGATAGATGTTATGGTTTGACTAGTTATCCATAACCTTCATCTAGTCGAGACCCTGATAAAATGACTGTATCATACAATAACTGTACATGAAGGTCATTCCATTCCATTCTGCTGGCCTGCCACTATATGCTACTACTAGACAGAATAAAACCTATGGGGTTACATACATAAGGGGTTTGAGACTAATTAGATGGTTGTAATCCGAATTATCAATATGATTGATGATTGGATTAATTTATAATTGTTACAAATAACAAGGACTTAATTGCTAAAGATTAGCAAAATTTGAGGATAACATGTAAATGTTGCATGTTTTAAAGTTGATTAGATCAAATTAATTGTGTCTGAATTCAAGTTGAATCAAATAGAGATTTGGGTTTAATTGAATTTGGATTAAGATCATATGTAACCAAAAGAGTTTGGGTATATCATATAACCAATTTTGACTCGATTTTGGACCATTATCAAGGCCCACGTCCTAGGATTTTTTGAATGAAACCTTAGGCACCACAACAAGAGATCAAAAGGGGTAAGTTGGGGTGCCAACACTAGTGTTTGAGAAACTGTAGTTGCCTAGCCCTGAAAAGGAATGCTTTTGGCTCATTAATAGGGGGTGGCACACTTGGGGTTCTCTCTCTAAGAATCCTAGCTATCAAGGGCTCTTGCAGGGAGATAATTTTTCTTGTTTGCTTGGAGTGCCTCTTAGGATTTTGCTCATAAAAAAATGTAGCTACAGCATCAAGGGTTAGATGAGTTCCCATGCCCAAGATTCCTGTCCTAAACCCCTAGGCTGCCGCCCTATCTATTCCTCTCCCTCTCCTCCATGCCTGAGCATCTCTCTCCTCTCTCTTGTTTGCTAAAAATCAGATTTCAATAAAGAGGTATTGAAGAAGCTCTTGTCCTGCTAATCTTCTCAAGAAGTTGAGAAGGATCTTCTATCAAGTAAATGTTCTATAATAGAGCTAGCACCCCAGGGATCCAGTTGGTTGCTGATCAGCCCTCTACTTCATGTGGATATTCGTAGAGGTTAGACACTTGTGTGGCTATAAGAAAAGGAATAAATCCATAATCATTACTTACAGAGATCATTTACCCATACAAAGGTATAATAAAAAAATTATTTTTTTTATTATGCTATTCCTTTTACATATGCAGAATAAATATTATTTAATTTTTTCATCATTTTGTGTACATCTTCTTTAGACTTCTGTGTTGTGATGAAGTCCTTAGGACTATTTGAATCATTATAGGAGGATATATCGTTTAGTCCTTAAACTTAGTTCACGACCAAATAATATACTATTATTAGAATGATAGCTATATCAAGTATAGATCGTTGTATGTTATGTATGTTGATTATTCTTTTAACCAAGGAGCATGAAAACACTGGCATGGCATGTAAGTAAGACGTGGAGTATATCTCATGGAACGTGACCAACTGTGAAGCACTCTATTGTCAGGAGTAGCTCACGAAGGATATGGGTATAAGTGTCCCTCCGACCTAAGATCACCATGATGACTTGCAAGCAACACACTGTGCTTTGGTGTCGGATTATCTAAATTTTTAATTCAGTGATAAAAAATTTCTGGACACAGTCAAGTACTTGCGAAGTCAGTGTGTGAGTCAAGATGGAATTGATCCCTCCGAATAAATAGAGTTAATGCATCAGTGTACTTTAATTCGATAAAATCTTGATCGAAATAATCTATGTGATAGATTTAAAAAGTTAAAATACAATATGGATGACTAATTCAGGGTTGACAGTTAAATCCTAAGTCATTCTGAGCAATCAGGATTAAAGTGATAAATTATATGGTAACCATATGCCAAAGGTTCTTGAATATTGCTTAGCAATCATTCGGTCTATCCGGATGTCGGATACCATTGCTAGATAGTCACTTTGATTGGTACAGAAAATTATTTCTGTGCTACCAACTTAGATTCAAACCTATGGGGTTACACTCTAAAGAAATTTTTGATTGATCAAATGGTTAATCGATGATTGAGAATCGTCCAAAGGTACAATCATCAATTCGATTGATGATTAACCATATATAAAAATTATAATAAAATTTAATTGAATATTAAGATTTAAATCAAATCTAATTGAATTGGATTCAATTAGGTTTGACTTGATTAGGTTATGAGATGACGTAATCGCTAAGGATGTTCGATTCCTGATTTGATCGAAACTTAAAATTGATTAATTTTAATTTAATTAAGATTTAATTAAAATAATTTATTATCTAATTAAATTAGGTTCAATGGTCTGATTGGGTCTAACCTAACTTGGTGTGGTTGAGAGCCTAATTAGATCAATTTCAGGTTCAAATGGATTTGAACCAAAACCCTAATGCCACCTTATCTCTATGCCCTTCTCTTCCTCATGCAGAATTATTTTTGTGTGAAGGTTTCTCATGCCCAAAAGTGGTTTGTCACCCACTTTCTGATACCCTTTGAATTAGGATGAGTTTGGTTAGTGTTTGAATTCAAATAGTTTGAATTTGAGTTAAAACTGCCTTGATCTTATCCTTATCCTATCCCCAGTCGCCAACTCCTTGGGAAGGCTGATTTTTTGTGCGACAAATGAGAAGAAAATTTGGTAAGAAATATCTCATGCTTCAGCCCTTCTGATACCTCTCTTGGATAAGGATTAAGTGGTTTGAGTTTGAATTCAAAGGGAGTTTGAATTTGAACTAAACAACCACTTTATCCTTATCCTTTTCCACTCTCCATGCCATCAATAAAAACATCTCCTTTTGTGTGACAAAAAGAGAGATGCTTTTACCTTGAGAAGGGTTCTCAAATTGAGGCATCAAAATAGAGAGGGGGTGGGCTTCTGCGCATGTGTAACTGAGGAAAAATCCTTCCTCTTGGGCATGAGTTCTAGGGTGGGTTTCTTAGGTTTTGACTCTAGGTTTTTGTGGGAAGATTAAAAGAGAGAAAAGAATGTCTTCTCCCCATATTCTTCCAGCACCTTACTTCTTCCATAGCATCCTTCTAATTTTTAGAGGAGTTCAAGAGATTTAGAGAAGGATCGAGATCGGTTGTCAAGTTCATCTCTGTACGAGCTAGTACTCCTGAAGGGATCGATCAGCACCAAAACTTCGAGTGGATGATCTGTAGAAATCGGACACCCTATGCGCTATGAGTAACCAGCGGGATTCAAATCATCATCTATGATTGTGGTGTTTGTCTATCCGTACTCAGTATAGGGTTCGGACCCTAGTAGTTGTAGATTTGATCTACTGAGTAAACTAGTTTTCATACATGACATGCTGATTTTGTAGATCAGATTTTTTTACATGCATATATACATGCCATAAATCATTATATAGGATATCTTATGATCATATCATGCACTTACATTATTGATTAAAATATTTAATCTAAATTTATTTTGCTGTGAAAATTTTTAAAATGCATGTATAAAATCTCTGCGGTTTCCTTATCGTGGTATCAGGGTCAGATTTTCTTATGACATGTATATTATGCATGTAGCTTTAAAATATAATTTTTTAATTATTTAGATTAGATTTAAATAATTAATTTTAATTCTGAGTAGTGTAGTAGTCGGATTGGATAGATTATCATAGTTGTCTGGTCATACGAGAAAGTAAGATTTTATGACCCTCTTCTCCCATTCGATGGGGTTCTTTATGGCATCTAGGGATACTGTGCGATTAATTTTTATGAAGATAAACAATGAAAAGAGCTTAAATTTTTTTTTAGATCTGATATATTGTATGTTAGATCTGAAATTTATTTACAGTTGATTGCATGAAAATTTGTAAAAATATTTTATAAAATTTGAAACTGTTTTGAAATACCAAATCCCACCCATGTCAGCCCAAACTTAATTGAGAATTAAGTGATCTGGATTTGAGAATCAAAGACCTAAGATCTTCTTTTCATAAATCATACATTTATGGGTTAGCTCGAGTCAGGTCCATTTAACTGGGTTAGATCTAGGGTTAAAAATCATAGATAATGGACTATGTTAAGTAATTGATCAGATCCAATTAACGGTTAATTCTTATTGGATCAATTCTTCTCTTGATCAATTCTCAATAGTTGTAGTTGATCAATGTCCATGTCTTTAATTAGACCAAGATGGACTTCGATCGTAGCTTCGTGGTCGAATCTAAGTCTATAAGTTGATCGAATTGAAATTGATTAACCAGTTGGTATCTAAGATAAGTTTGACAGTCTTGATCGATGGTCCTTAATTGGGAGCTACTCAAATAGATTGAGTCTATGTGAGTTAATGGCATATCCTTCCCACCGATCTTACTTATTTGACCAATGTGATGAATCATGTTTTGATCGGATCACTTAATGATTAGAGTTGACCCATGCTAGCTAGAAAATCAGTATGACTGATTTAGTGCCCCTAGTTCGACTTGTCAGTAGTCATCTTCATAACTTGGTGAAGTTAGTGGAAGGATTTGTAACTAGTCGACTGGACTAGCTTGTATCTAGTTTTCTTTGATCTGACTTGATGAAGTCAGTAGGAGGATTATGATTAGCTAGTCAGTCTTTTTTCTTCTCTCAATATATCTAAATCCTCTAAATTATTAGATCTCTAAAAATAAAATAATTATGATGAAAATAGATTACAGTCTCTCATTAAGTTGGATGATAATGGGTCCAATAGTTTAGATGATCATTGGAGGTGCCACATGTCTGGTGCTTATCTGACTGTCAGAATTAGCATGCATAATATATTGATTTAGATGTGTCTTTCTAACGATGGTCAGGTTGGCCGAGCCACACTCAGGCCTGATCATTCGTTTGTTAGATATGTTGAATTCTGATATATTAATGATTGGACCTAACCAGGACTTTCAGTAGAGGTGCCACATGCCTGTTGAAGAGGAGTTTGGGATAAAATTACTACTAAAAGTTGTTTGATGAAATAATTAGTTAAGAACCTATCTATGGGTGCACAGGGGTTGACTGAGCCACACTCGAGCCATGTGATGTCTGTGAGGATTTTAGTATCCATTAAAGAATTAGCATAATTTCTCGAATTGGAGGTAGAGGCTACCAATTCATATAAAATAGTGAGAGAACCTTTAGACTAAACTCTATGTCTTTAAGCTTAATCAATTCATATACTAATTTGATTTTTATTTTAGTTTATACAGTTATGGTCACATCTTTGTCGCTCTGATCATTATTAGATAGTGATAAATTGATGAGGCTCAATTTGATAGTTGGGATCAAAAATTTAAGATCGTTCTGAAATACGAATGATTTATACGTATTGACAAATCCGATACCTAAGGAGCCAGCTCTAAATTTTTGTAGTACGATCTAAGATACTTATCAGAAGTGGCTCAACGATCGAACCATGGTACATTGTATAATATTGGTGGTTATGAATGATGAGTTTAGCCACAGATTTGAGAATGCTCAGCCACAGGATATGCTTCAAATATTGAACGAGTCCTTTGACACTCCGACGACGTTGAGAGGCACAAGATGAGTTGTGCTATCTTCAATGCTCAAATGAGAGAAGGGGTATCAGTCATTGATCATGTACTGTACATGATCGAGTTGATTAAGCACCTAAGCAAACTCAACTTTCCTCTGCATGAGTAGTTGGAGAAAGATGCAATTTTGAACTCTTTGCCAAAATTCTACCTCCCATTCCTTATTCATTATAGAATGACAAAGTCTGCAGTTAACTACTACGGTTTGCTAGGATTAACTGCAGAGCTTTGAGAAGAATCACCAGCTCTACAAGAGTCGGTGAATGTAGTGGGAGGATCTTCTTTTGGATATCGACCCTTTAAGAAAGAGAAGAATAACAAGAAGAATAAAAAGAAGGTGCAAAGTACTGGAGTGTCCAAATCCTGTTAGATCAAAAAATTCAAGTTCGATCAGAGTCAGATGGAATGCTTCTACTGCAAGAAGCAGGGGCACTGGAAGAGGAACTGTCCTCAGTATATTACTTTCTTGGATCCGAACAAGTCGAGAAAGAAGCATGTTGTTGCTGAATAAGATAATTATATGATAACACTTTATAATTTTTTTATTTGTGATTCTACTATCTGGGTATTAGATATCGGAAGCCCTTTTAATATATTCAATTCATTGCAGTGTCTGCAGGTCAGTAGAGATTTGAAGAAGGTGAGAGATTCTTTAATGTTGGAGATGAAGATCAGTTTCAGTTCTAGCATTAGGGATTGTCAAGCTTGTATTCAAGTCCAATATAATTGTTCTTAGTGAAATCACTTTTGTCCTTCATTTTTATGAATATTATTTCTGTAGGCCTTTTGGCTATAAACATTATAAGATTTTAATAATTTTTTTTAATATCATTATGAATGTGTTAATATGATGAATGGATAATTGAATAATAAAATTTATATATTATCATAGTCTTTAGTATAGTGTACACGTCCAGCAAATATCCTAAAATGATGATGTCTTGATATTTATTTTTGATACTATAGGCTAGGCCATATTAACCAGAATAGAATAAATAGGTTAACTCAAGAGAAAATCTTCGAAGTCAGTAATTATGAATCACTTCCAACCTATGAGTTCTGTCTCCTTAGAAAAATGATCACATCATTTTTTATTGAAAAAGGTGAACAAGCCAATGAAGTTCTAGGTCGAATACATGCTGATGTATGTGGATAACATGAGTGCCAAAAGTAGGTATTACTACTTCATTACATTTACAGACGACCTATCGAGGTATGAGCATATTTACTTAATGATGCATAGGTCTGAATCATTTGAAATATTCAAATAATTTCATAATGAATAGAAAAATAAATTAAAAAAATATTAAAACTCTTCGATCTGATCGAGGAGGTGAATACCTCTCTAGTAAATTTTGACATATTTAGATGAGAATGGGATTCTCTCTCAGTGGACTCCTAGAATACCACAGCGTAATAGTGTGTCGGAAAAGAAGAATCAAATCTTGTTAGACATGATTTGGTTATGATGGAGTTTGTAAGTCTACGATCTCTTTTTAGGGATATATACTCGAGTCAGCTTGTTATATACTTAATAAAATTTTGAATAAGTCTATAAGTAAAATACCACATGAGATGTGGATAGGACATAAGTCAGTACTCTCTTACCTTAAGATTTGGGGGTGTCTGACTTATGCAAACATTTGGAAACAGACAAGCTCGGATCTAATCTGATAAATATAACTTAATAAGATACCCAAAAGAGATTAAGAGATATTACTTCTATCTTGCTGATGAACAAAAGATGTTCGTCAGTAATAAGATAGTCTTTTTAGAAAAAGAGTTCTTTAGAAAAGAAATTAATATCTCTAAGATTGAATTGATAAAGTTCGACCATACAAGAACTGACATAATTTAGTAAATCCATAGAGTTGGATTTGATTAGATCAAATTCAAACCTGTTATAGAGACATCTTTGAGGAGATCTGATAAAATACTGTATCAGCCGGAAGATACTATAATTTTTTGTTCAGGATGGTGATTTTGATGAACTCGATGATAACAACGAGAATCTAATCACCTACATAGATATAATGCAGAGATCTGACTCGATAAATGGCTAGAAGCTACAAAGTTCGAAATGGAGTCCATGAAAGTCAACAAGTATGGATATTGGTTGACCCACCTGAAGGAGTAAAACCATAGGGTGTAAGTAGATTTTGAAAAGAAAGAAGGACACAGATGGGAAGGTGAGATCTATAAAGTCTGTCTGATTATCAAGGATTATCGTCAGCATTATGGTATTGATTATGACAAGATATTTTCTCTTATGATAATGCTTAAGTCCATTCCAATCATGCTTGTGATAGCGGCACATCTGGACTATGAAATATGATAAATGGATGTGAAAATAGCTTTCTTAAATAGAGAGCTAGAAGAAGAGATGTATATGATACAATCTGAAGATTTTATATCCACAGATGAGTCTAAGGTGTGCAAGCTTCAGAGATCCATTTATGGACTGAAGCAGGCATCTCGGAGTTGGAGTATGTATTTTGATAAGATGATCAGAACGTATGGTTTCATTAAGAATGGAGAAGAATCCTGCATATACAATTGGATTAATAATTCTATGGTTGTATTTTTTATTTTGTATGTAGATAACATTCTTTTAATCAGAAATGACATCCCTGCATTACAGAGAATAAAAATTTTGCTGCCATCTCAATTCTCTATGAAGAACTTGGGATGAAGATCTTCATCTCTATCGATCTATCTCTATCGATCTTCATCTTAATTATTTAATTTTTTCATCATTTTGTGTACATCTTCTTTGAACTTTTGTGTTGTGATGAAGTCTTTAGGACTATTTAAATCGATATAGGAGAATATATCGTTTAGTCCTTAAACTTAGTTCACAATCAAGCGATATGCTATTATTAGGATGATAGCTATATCAAGTGTAGTAGGTCATTGTATGTCATGTATGTTGGTTGTCCTCTTAACCAAAGAGTATGGAGACACTGACATGGCATGCAAATGAGATGTAGGAGTATATCTCACTGAACGTGACCAACTGTGGAGCACTTTGCTGTCAAGAGTAGCTCGCGAAGGATATGGTATAAGTATTTCTCCAACCTGAGATCACCATAGTGACTTGCAAGCAACTCACTATACTTTGGTGTTGGACTACAATTTTTAATTTAGTGATGAAAGATTTTTGAGCACAGTCAAGTACTTGCGAAGTTGGTGTGTGAGTCAAGATAGAATTGATCCCTTCGAATAAGTAGGAGTTAATGCATCAGTGTACTTCAATTCAATAAAATCTCGATCGAAATAATCTATGTGATGGATTTGAGAAGTTAAAATATAATATGGATAACTAATTTAGGATTGACAGTTAAATCTGAAGTCATCCTGAGCATTCAAAGTCAAAAGGATGAAGTATACAGTAACCATATGCCAATGGGTTCTTGAATGTTACTTAACAATCATTCGATCTATTCGGACATCAGATACCATTACTAGATGATCACTTTGATTGGTATAGAAAATTATTCTTATGCTACTGGCTAAGTTCGAACCTATGGGATCACACTCTAAAGAAGTTTTTGACTGATCAGATGATTGATCAATGATTGAGAATCGTCCAAAAGTATAATGGTCAATTCGATTGATGATTAACCATGTGCAAAAGTTATAAAAAAAATTATGAAGATTTTATTAGCAATTAGATTGTTGATTAGCTTAATTTAATTGAGCATTAAGGTTTGAATCAAATCTAATTGAATCAAATTTAATTAGATTTGACTCGATTAGGTTATAAGATGATCTGATTGCTAAGGATGTTCGATTTCTGATTTGATCGAAACTTGAACTCGATTAATTTCTAATTTGATTAAGATTTAATCAAGATAATTTGTTATCTAATTAGATTAGATTCAATGATTTGATTGGATCTAACTTAACTTGGTTTGGTTGAGAACCTAATTGGATCAATTTCAGGTTCAAATGGATTTGATCCAAAACCCTAATGCCACCTTATCTCTGCGCCCTTCTTTTCCTCATGAGAGAATTATTTTTGCATGAAGGTTTCTCACTCCTAGAAGTGTTTTATCATCCACTCTCTGATTCCCTTTGGATTAGGATGAG
This sequence comes from Elaeis guineensis, assembly GCF_000442705.2. Lineage (NCBI taxonomy): Eukaryota > Viridiplantae > Streptophyta > Magnoliopsida > Arecales > Arecaceae > Elaeis > Elaeis guineensis. The sequence continues at coordinate 19,983,141 of NC_026003.2, forward strand.
TTTGGTTAGTGTTTGAATTTGAGTTAAAACTACCTTGATCTTATCCTTATCCTATCCCTTGTCGCCAACTCCTTGGGAAGGCTGATTTTTTGTGTGACAAATAAGAAGAGAATTTGGTGAGAAATATCTCATGCCTCAGCCCTTCTGACACCTCCCTTGGATAAGGATTAAGTGGTTTGAGTTTGAATTCAAAGAGAGTTTGAATTTGAACTCAAACAACCACTTTATTCATATCCTTATCCACTCTCCACGCCATCAATAAAAACATCTCCATTTGTGCGACAAAAAGAGAGATGCTTTTACCTTGAGAAGGGTTCTCAGATTGGGGCATGAAAATAGAGAGGGGGTTGGCTTCTATGCATGTGTAACAGAGGAAAAATCCTTCCTCTTGGGTGTGAGTTCTATGGTGGGTTTCTTAGGATTTTGACTCTAGGGTTTTGTGGGAAGATTAAAAGAGAGAAGAGAATGTCTTCTCCTCATATTGTTGCAGAACCTTACTTCTTCCATAGCATCCTTCTAATTTTTAGAGGAGTTTAGGAGATTCAGAGAAGGATCGAGATCGATTGTCAAGTTCATCCCTGCGCGAGCTAACACTCCCGGAGGGATCGATCAGCATTAGAACTTCGAATGGACGATCCATAGAAGTCGGATATCCTATGTGATTGTGAGCAACCAGCAAGACCTTCAGATCATCATCTACGTTTGTGGTGTTCATCTATCCATGCTCAGGTATAGGGTTCAGAACCCTAATAGTTGTAGATTTGATCTACCGAGTAAACTTGCTTTCATGCATGACATGCTGATTTTATAGTTCAGATTTTTTTACATACATATGTACATGCCATAGATCCTTATGTAGGATGTTTTATGATCAGATCATGTGCTTACATTATAGATTAAAATATTTAATCTGAATTTATTCTACTGTAAAAATTTTTAAAATGCATGTATAAAACCCCTGCGGTTTCCTTACAATTACCTTGGTGTTTGCAACTTCTTCGTCATCGAGGTCTTTATCGATTTTGCTCGCTGAAAAGCAAGGAGCGTTCAAGGGTCCTATAGGTTATCTCTCATTTGTTGCTGAAGTCAGTGGACTGAGGATCCTTATAGGTTAGCCCTCCAAAGATCTGTTTAAGTTAGTCTTTGCTTTTCAATCAGTCAGGATCTTCATAGGCTGTTGGTTCACTGAAAGGCGAGTGGCCTTCGAGGGTTCTGTAGGTTAGCCTTCCCTTTCCACTATTAAGTCTTCTGTCCATGTTAAGCTTTGGGGTCGTTATAGGTTAACCCCCACTTCACATGTGACTAAGGTCTTCATGGGTATTGGTTCGCTGAAAAATGAGTATAGCCTTGGGGGGTCCTTATAGGTTTGCCCCTGTTACTTAGTCACAGAGGTCTTGAGTTATTGACCCTATTTCAGTCGATTTGCCTTTAATTGGCTTTCATTGGTTGGTATTCTTAAATTTCTTCACTTTAGCTTGTAAGACCTCGGCTTTAGGAGGTTGTCCCTTAGGGATTCGGCTTTTAGGAGCTCATTTTTAGAGGATCGACCTTTTGGGGGTCGATTTTTGGACATTTGCATCAGGAGCTCTGATCGCTGTCGTTGGGTGGTCAAAATTAAAAACCAAACTCAAACTATATAAATAGGATAAGTCAAGATCGTATTCTCAGGAATCTAGGGCTAAGTTGTATTCGAGTTAGTTAAGATTTTAAAAAATTTTACTTATAACTAATTAAGTTAGGGTTGAAAATAGATAAGAAGAGTGCAGACTACAAGTGAAAAAAAATTTGAAGTAATAGAAGAAAACGTATCTTGGAGATTTTAATTTTTGCTTCTAATTATGTCACGCCCCCGACCCGAGATTGTGAATCGAGGGTCGCGGCAACCGCCGCATACTTATGAAGAACTCTCTCCATAAGCATGCAAGGCATCTCATCACGATATCAATGTATCACAGCGGAATAAATTCAAATAATTATTATTCAACTGTAATTCAAGTAATTAAATCAAATGTCTTACATCCAATAAAATTTTTGCTAAAAAATAAATCTAAGTTCAATGAAGTTGACAATGCTAATCACGCTTCTAAAAGCTCTGTCCCAATATTTCGTCCCACGCTCGAAATTAATTATTTGAATCTAAAAAATAGAAGGAAAGGTAATGAGCTAGACAGCCCAGTAAGTAACAAATATCTCAACTAGATAATTCAGATATTATATAATTTTCAAGAATAATGCTGCAAATAAACATAAGAGTATATTTCATGCTGATTTAATACAAACCAAATATTTTCAAATATTCACATGTAATATAATCATAAATTCGATTCGATTCAAAAACACTCATAACTCAACAGCCTTAACTATGACCAACGTTTAACCCCCATTGGCGGGGTCCACAGAATACCAGCGCACAACCCCCACTAGCAGGGTCCATAAATACCAGTGCACAACCTCCACTGGCAGGATCCACAAACACCAGTGCACAACCCCCACTGACAGGGTCCACAAATACCAACGTATAATCCCCATTGGCGGGGCCCACTGAAACATAGTTAGGCTGAGAGCATAAATTCGATCTGTATCAAAACACTTTGTATCATAATATATCATAAATATTTCACTGAACATGTGCATAAATCGACATACCATAATATTTCAAAAGTACTTTTCTTTCAAAATATAATTTCATAAATCATGCATAATTTCAGAGAATAATTATTTATTTTCAGAATAAATATGGAATATCTCGAGAAGATGATTCATTACTTACCTTTCACGAAGCACTGAATGAACAGATCGACTAACTTCTAAGAGATTCTTCCATGCCTATTATCCAAAATTATAATTTTACATTAATTTAATTCAAAATTAAATCTAACAAATTCCAAAATTAAAATCTCGCTTAAAATCAGACTCGTCTCTAAACTCGATCAGAATCATCAAATGAAGCCTTCCCCTATGCTAATCTTAGAAGGATAACTTTAGAGAGAGAAATCCATCAAGAGAGAAAAAAATAAGCTAGAGAGAGAAAATTATAGAGAGAGAAAGTAGAGAGAGAAAGTCCAATTCCAGAGAGAGAAAGTCAGGGTTCAGACAGAAAGAAGAGAGAGAAACTCTCTCTCTCATCAATTTCTTACTTATTTATTTATTTATTTATTTGTTCATACATATATATATATAAATATATATATATATATATATTTATTATTATTATTATTATTATTATTTTCTTCTTTTCTTTTTCTTCTTTTTCTTTTTCTTTCTTTTTTTTCTTTTTTCCTTTTTTTCTTTTTTTTTTTTTTCTTCTTTTTTTTCTTTTTCTTCTTTTTCTTCTTTTTCTTTTTCTTCTTTTTTTTCTTCTTTTCTTGGTTCTTCCCATGCTGGAACAGGGGACCGATGTGGCCCATGTTTTGCCGGGCCGTTCAGGCCACGGCCACCGCGGCGGAGGTCGACGGCCGACTGGGGCCACTCCCCCGGTCACGGAGGAGCGTGGCCGATGATCAATTCCGATCGCCGGCGTCGGAAAATCCAAAGAAAAAGCTCAAAAACAGGATCTCTTTCCCGTTCGAAAATCGGCGACTCTCGTCGCCGGCAGCCGCGCACAAGAGCATGGGAGGAAGGAGGAGGGAAAGAAGAAGGAGACTCACCTCAGCCTCCGGAGACCTCGTCGGCGGCAATCACGATGAGAAATCAAACGGTGTCCGCGGCCTTCGATCGAGAAAAACAGAGAGAAAGAGAGAGGGAGGAGGAAGATGTTGGGTCTCAAGGGAGAGGGGGTCTTCTTATAGGGGATCCTAGGACTCCGAGGGGTCCTAGGAGTTCGATTTTGCCTGGATTTAGCCGGAGAAGAAGACTCCTATCGGGAGTTTTCTTCCCGGTTTTGCATACTCTGTTTTTTTTTTGTTTTGGGCTATAACATTCTTCACCCCTAAAAAAAATTTCATCCTCGAAATTTTTCATACCTGTCACCATTGTATTGGAAGCCTGTGGATTCTGTTGAGTAAGCGCATAAACTCTTCCCTGGGTTTTAGAAATTTGTCCGCCACCCTTATGTTGTCCTTCATGAGTTCTTTTGCCAGCTTGATTTTCGGTATTTAGCGGGCAGCTAGCGATTTTATGATCCATCTGACCACATTTGAAACAAGCACCTGTATTCCAATAGCAATTCTTGTCTGCATGATTTTTGCCACATCTGGAGCACGGCTCACCATCAATCTGTTGAGCTTATTGTCTACTGTTCCCTTAGCTGATCTTTTGATGTTTTTATTATTCTGCCCTTGTGTATCATTTGATTTTGCTCTCTTCCTTTGCTTTCTTTCCCTTTCCATGCGTTCTTCATTGACTTCCCTTTCAATTATCAGTGCTTTGTTTACCACATCTGCATAAGTTGTCAATTCATATGGAACCACTTATTTTCGAATTTCAGTTTTCAGTCCCATCTCAAACTTGTGAACACGTTCTTGCTCACCATCCACTAATCTCGGAGCAAATTTTACTAACTCTGTAAATTTTGCTTCATATTCAGTCATACTCATACCCTTTTGCTTCAAATAAATAAACTCTTGCTCTTTCTGGATCCTTATACTCCGAGGAAAATACTGATCATAGAATGCAATTCGAAATCTTTCCCAGGTAAGTATTTCGCCGTCTTGTTCATGCTTGCGCTGTAGTCGCTGACACCAGTTGTATGCTTCTCCTTGTAGTAAATAAGCTGCATATCGAATCTTTTCTTCATCAAGACACTCTTGGACAGCGAAAGCCTTCTCCATCTCCATTATCCAGTTATCAGCCTCCAAAGATTCGGTAGTCCCCTTGAAAGCTGGAGGAGCAAGCTTTTTAAATTCTGAAATATTGTTCCGTTGTACTGGTTGCTCTCCATGTTGTGGTGGTGGATGCTGATGTTGTTGTGTATCTCGTTGTATCTGCTGTTGTTCAAACATTTGCTGCTGTATTTGTTGTTGCGCTTGTACCATCCTGATTAGGGTCTGTATTAACTGAGCCATATCTGGTTCTTGACGTGCTCTCGAAGTACTCCCATTAGGATCTACGACTCCCTCCTCCAGAGGGGTGCCACTGGTCAGATGGGGAGTGCTACCATTCCGTGGTTGTGATATCCCTCTTGCAATTTCTTGAGTAGTTCTTGTCATTCTATGGGGAGGCATGGTAATCTTGTAGTAGTAAAATCTTATTAGATTCATTTATCTATTTGTTAGGATGGGTTTATTATGATGCTCATATTCTAACGTCCCAATATTCCTAATGTTTACCCACCTACACTTATACTATGTCAAATTCTATGTGTCATAATTTATCCACTTATGCTCTGATACCATATTAATTGTCACGCCCCCGACCCGAGATTGTGAATCGAGGGTCGCGGCAACCGCCGCATACTTATGAAGAACTCTCCATAAGCATGCAAGGCATCTCATCACGATATCAATGCATCACAGCGGAATAAATTTAAATAATTATTATTCAACTGTAATTCAAGTAATTAAATCAAATGTCTTACATCCAATAAAATTTTTGCTAAAAAATAAATCTAAGTTCAATGAAGTTGACAATGCTAATCTCGCTTCTAAAAGCTCTATCCCAATATTTCATCCCACGCTCGAAATTAATTATCTGAATCTGAAAAATAGAAGGAAAGGTAATGAGCTAGACAACCCAGTAAGTAACAAATATCTCAACTAGATAATTCAGATATTATATAATTTTCAAAAATAATGCTGCAAATAAACATAAGAGTATATTTCATACTGATTTAATACAAACCAAATATTTTCAAATATTCACATGTAATATAATCATAAATCCGATTCGATTAAAAAACACTCGTAACTCAACAGCCTTAACTATGACCAACATTTAATCCCCATTGGCGGGGTCCACAGAATACCAGCGCACAACCCCCACTAGCAGGGTCCACAAATACCAATGCACAACCCCCACTGGCAGGATCCACAAACACCAGCGCACAACCTCCACTGGCAGGGTCCACAAATACCAACGTATAATCCCCATTGACGGGGCCCACTGAAACATAGTTAGGCTGAGAGCATAAATTCGATCTGTATCAAAATACTTTGTATCATAATATATCATAAATATTTCACTGAACATGTGCATAAATCGACATACCATAATATTTCAAAAGCACTTTTCTTTCAAAATATAATTTCATAAATCATGCATAATTTCAGAGAATAATTATTTATTTTCAGAATAAATATGAAATATCTCGAGAAGATGATTCATTACTTACCTTTCACGAAGCACTGAATGAACAGATCGACTAACTTCTAGGAGATTCTTCCGTGCCTATTATCCAAAATTATATTTTTACATTAATTTAATTCAAAATTAAATCTAACAAATCCCAAAATTAAAATCTCGCTTAAAATCAGACTCGTCTCTAAACTCGATCAGAATCATCAGATGAAACCTTCCCCTATGCTAATCTTAGAAGGATAACTTTAGAGAGAGAAATCCATCAAGAGAGAGAAAAATAAGCTAGAGAGAGAAAATCTTAGAGAGAGAAAGTAGAGAGAGAAAATCCAATTCCAGAGAGAGAAAGTCAGGGTTCAGACAGAAAGAAGAGAGAGAAACTCTCTCTCTCATCAATTTCTTATTTATTTATTTATTTATTTATTTGTTCATACATATATATATATATATTTATTATTATTATTATTTTTTTCTTCTTTTCTTTTTCTTCTTTTTCTTCTTTTTCTTTCCTTTTCTTTTTCTCTTTTTCCTTTTTTTTCTTTTTTTTTTCTTTTTCTTCTTTTTTTTCTTTTTCTTCTTTTTCTTCTTTTTCTTTTTCTTCTTTTTTTTCTTCTTTTCTTGGTTCTTCCCGTGCCGGAACAGGGGACCGATGTGGCCCATGTTTTGCCAGGCCGTTCAGGCCACGACCGCCGCGGCGGAGGCTGGCGGCCGACGAGGGCCACTCCCCCGGTCATGGAGGAGCGTGGCTGGCGATCAATTCCGATCGCCGGCGCCGGAAAATCCAAAGAAAAAGCTCAAAAACAGGGTCTCTTTCCCGTTCGGAAATTGGCGACTCTCGTCGCCGGCAGCCGCGCACAGGAGCATGGGAGGAAGGAGAAGAAGGAGGGAAAGAAGAAGGAGACTCACCTCAGCCTCCGGAGACCTCGTCGGCGGCAATCACGGCGAGAAATCAAACGGTGTCCGCGGCCTTCGATCGAGAAAAACGGAGAGAAAGAGAGAGGGAGGAGGAAGATGTTGGGTCTCAAGGGAGAGGGGGTCTTCTTATAGGGGATCCTAGGACTCCGAGGGGTCCTAGGAGTTCGATTTTGCCTGGGTTTAGCCGGAGAAGAAGACTCCTATCGGGAGTCTTCTTCCTAGTTTTGCATACTTTATTTTTTTTTTTTTGTTTTGGGCTATAACAAATTATAAATCTAGTATTCGTTCCTTAAGATAATAGATTTATGATCGATTCCTTAGCATAGCCTATCTCACTGAGCACGGATCGTATGGCTTGATTATGATCTTTCTTTACATAGTCATAGACTATTCAAAGACCCGTATCATATTAAAAAATTAAGAATATAATATTTGAAAGAAATAATATACTTTATTTATGAAGAAAAAAATATTATAATTATTCAAATATCTATTTACATGAAAAAAATACATGATTTAAAAATAAAAATAAAAATATATTTTTTCTAAAGATGGAGACCGCTAACCATGCATAGAGCTGCTCTTTTCTTCCTCTCTCTCTTTACAAGATTTTATTATTGGATTTCAGGATGATTCCCAAGTTAGAGGTACGAAGGCATTTTTATAGGTGTTAGGAGGGTCAAGTTTATTTAGCTAGACAATGTGGGACTAATGAAATTTTGGGGTATTTGTTTTCTTTTAAAACTCTAAAAGCCTCTCTCTATTTCCGTCACGTCCCAGGCCCTCTCGCAAGTCGCGTCTCAGCGTGTCTGAACTGCCTGCACTCATTTTTGCACCGCAAGCCCGCATGAAAATTGCTTGCGCCCGTTTGAACATGCAAGAACCACTTGCTATCTCGCTCCTGCGTGCTAGATGTGTTTGAACTGCACTCACACATCCCAGGCTCGCCCACGTATGTGGACCGTGTGAACAAACCCATGGACCACATGCTTTTTCCTCTCTCCCTATTTCCATGCACTCACGCACCCCTTTTTTTCTTTCTTTTTGTTTTGTGTGAGCTACTAGTTGGGCCGCAGATGGACTTTGGGTTTTAGGCTTGATCTAGAACTTGGTATTTGATTAAATCTTTATAATTGATGACTCTTGAAAAACAACATAACAAGTATCAACTTCAAAATAATAGAGATTACATATTAAATATTTTAATATTTTTTATATTATAAGAGTGTAATGATCATACTCCCAACTTAAATTTTGCTCGTCCTCGAGTAAAAAGAAGGATTTAGAGCTAAGTACTTAGTTTAGAGTTTCGAATTTTCATCAGATAATTTTCGAAAGGGCCGTTGATATTTAGTAGAGGATGAGTGAGTTATGTCATTAAGGTATTAGTACTAATCAATATGAAAGTTAAGCCAAGAATACTAAATCTTTTCAAATTTTTTTTCTAAATTACCTCTACCTTTATCTTTAAATCATCTAATTTTTATATGGACAAGTATAGTGTTACTTTCATTCTTCATTTATTGATCTCTTTTTTTTTATACTTCTTTAATATTGTACTACTGTTGAGTGTCTTAACCCCTTAAGCTTTCTATCTGACCCATGTTGCGAGTTTCCAGCCAATAACTTTCAAACCAAATGACTTTAGGACACTAGGTATAAAATAATCCTCGGACTTACTAACTCAAATTAAATAGGCTACGAGTTAAGACTAGCTTTACAATAGAGCTTCTTTATCCTTCACACCTTTTGACGTGAAACTCAATACTTATTTAGGCAAAGAAGCCCGATTACTCTGCATGAAGTTTTTGAAAACTATTTTATTTTAAAAGTGATTTTTATTTTATGAAGAAACATATAGTTGCGCTATGCTAGTCCATAAAAAGTAAATTTTTCTTTGATGTTGGTAGGAAAAATCAAAAATACTCAAGAAAAAATTATTTCTATTCCAAACTTAACTATTCATTGGAATTTCTTAATACTTGATCCCTCGGTATCTCGCAAACTCTCTGGATTGTGTATTAATTTTTTTTTTAAAAAAATACTTAGTTCAACTCGATTCTTAAGCACAATCGATATCTAAACGCTACATACTAATTTATTCAAGAACTTATTGATTTATTATTCTCTTCCTCCAACTTAATTAACATTGTCCTCAATGGAGTAAGAAAAATAGAGGGTCATGGATAAACAGAAAAGAAGAGATGTCACCTGGGAGGAATATGCTTTTGGTTCAATAGGTATTGTCAAAAGTCATCTTGACGTTGAAGCAATTATATCCTGATCAATTTGTATTTTAAAGTTAATCTAGAATGAAAAAAAAATTAAAATAAAAAAATTAGATTACCTCCCAAAAAATACTAAGTTTAACGTCTTCAGCTAGACGCTATGAGAGAGTCTCATTTATAACTAACTTGGATATATCTCTCAAGATTTCAAAAAGACAAGATCAGTTAGGAGGCCTTGTCATCATGGTAGTAAAACGTCCGTAGAATGTTCTACGATGATTAGCTCAAACCAATAGAGTGTACTGGACAAGCATGCTATATCAGGGTCTAAAAATATTATCATAGTTTTTATGATGACTAGAAAGAGATTGTGTTTATTGGGTCAAGATTGAGGGCGGTCGTTTAAGAATTCTTTCAACTATAATTTGCTTTATCGTAATCCCTTTCTCAGATATAATGTATCTCGGCATCATCTCTTCTCGATCTGTAGCATGGCACTGTTTTAAATTAATATGAAATCTATCTTCATACATCATTTTAGCACTGTACAAAAATTTTGGAGACAATCCTCGAAATAGTGTCAAATATAGAGAAATCAGTCATAAAAATTTTAAAATCGTTATCCCTCATATCAGCAATATCCCATCCGATAGCTTCTTTATGTATTTTTAGAATGCCTACAAGTTGAGCTTCCTGATTAGGATCACTGGGAGGGTATTAGTGGGTGCATCAAGAAGTGACTTCAGCTCTAAAGTAGGTAGTGATTCTAACAAGAGAGCTATTAGGAGGTTAGGTGATGGCTTATATTTTTTGATCCAAAATGGGATGGTTTTGGAGTAGGAAGTATCTACTGAGTCATTTACTTCTATGATATACCGTCTACATCAAAATCATCCACCCCAAAATGAGCCAGACAGGGAATTAATGAATCCTAGGAGAGAATTATGGGTATAGCTTCCTCTATCATATATTCATTTGTAGTCCTTGAAAGTCTCAATTAATTCCATCATTTCATTAATTTATCCTCCCTTTCCATTAAAAGGAATGGATGATTCTAAGGCACTTGGGAAGGAACCATAGGTAGGTAGGATGATAATGGAATTGGTTCGTCCATCATTCTGATTCTTTCTAATGTTTCTATCTTAGTCAAATTATCTGTGTTGGTCTTTTTGGTTATTCAGGGTTGCTCTATGGTCGGTTCATTTCTGAGAGTTATAATTGATTATTCAAAAAAAATTATAGAGATATTAAAATTTTAGCCAGATATTGTCCCTTTGGGTTATTTTTGGACTGACTAGGCAGCTCTCCTTCCTCTCCCTACTGAATACGATTGCTGGTTGATCGATTTGAATTTTTAGTTCGTTTAAGGGTTGCGTAAAGAAGTGAAGGATCTGATTGATGATTTCTATCCTGTTTAATGCTTGTAGAACCTTCTCTTCAAATGATGGGCTATAGGTAGTTGGAGAAGTTTGATATTGTGAATAGGACATATCGTAATAAGGCACATCTACAAATGTAGATCTTTGTATTACCGGGATAACCATTGGTTGTGGTTTTCATGAAAAATTTGGTTAAGCCCCTATCCTGGATTATAGGCATTAAAGTATGGATTATTTTTTGGTCTGTAGGCTATTTGGATTTGATCTTGTTGAACTTGCTTATACATAAACTTAGAAAATTGATGTGCAGTTAGGTATTTACTCACAAAGTGAATAGGCTCGAACATATTGTGCAAACTTATTGTGCAGAAAGAAAAGATGGAGAAGGAGGGTGTCCATAGCCAGTAGACTATCTAATTTATGAGAAACTCATCCACTCTAATGTAAAGATCTATATTTTAGCACGGATCTAATTTATCAGATGATTCTGATTGTTTTGATATGCAATCAAGGGTCTAGATCAGAATAATCCTCTTCTGATTTTTTTTTAATGTGCATTTGTTGAAGAAAATAAGAGAAGATGAAAGAAGAAAGAGAGAGGAGAATTTTAAAGATGAGAACCTAAAGAGTCTAAATCTATGAGAGAAAGAGAAAAATTAGTTTATATTTGGTGTTAATTACAATCAAGTTAAATAAGAATGGACTCTCTATCCTAGATTAACCTAGATCTAGATAGCTTCTAACTATTCTAAGGTCACCTTCAGAAACTTCAAGCTCAAAATCAACCAACAAATTGGTTAATAAATATAAAATTGATGGGAGGCTCCCTTATTTTCACAACAGACCTAATTAAGTAACCACCATTCTTCAGGATGAGTCCTGAACCATTTTTCTAGATACTAATTGGTTAGTCAAAGTCAAACCCGATCCAACCTTTCAATTTTTTTGTCCTATTGAGCTTGAATTTTTTAGAATTGACATCTAATTGATTTTAAAAATTAAGATAGATTTAATGCAGAATGAAGGCTGGTGATTTTTGGGCTAAGAAAGAGTGATTAAGTCCCATCTTATCTTATTTAATTAGATTAAATACCCTTAAATCAATTATATAAAGATGCAATGCAAACAAACCAGATGTCTAAGAATGTTATTATATATTTTTATTTTTGGTTACTGCTATATTAGTTAAATATTATGAGGTGTGTATTTTTTATCTTTTATGTAAGTTTTTTTCAAAAAAAAAGAAAAAATAGTAAATAAAGTTAAGAATAAAAGGTAACTATATAATTTAAGTAAAAGATAAAAATCTAATCTACTTAGAAAGTAAAAAATTATTAATTATATAAAGCAGTAAATTATTTTAAGCTATAGAAAGCAGAAAATTCCTATGAATATAAAGTAATAAATTACTTATGCAAAATAAGATTACTACTTAACTATGCAAATAAAGTAATTTAGCTAGAAAGTAGTAAAGCAATATAAGGTAGAAATAAGCATTAAACTATTTTTTTATTTTATATATTTTATTAATTTTTTTTTAAATAATAGTGCTAAGATTTCCAACAATGGTGCTAAAATTTGATCACTGTCATTGGACGATCAAAATTTAAAATCTAACTCAAATTATATAGATAGGATAAGTCAGGATTGTATCCTCAGAGACCTAGGATTGAGTTGTATTTGAGTTAGTTAAGGTTTTAAAGAATTTTACTTATAACTAATTAAGTTAAGATTGAAAATAGATGAGAATATTGTAGACTACAAGTGAAAAAAAATTCAAAATAATAGATGAAAATATGTTTTGGAGATTTCAATTTTTTTTTTTAATTATAAATCTAGTATTCATTCATTAAGCCAACAGATCTATGATCGATTTTCGAGCATAGCCCATTTCACTGAGCATGGATCGTAAATTTGATCACTGTCATTGGACGATCAAAATTTAAAATCTAATACAAATTATATAGATAGGATGAGTCGGAATTGTATCCTCAGAGACTAGGACTGAGTTGTATTTGAGTTAGTTAAGGTTTTAAAGAATTTTACTTATAACTAATTAAGTTAAGGTTGAAAATAAATGAGAATATTGTAGACTACAAGTGAAAAAAAATTCAAAATAATAGATGAAAATGTGTTTTGGAGATTTCAATTTTTGTTTTTAATTATAAATCTAGTATTCATTTATTAAGCCAACAGATTTATGATCGATTTTTGAGCATAGCCTATTTCACTGAGCGTGGATCGTATCGCTTAATCACGATCCGTCTTTACGTACGTAATCATAGGCTATTTAAAGACTCGTATTATATTAAAAAATTAAGAACATAATATTTGAAAAAAAAATACATTTTATTCATAAAAAAAAAATATTATAATTATTCAAAATTTACTTGCATGAAAGAAAGATACAAGATCTAAAATAAAAACTAAAATTTATTTTTCTTAAAGATAAAAACTGCGAGCCACATATAGAGCTGCTCCTTCTTCCTCTCTCTCTTTATAAGACTCTATTGTTGGATTCTAGGATGATTCCCAAGGTAGAGAAATGGAGGCTTTTTTATAGGTGTTATTATTAGAGGTATGTCTAGAAGCTAAGTTGGTCGATACATGTAACCTTTCTAGTAATATAATTTTATAATTGAATAAAATAAATCAGATTAATTTTATTCATATTGAGTTATGTGTCCATGAATCATCCAAAGAATGAATAGGATGATAACACATATTCTCAAGAATTAAGAATTTGAGATATATGTCATTGGTGATTAATTTCTAAATACTTTCGATCGATAGATCATCATAAAAATAGTGATTCATCAATTAGATTGGCACACAGATCGTTTTTCTCTAGATAGATGAGTTCGAGTCTACAGTGTGGGGATACTGAAGTGAGAGTGCAGATGATTGTTAGAGAATAATAGTATCGAGCATGATCAACATGAGCAGTCACATGGATATCTATCTACTCATCGATAACATACTCGATGCTGTAGTGGTGTGAGTAATCCTCAGACCTACGGTACCTCTACTACTCACAGTGAGGTTGCTGTAGTTTGACTATATATAAATATGATCTCTAGTTATATGGATCCTTGTAGTGGATTTGCTGTAGTAGATTCACTGTAGGAGTAGGATACGCACCTATAAGAGATCTATCGACCTTGATAGATAAGGAGTAGTCCTATATAGTTTATGAGACTGAATTCAGAAAACCTAAGCCTGGGCAGAATGAACCGTTAGATATATATCTAGAAGCCAATTGTTGGCTGATACATTATTCATTCTATGACACAAATTTATACTTACACTATTGATTTAATCAATAAAAGATAAGATTTTTTTTCTATTCAAGTATTATGTATTCTTGAATCATCCTTGAAATTGATGCTACGATACATATTCTCAAGTATTGAGAATTAGAGCCATGTATAATCGATTCTTAAATTACTTTCGATCATAGGATAGTCATGGAACGATGATCCATCCAGATAGACTGACGCACGGTTCGCTTCTTTCGAGATAGATGAGTTCTAGTCTACAATGTAGAGACACTGAGTGACAAGTGCAGATAGTTGTTAAAGAATAATAGTACTGAGTGTAACCATACAAGAGATTACATAAGTGTTTATCTAATCGTCAGTAATCATCTCGATGCTGTAGTTGTGTGATTGGTCCTTTGACCTGTGGTGTCATAGTTGCTCACATAAGACTACTATGGTTCGACTACACATAAGTATTGACTCAATCATATTTTTATAGTGGATGTTGGCTTCAGTTGGCTGAGCTGTGTGAGCAAGGTGTGCATCTAGATAGAATCTATTAACTTTGTTAGAGAGGAGTATCCTATGAGATTTGAGAAGCTAAATCCACAAGTCTATGGCCATAGAAGTGTCATTGATGAAAAAAGTTTTCATTTGAAATCACTATTAGACTTGAGCTGATTGGACCTATCATATGATTAATGATGAGATTTGATAATTTATCCATGACCTGCCATCTAGTCGGAACTTCTATAGAGGGACTGTATCATACATTAACTACACCTAGAAGTTCTATTTTGATTCTACTGGATTGTCACTATATATTGCTAGATATCACTGGTGGATTGTGAGAGCTAATAGGATCGTTCTGAATCAATGATCTTGTCGAGTTAGAGTAGAATTGTTCCGATCTACTAAAAAAGTTTCAATGATACTTATGATAGAGATCATAGTATTCTCACTACCAGATAGAAGTGAACCTATGGATCATACATAAAGGAAGAAGATCTTGATTAGTTATGATTGGACTTATGAAGCACCAATTAATATGGATTTAGAGAAATCCTATTGGATTCATGTTAACCTTGCTAGTACCTGAGTGAATCCAATTCTCTTATAGTTGGTTTGCTTATATGATAAGCATTAGCCAATTCTACACTTGATTTGAACCTAATTAAATTTGATTCAATGGCCTCCAATGGTTGGATGCTTAATTTTTAGCTTAGATTAAATCAAAATTTTTTTTGATTTTATTTATCTTGATTGATCAAGAATCTTTGAAGTGATATCATGTGGGCTAATTTGAAAGTTTTTAATTGGGTCCCACATGATGGGATGCCTAGCATTGAGTGTGGGCATGCGTAAATTATGGTGGCGC
The DNA here is from genome assembly GCF_000442705.2 of Elaeis guineensis. Taxonomy (NCBI): domain Eukaryota; kingdom Viridiplantae; phylum Streptophyta; class Magnoliopsida; order Arecales; family Arecaceae; genus Elaeis; species Elaeis guineensis. The sequence goes on from NC_026003.2 coordinate 19,998,532, forward strand.
TCTATTTATTTGGTTCAAGTATATTATGGCTAGGATTTCTAATATGATTAGGAGGAAGGATCCTAATTTAATTAGGACACCCTTATATTGTCTATTTAAAGGACCATAGACTTACCTCTCTCATAATCTCATGATCTCCCATCCTTGCTGTCACCTATTACTGTGCCCACACCTCCTCTCTCTCTCTCTCAAACCCATGCCCTCTCTCTCTCTAGGTATTTCTCTTGGAGCTAGAAGAGAGGTGGGCGGCATCCCTTTTGCTTGGTGTCAAGTGTTGGCGCCAAGTTATTAGTGATTTCATCTTCTTCCTCTCAAGTTGTTGGGAGTTAGTTACAACCACTTCTTGTTTATTGTTCTTCTTGATTAGTTAAAGAATTAAGAAAGGTTCTTGACTTATTCAAGAATCAAGAAAAGAAGATTAAAAGGGTTCAAGAGCTGATCCCTATCCAGGCTTGATTCAAGCCTATTCAGGCCTTCGGTTCAAGCAAGAGGAGTCAAGACAATCTATTTGAGGTCAGCCCTGTGGATATCCGTAGAGGCAGGATGTTTGTGCTGCTGATTCAGAGCTTGATCAACTTCAGATTCAGGGATTAAATTGGGTTCAACCTCAATTACATATTTGAAGCAAAGAAAAAGCGATTTAGGTATGTGAATTGATCATAGACTTTTCTTTATTCATCCTCAAATCACTTTATGTTAATTTTAGCATATGAACTAGATCCATAGGTATTCTCATATGATGAATACATGCTTAGATTAAAAATATTTTAATCTAATTTTTTACTATATTTTAAATTTAAAAAAATTTAAAATCTACATACACTAGCATCTGTAGAAAATTCAACAGTGGTATCAGAGTCACATATTCATATGTATGAAAGTAGCATAAAAATTTTGAAAATTATTTTTAAAATTTTGATTTTATTCATACATACGATGTATATGTTTATGTTCAGATCTAAAAATATTTTAGTTCTAATTTTTATTCATATATGTGATATATGAAAGATGCGTAGGTTAGAAATTAAATTTTTACGATCTGAATTTTTCATGTATACGATATATGATCATATGTTTGGATCTAAAATTGATTTTTAAAAATTTTAAATTTTTTTTATACATGATATATAATTGTATGTATGTTCTGAAAGTATTTTGAGATTCAAAATTTATTTTTTATGCAATAAATTTAGATCTAAAAATTATTTTTATGATTTAAAATTAGTGTGTGCAAGAATCATTGGGCATGGATACTTTTGCATTAGGTCATGTAATTGGATTACATCTTAGGTTATTATTAAATTATATTGGATCAAAATTGATGTAGCTATTGATTAAATCAAGTCAAGTGTTGATTTGAGTTAGATAATTGAGCTTATAATTCTATAAGTATTATAGATTGAGTTAATCAAATCTCATATATAGAATCGAGTCAATCTAAGAACCTAATTTAGCTTTATGGCTTGAATTGATTCACCTAAGCTGATTAATTGAAACCAATAAATCTTTTGGTGTCTAAGACAAGTCTTGATCAGTGATTTTTAATTTGGAAGCTGATCACCTAGATAATTTTATCTATGATAAGTTAATGGCATATCCTCCCACCAATCTCACTTACCTGATCAATTGGATGATTGGATTCATTAGTTGCTAAGGTATTTTGATTTAGCCCATGTCAATTATATCGATCATGTGATGATTGATTAGATGAGATCTGACCTAAATCTTTCTAATTAATATTAAGCCTTATGATCTTCCACCATTGTAGAAGTACAGGTGTGGTACTAGCATTGACTGTTCTCGGTTGGTTACAGTGTTTCAGTTGCATCGAAATCACGCAACTACTCTACTAGCAAAGAATTGCTCCATAATGAAGATGGGATTGGGTCCAATATTATTATCTGAGAGACTCAATGATGGCTTCACACCTACTTGTGAATGATGGGTCTAACTTAACTAGAAGTGCAGGCAATATGTGTTATCTGAGCTCATATGATTTAGAGATCAAGTCGTTGTAATATACTTTGAGAAGTATTTGGGCAAAGAGTTGTCTATGTATCGGTGTGCGTATCATCAATAACTATTAGATAAGGTACACGATATCGATAGGATCATAGCACCCACTAAAAATCTTGTATTGGTCGCATCAGATTTTCACTTTCTACTTGAAGAGTGTCAGAATTCAAAAAAATAGTGGGAGTCTATTTGCATCTAAAAGTCTCTAGAGCAAATATAAATTTAAGTACCAATATCTAACTAGAATCTCTATTCTCGCAGATAAATAATGTCGGTCTCTAACCCACTAGCCCATATTTTGAAACCAACTGTCTGACTGGTACAAATTTTAAGGAATGGCTCAGAAACCTCAGGATAGCCCTGACATCCAAGAAGATTAGATATGTACTCGACCAGGATGCCCAGCTTTACCAACCCATCCTACGGTAGAGTGAAGAGTTGCTCTGGATAAGTGGACAGATAATGACCTTAGGGTGATGTGTTATGTGCTGGCTTCCATCTCAAATGAGTTGTAGAGCCAGCATGAGCACATATCCACTGTCCGTACCATGATTACTCACCTATAAGAGTGGTACAGTGAGCAGAGCCAAACAGCATACTTCGAATTATCCAAATAATTGTTCAATATGAAGATGTGCGATGGACAGTCAATCCACGATCATTGTGTAATAATGATCAAGGACCTTGAAGAGCTTGAGAAGCTCAGGCTTACTATGCAGAGGGAGTTAAAGATGGATTTGATTCTCCAATCTCTGACTAGTTCATTTGGGTAGTTTATTGTAAATTACCACATGAATAAATTGGACTATAATTTATCCAAGTTGGTCAATATATATGTTGGTCACTGCTGAGGGTATCTTAAAAAGTTCAAGGGGCTCTATTCTCGCTGTTGAGCGAGCACCTTTCAAAAAAAAATCTCAAAGAAAGAAAAAGAATAAGCATATGAAGAAGCAGAAGAAGGAAAGCAAACCTAAGAAAGATACTCTGAAGAAAGCTATGGGAAGAAAAAGTATTTTTATTGCAACTCCGACGGTCATTGGAGGAGAAACTGTCCCTCTTACCTGAAGAGCTTGAAGATGAAAAAAGATGAACAACCTTTTGAAGGTATGCTTATAATAGAATCTAACCTAACGATTTCTTCTACTTCTAGTTGGGTATTGGACTCTGATTTTAATACTCATATATGTACTTCAATGCAGGATCTAATAGAAAGTAAGAGGTTGAGATAAGGTGACATGATCCTTTGGGTTAGTAATGGAGTAAAGATTGCTATAGAAGCTGTTAGCACCTATCCTCTTCGATTATCATCAGATTTTAAATTAACTTTAAAAGACTATTATTTTATTCCTGTAGCTAGCCGAAATTTGATTTCAATCTCTGTACTACACAGGATGGATTTATTTTTCAATTTAATAAAGATTATTATTTTATTTATTTATGAAATAAATTGGTTACATCTAGTCTTTTGATTGATAATCTTTATCACTTGCATGTTGATGCTAATGTGAACCTAAATGAGCAAGTAGTGAGTGGCGTAGGTCAAAAGAGACTTAGAGATAAGTTTAACCGTAAGTACTTGTGATACCATAGGCTTGGCCATATTGAAGAGGATAGGATAAACAGATTGAAAAGGGATGGGATCCTAGACTTGATTAAATCTAAGTCAATTTTGGTCTGTGAATCATATCTTTGAGAAAAATTAGCTAGGTTATCCTTTGTGGCACAAGAAGAAAGGGCCACTGAGTTACTAGCCCTAGTACACACCGACATGTGTGGTCCATTTGATGTACAGGTCAGCGATAGTTATACCTACTTTATTACTTTTACTGATGATCTGTCATAGTATGGATATATATTTTTTATGAAGCATAAGTCTAAAGCCTTTGAAAGGTTCAGAGAATTCAGGCATGAGGTAGAGAAGCAAATAGATAAACCCATTAAAGTCCTTCGATTTGATTGAGGAGAAGAATATCTAAGTACTGAATTTCTAGAATATCTTAAGGAGAACGATATAGTCTCTCAATGGACTCCTCTCGATACACCTCAACTCAATGGGATATCCGAAAGGAGAAATAAGATCCTATTAGATATGGTCTGATCCATGTTGAGCTTTACTGATTTATCCATATTTTTTTGGGGACATATTTTACTTATCATGATGCATATTTTAAATAGCATTCCTTCTAAATCTATTCCTATTGCACCATATGAGATATGGCATGGTAAGAAGTCGAGTCTAAGTTGTCTTAAGACTTGAGGATGTCCAGCTTATGTCAAGAGATAGAAAGCTAACAAGTTAGAAGATAGATCTATTGTAGCTCAGTTTATAGAGTATCTCAAAAAATCTATAGGATACTACTTTTACTTTCCACATGATCATAATGTGATTGTGAATCGCAATGCTACATTTTTAAAAAAATAGTTTATCCAGGATGGTGGCAGTGGAAGGTTAGTTGAGCTTGATGAGAATATCTCTGAAGAGCAACGAGCTATAGATCCTCAGGAACCTATCCATGATGAGCCAGTAGTTAATGTTTCACCTCTACCTCGTAGATCAGGTAGAATATTCCATCCTCCTGAAAGATACATGAATATGCTGAAAAAGGATGTAGAGGAAGTGTTCCTTGTGGGAGATGGAAGTCATGGTGATGATCCTAGTACTTCTGACGAGACGATGTCTGACATCGATTTTGAGAAATGACTAGAAGCAATGAAGTCGGAAATTGACTCAATGCACTTGAATTAAGTATGGACCTTAGTGGATCCACCTAAAAAAATTATTTTCATTGGGTGTAAATGGATCTACAAAAAAAAAAGGTGCTGGTGGTAAGGTAGAGACCTATAAGGTAAGGCTAGTGGCGAAGGATTATAGTCAGCATGAAAGTATTGACTATTATGACACCTTTTTATCCATAATCATGCTGAAATTCATCCGCATATTGCTGATTGTTGTAGCTTACTATGATTATGAAATCTAACAGATGGATGTGAAATCTGCTTTTCTGAATGGATATCTTAAGGAAGATATTTATATAGAACAGTCTCTGAATTTCACGTCCGATGATAGTGATCATCGAATCTGTAAGTTATAAAAGTCCATCTATGGACTAAAGCAGGCTTCTCAGAGCTAAAATTTTTATTTCAATGATGCGATCAAGTCATTTGGTTTCATAAAAAATAAAAAAAAATTTTGTGTTTATAAAAGGGTCAATGGGAGCATGCTTGTCTTCTTTGTACTATATGTGGATGATATCCTCCTCATTGAGAATGATATTCCTATGTTGACCTCGATCAAAACTTGATTATCTAAAGAATTCTCTATGAAAGACTTAGAAAAAGTATCCTATATCCTTGGGATAAAGGTCTATATAGATAGATTTAAAAGGATGCTTCGCCTGTCACAAAAGTTATACATAGAGAAAGTACTGAAGTGATTCAGCATGGAAAACTTCAAAAGGGATTTGCTACCACTTAGCTATGGTATTCGACTCTCCAAGATGGTGTGTCCTACCACTTTTGAGGAGATCGAGTGCATGAGTAGGATCTCTTATGCTTCAGTGATAGGGAGCCTCATGTACGTCATGCTATATACTCGATCTGATATTACCTTTGCTGTAAGTATCTGTTATAGCCCAAAACAAAAAAAAAAAAAGAGAAAACAGGGGATCAAACCGGGAAGAAGACTCTCGGTTGGAGTCTTCTTCTCCGACGAAACCCAGGCAAAATCGGACTCCTAGGACCCCTCGGAGTCCTAGGATTTCCTATAAGAATACCCTCTTCCCCTTGAGACCAAAGATCGGCCTCTTCCCTCTCTCTTTCTCTCCGTTTTTCTCGATCGAAGGCCGCGGACATCGTTTGATTTCTCGCCGTGATTGCCGCCGACGAGGCCACCGGAGGTCAAGGTAAGTTTCCTTTTTTTTTTCCCTCTTCCTTCCTCTTCCTTCTGTGCTCCTGTGCGCGGCTGCCGGTGACGAGAGTCGCCAATTTCTGAACGGGAAAGAGACCTTGTTTTTGAGCTTTTTTCTTTGGATTTTCCGACGCCGGCGATCGAAATTGATCGCCGGCCATGCTCCTCCGTGACTGGGGGGTGGCCCCCGTCGGCCGCCAGCCTCCGCCGCGGCGGCCATGGCCCGAACGGCCGATCAAGGCCGGAGGTCCAAGGGTCCCCTGTTTCGGCACGGGAAGAACCAAGAAAAAGAAGAAAAGAAGAAAAAGAAGAAAAGAAAAAGAAGAAAAAAAAAGAAAAGAGAAAGAAGGAAAAAGAGAAAAAAAGAAAAGGAAAGAAAAAAAAGAAGAAAAAGAAGAAAAAGAAAAGAAAAGAAAAAAAATAAATAATAATAATAATAATAATAATAATAATAATAATAATATATATATTTATATATATATATATGTATGAACAAATAAATAAATAAATAAATAAATAAATAAAAAAATTGAAATTGATGAGAGAGAGAGTTTCTCCCTCTTCTCTCTCTTCTTTCAGTCTGAACCCTGACTTCTCTCTCTGGAATTGAACTTTCTCTCTCTAAAATTTTCTCTCTCTAGGATATTTCTCTCTCTTGATGGATTCCTCTCTCTCTAAAGTTATTCCTCTAGGATTAGCGTAGTGGGAGGTCTCATCTGATGATTTTGATCGAGTTTAAGAAAGAGTCGATTTTAAGCGAGATTTTGATTTTGGGATTTGTTTAGATTTAATTTTAAATTAAAATTAATGTAAAAATATAATTTTGAATAATAGGCATGGAAGAATCATCTAGAAGTTAGTCGATCTATTCATTCAGTGCTCCGTGAAAGGTAAGTAATGAATCATCTTCTCGAGATATTCCATATTTATTCTGAAAATAAATAATTATTCTCTGAAATTATGCATGATTTATGAAATTATATTTTGATAGAAAAGTGCTTTTGAAATATTATGGTATGTCGAATTATGCACATATTCAGTGAAAAATTATGATATACTATGATACAAAGTGCTTTGATAAAGATCGAATTTTTGCTCTCAGCCTAACTATGTTTCAGTGGGCCCCGCTAATGGGGGTTAAACGTTGGTCATAGTCAAGGCTGTTGAGTTACGAGTGTTTTGCATTGAATCAGATTTATGATTATGTTATATTTGAATATTTGAAAATATTTGATTTGTATTAAAATAGCATGAAATATACTCTTATGTTTATTTGCAACATTATTCTTGAAAATTATATAATATCTGAAATATCTGGTAGAGATACTTGTTACTTACTGGGCCGTCTAGCTCATTACCTTTCTTTCTATTTTTCAGATTCAGATAATTAATTTCAAGCATGGGAAGAAATATTGGGACAGAGCTTTTAGAGGCGAGATTTAGCATTGTCAACTTCATTGAACTTAGATCTATTGTTTATTGTTTTAGTAAATTTTATTGGATGTAAGACATTTGATTTAATTACTTGAATTAAAGTTGAATAATAATTATTTGAATTTATTTCGCTGCGATGCATTGATATCGTGATGAGATGCCTTGCATGCTTATGGAGAGAGTTCTTCATGAGTATGCGGCGGTTGCCGCGACCCTCGATTCACAATCTTGGGTCGGGGGCGTGACAATTAATATGGTATCACAGCATAAGTGGATAAATTATGACACATAAAATTTGACATAGTATGAGTGTAGGTGGGTAAACATTAGGAATATTGGGACGTTAGAGTATGAGCATCATAATAAACCCATCCTAACAAATAGATAAATAAATCTAATAAGGTTTTACTACTACAAGGTTACCATGCCTCCCCGTAGAATGACAAGAACTACTCAAGGAATTGCAAGAGGGATATCACAACCACAGGATGGTAGCACTCCCCATCTGACCAGTGGCACCCCTCAGGAGGAGGGAGTCGTAGATCCTAATGGGAGTACTTCGAGAGCACGTCAGGAACCAGATATAGCTCAGTTAATGCAGACCCTAATCAGGATGGTACAAGCACAACAACAAATACAGCAGCAAATGCTTGAACAACAGCAGATACAATGAGATACACAACAACATCAGCATCCACCACCACAACATGGAGAGCAACCAGTACAACGAAACAATATTTCAGAATTTAAAAAGCTTGCTCCTCCAGCTTTCAAGGGGACTACTGAACCTTTAGAGGCTGACAACTGGATAATGGAGATGGAGAAGGCTTTCGCTGTCCAAGAGTGTCTTGATGAAGAAAAGATTCGATATGCAGCTTATTTACTACAAGGAGAAGCATACAACTGGTGTCAGCAACTACAGCACAAGCATGAACAAGATGGCGAAATACTTACTTGGGAAAGATTTCGGATTGCATTCTATGATCAGTATTTTCCTCGGAGTATAAGGATTCAGAAAGAGCAAGAGTTTATTTATTTGAAGCAAAAGGGTATGAGTGTGACTGAATATGAAGCAAAATTTACAGAGTTAGCAAAATTTGCTTCGAGATTAGTGGATGGTGAGCAAGAACGTGTTCACAAGTTCGAGATGGGACTGGAAACTGAAATTCGAAAACAAGTGGTTCCATATGAATTGACAACTTATGCAGATGTGGTAAACAAAGCACTGATAATTGAAAGGGAAGTCAATAAAGAACGCATGGAAAGGGAAAGAAGGCAAAGAAAGAGAGCAAAATCAAATGATGTACAAGGGCAGAATAATAAAAACATCAAAAGATTAGCTAATGGAACAGTAGACAATAAGACTCAACAGATTGATGGTGAGCCGTGCTCCAGATGTGGCAAAAATCATACAGACAAAGATTGCTATTGGAATATCGGTGCTTGTTTCAAATGTGGTCAGAAAGATCATAAAATTGCTAGCTGCCCGCTAAATACTGAAAATCAAGCTGGCAAAAGAACTCATGAAGGACAACATAAGGGTGGCGGACAGATTTCTAAAACCCAGGAAAGAGTTTATGTGCTTACTCAACAGAATCCATAGGCTTCCAATACAATGGTGACAGGTATGAAAAATTTCGAGGACGAAATTTCTTTTTAGGGGTGAAGAATGTTATAGCCCAAAACAAAAACAAAAAAAAAAAAAGAGAAAACAGGGGATCAAACCGGGAAGAAGACTCCCGGTAGGAGTCTTCTTCTCCGGCGAAACCCAGGCAAAATCGGACTCCTAGGACCCCTCGGAGTCCTAGGATTTCCTATAAGAATACCCTCTTCCCCTTGAGACCAAAGATCGGCCTCTTCCCTCTCTCTTTCTCTCCATTTTTCTCGATCGAAGGCCGCGGACATCGTTTGATTTCTCGTCGTGATTGCCGCCGACGAGGCCACCGGAGGTCAAGGTAAGTTTCCTTTTTTTTCCCTCTTCCTTCCTCTTCCTTCCGTGCTCCTGTGCGTGGCTGTCGGCGACGAGAGTCTCCGATTTTCGAACGGGAAAGAGATCCTATTTTTGAGCTTTTTTCTTTGGATTTTCCGGCGCCGGCGATCGGAATTGATCGCCGGCCACGCTCCTCCGTGACCGGGGGGGTGGCCCCCGTCGGTCGCCGGCCTCCACCGCGGCGGCCATGGCCTGAACGGCCGATCAAGGCCGGAGGACCAAGGGTCCCCTGTTCTGGCACGAGAAGAACCAAGAAAAAGAAGAAAAGAAGAAAAAGAAGAAAAGAAAAAGAAGAAAAAAAAAGAAAAGAGAAAGAAGGAAAAAGAGAAAAAAAGAAAAGGAAAGAAAAAAAAGAAGAAAAAGAAGAAAAAGAAAAGAAAAGAAAAGAAAAATAAATAATATATATATATATATATATATATATATATATATATGTATGAACAAATAAATAAATAAATAAATAAATAAATAAAAATTGAAATTGATGAGAGAGAGAGTTTCTCTCTCTTCTCTCTTCTTTCAGTCTGAACCCTGACTTCTCTCTCTGGAATTGGACTTTCTCTCTCTACTTTCTCTCTCTAGAATTTTCTTTCTCTAGGATATTTCTCTCTCTTGATGGATTCCTCTCTCTCTAAAGTTATTCCTCTAGGATTAGCATAGTGGGAGGTCTCATCTGATGATTTTGATCGAGTTTAAGAAAGAGTCGATTTTAAACGAGATTTTGATTTTGGGATTTGTTTAGATTTAATTTTAAATTAAAATTAATGTAAAAATATAATTTTGAATAATAGGCACGGAAGAATCACCTAGAAGTTAGTCGATCTATTCATTCAGTGCTCCGTGAAAGGTAAGTAATGAATCATCTTCTCGAGATATTCCATATTTATTCTGAAAATAAATAATTATTCTCTAAAATTATGCATGATTTATGAAATTATGTTTTGATAGAAAAGTACTTTTGAAATATTATGGTATGTCGAATTATGCACATATTCAGTGAAAAATTATGATATACTATGATACAAAGTGCTTTGATAAAGATCGAATTTTTGCTCTCAGCCTAATTGTGTTTCAGTGGGCCCCGCCAATGGGGGTTAAACGTTGGTCATAGTCAAAGCTGTTGAGTTACGAGTGTTTTGCATCGAATCGGATTTATGATTATGTTATATTTGAATATTTGAAAATATTTGATTTGTATTAAAACAGCATGAAATATACTCTTATGTTTATTTGCAACATTATTCTTGAAAATTATATAATATCTGAAATATCTGGTAGAGATACTTGTTACTTACTAGGCTGTCTAGCTCATTACCTTTCTTTCTATTTTTCAGATTCAGATAATTAATTTCGAGCGTGGGAAGAAATATTGGGACAGAGGTTTTAGAGGCGATATTTAGCATTGTCAACTTCATTGAACTTAGATCTATTGTTTATTATTTTAGTAAAATTTTATTGGATGTAAGACATTTGATTTAATTACTTGAATTAAAGTTGAATAATAATTATTTGAATTTATTCCACTGCGATGCATTGATATCGTGATGAGATGCCTTGCATGCTTGTGGAGAGAGTTCTTCATGAGTATGCGGCGGTTGCCGCGACCCTCGATTCACAATCTTGGGTCGGGGGCGTGACAGTATCACAAGAAAATATCAGTCAAATCTAGACAAGGAGCATTGGATAGCTGTGAAGAATATTCTTAAGTACTTGCGAAGGACTAAGGATTTATTTTTGATTTTTGGAGGAGTATCTGAATTGCAGATTAAGGGTTATACAAATTCAAACTTCATATCGGATCTCGATGATAGAAAGTCTACATCAGGATATGTGTTTGTTTGCAATGGTAGTGTAGTCAATTGGAAGTGTTCCAAGCATAGCATCATTATAAATTCGACCACAGAGGCTGAGTACGTCGTCACTTCAGATATTGCAAAAAAAAGCTTCTGGTTCAAAAAGTTTGTTGCAGAACTTGGTGCAATGACATCAGATGCCACACCACTATATTGTGACAACAATAGAGCCATAGCACTTGCTAAGGAGCCTCAGCCTTATCAAAAATCAAAGTATATTGAACGATGGTTCTATATCATACGTGACTATCTCGAGAAGAAATATGTCGAAATGCGAAGAGTAAACTCTGTGGATAACGTGACAAATTCACTGACAAAATAGTTGAGCTAGCCCAATATGAAAGCTCACCTTGAGAAGAAGGGGCTTAGATTAATGGTCAATTGGCTTTAGTCCAAGTGAAAGATTATTAGATATATGTCCTAAAAGTTAATTATTGACTGACATATTGTTCATTCTATGATACAAATTTATACTTAAACTATTGATTTAATCAAAAAATAATAAGTTTTTTTTTTTATTCAAGTGTTATGTATCCTTGAATCATTCTTGAAATTGATGTTACGATACATATTCTCAAGTATTAAGAATTAGAGTCATATATGATCGATTCCTAAATTGTTTCTGGTCATATAATAGTCATGGAGACTGTGATTCATTCAGATAGATCAACGCACGGTTTGCTTCTTTCGAGATAGATGAGTTTCTAGTCTATAGTGTAGAGACACTGAGCGGCAAGTGCAGATAGTTGTTAAAGAACAACTAGTACTGAGAGTGACCATATGAGAGATCACATGGATTTCTATCCAATCGTTAATGATCATCTTGATGCTGCAGTTATGTGATTGATCTTTTATTCTGCAGTGTCACAGATGCTCATAGTAAAACTACTATAGTTTGACGACACATAAGCATTGACTCAATCATGAGTTTTTGTAGTGGATGTTGGCTTCAGTTGGCTGAGCTGTGAAGTAAGGTGTGCATCTAGATGAAATTTATCAATTTTGATAGTGAGGAGTAGTCCTATGAGATTTGAGAAGCTGAGTCTACAAGTCTATGGTTATAACAGTATAATTGATGAAAAAATTTATTTAAAATCACTATTAGACTTGAGCTGATCGGATCTATCATATGACTGATGATGAGGTTTGATGATTTATTCATGATCTGCCATCTAGTCGGGACTCACGATAGAAGGATAGTATCATACATTAACTATAACTAGAGATTCTATTTTGGTTCTGCTGGATTGCCACTACATATTGTTAGATGTCACTGGTGGATTGTGAGAGCTCAATAGGATCGTTCTAGATCATTAATCTTTATCGAGTTAGAGTGAAATTATTTTGATCCACTGAAAGAGATTTCAGTGATACTTATGATAGAGATCATGGTATGTCTCATTATTAGACAGAATTGAACCTATAGGATCACACATAAAGAAAAAAGATTTTGATTAATTATGATTGGACCTATGAAGTACCAATTATATGAATTTAAAGAAATCCTATTCAGTTCATGTTAACCTTGCTAGCATCTGGATGAATCCAATTCCTCTTGTAGTTGGTTTGTTTATATGATAAGCATTAGCCAATTTCTATACTTGATTTGAATCTAATTGAATTTGATTCAATAGCCTCCAATGGTTGGACGTTTAATTTTTGACTTAGATTAAATCAAGAAAGAGTTTCTTGATTTTATTTATCTTAATTTGATCAAGAACCTTTGAAGTGATATCATGTGGGCTGATTTGAAAGTTTTTAATTGGATCCCATATAATGGGATGCCTAGAACTGGATGTGGGCATGGGTGAATTATAGGTGGCATCTTATTTATTTGGTCCAAGTATATTATGACTAGGACTTCTAATATGATTAGGAGGAGGGATCCTAATTTGATTAGGACACTTTTATGTTGTCTATTTAAAAGTCCCTAGTCTTACCTCTCTCATAATCTCATGATCTCCCATCCTTACTGCCACCTATTACTGTGCCCATGCCTCCTCTCCTCTCTCTCTAGCCCACATCCTCTCTCTCTTTAGATGTCTCTCTTGGAGCTAGAAGAGAGGTGGGCGGCATCCCTTTTGCTTGGTGTCAAGTGTTAGCGCCAAGTTGTTGGTGATTTCATCTTCTTCCTCTCAAATTTTTGGGAGTTAGTTACAACCACTTCTTGTTTGATGTTCTTCTTGATTAATTAAAGGATCAAAAAAATTTTTTGGCTTCTTCAAAAATCAAGAAAAGAAAGATCAAAAGGGTTCAAGAGTTGATCCCTATCCAGACTTGGTTCAAGCCTATTTAGGCCTTCGGTTCAAGCAAGCAGAAGTCAAGAGAATTTATTCAAGGTCGGCCCTATGGATACCCATAGATGCAGGATGCTTGTGCTGCTGATTCAGAGCCTGATCAATCCCAGATCCAGAGATTAGATTGGATTCAATCCAGTTGCAAGTTTGAAGCAAAAGAAAAATGATTCAGGTATATGAATTGATCACAGACTTTTCTTTATTCATCCTAAAATCAGTTTATATTAATTTCAGTATGTGAACTAGATCCATAGACGCTCTCATATGATGAATGTATGCTTAGATTAAAAATATTTTAATCTAATTTTTTGATATTTTTTGGATTGAGACAAGTTTTGAAATCCACATACACTAGCATCTGTAGAAAATCCAACATAAATGATGGAAAAGTGTTTTCAAGAGGTTTCACACATGAACTCAATCAAATAAATCTTACATATGACAGATGATAGGGTTTGACGAGTTATCAATGATCTTCGTCTTATCAGAACTCATGATAGAAGGACCAAATCACACGGTAACTGTACCTAAAGGTTCAATATTCTGTTCTGCTAGGTTGTCACTAAATACTGTTAGATGTCACTGATGGATTGTGAGACTTATCAAGCATCGTCTTGATGATCGATAATCTTTGATGGGCAGAGTTGGAATCGTTTCAACTCATTGAAAGGAGTTTCGATGATATTATAATGGAGATCATAGTATATCTTACTATCAGATAGAATAGAACCTATGGCATCACATACAAAAGAGATCTTTATCTGATCAAATGGTTGATTAGGGATTATGAATTGCTATTGGGTGTAATCGTCAACGTGATTGATGATTAATCTAGTGCAAGAATTACAATAAAACAATTCGCTAAGAGTTAGTGAGTTGTAGGAGGATTAATTAGAAATTGGATTGCTAATTGGCTCAATTTGATTGAGCAATGAGGTTGAAATCAAGTCTAATTGAATTGAATTTAATTTAGATTGATTTGAAGTTAATTAGATCAAGTCTAATTGAGTTATGAGATAATCTAATTGTAAGAAAAATTAATTTTTGATTTGATCATGATTTGAGTTCAATTAATTTCTAATTGAATTAGGATTTCATTAAGAAGATTAGGTTTCTAATCAGATTAGGTTCTCTTCTCTTTTCGGGTCTAACATATTGGATTTGGATTGAAACCAAATTAAAATAACAAAGCATCCAAATTAATTGGGACTCTCTCTCTCCCTAATCTCTTGCGTCGCCCCATACCCAGCCCACTACTTCATGCGGTTTTATTTTTTGCATGAGATCTATTCACGCCAAAAGCAGCAACACCCCCCCCCTTCTTAATGCCCCAAAGAAGGAATAAAATCTGGATCCAAATTTGATTTGAATCAGATAAGGAATGATCCTTATCGAGATGAGATTTCATCCTATCCAAACTTCTTAGCTGCCAACCTTTAAATCCTTTTGTCTTGTACGATAACAAAAGAATTTTTTTTATCATGGGTTTTTGGTTTCTCATCATGAAAGACTTCGGAGAGGCGCGAGAAAAATATGGAGGCGTGGGGCTTCCTTGTGTGCGTGAAAAATAAGAGGAAAAGGTCTCCTTTTATGCGTGAGGTCCTAAGGTTTCATCCTCTAGGGCGTAGGACTTTAGAAGAGAGAAAAGAAAATAAAGAGAAAAGATTCTCATAGTTTTCTCATCTCCTTCTTTTTCCTCCTATATTCCTTCTTCTCTAGAAATTCTGAGAGATGTGTAGAAGGATCGAGATGTGTAGAAGGATCAGCCATCAAAGAGGCATTTTCTATAAGGAAGCTAGCATCTCGATGAAGATGTATGCTTCTGATCGGATTAAAGACTTCGTGTGGATATCCATAGAGGTTAGATGCATATGCGGCTTGATGAGAACCTTATCAGATTACTACGATCATCAGTAGCGGAGATCATCGATCCGCATAAAGACATGGAGATCGGATCTCCAGACTTTTGATTTTAATTAAATTTGATTCTAATTTCAACATCATAAAAATTATATGTGATCAATTCTGTTAGCCATAGATTAAATGTACTTCATGCATGTTAGATAGATTAAAATATTTAATCTAGATCAGAATTTTATTCTATCATATTCTTGATTTTTAAATATTAAAAATCAGTACATTCTAATTTCTGCATATATATTCTCAGAGGTGCGACATCTTTCAGTCAGGAGGGTTAAGTTTATTTAGCTAGACAACGTGGGACTAATGGAATCTAGGGGTGTTTTTTTTTTTTTAAATTCTAAAAGTCTTTCTCTATTTCTGTCATGTCCCAGGCTTGCTCGCAAGTTGCATCTCAGCATGTCTGAACTGCCTGCACTCATTTTCTTACCGCAAGCCCGCATGAAAATCACTCCCACCCATTTGAACCGCGCAAGAACCGCTTGCTGCCTCGCTTTCGCATGTCACACGCATTTGAACTGCACTCATGCATCCCAGGCTCGCTCGCGTATGTGGACCGCATGAACAAACCCATGGGCCGCATGCTTTTTCCTCTCTCCCCATTGCCATGCACTCACGTGCCCCTTTTTTTCTTTCTTTTTGTTTTGTGTGAGCCACTAGTTGGGCCGTAAATGGACTTTGGGCTCGGACTTTGGGTTTTAGGCTTGATCTTGAACTTGGTGTTTGATTAAATTTTTATAATTGATGACTCCTGAAAAAAACATAAAAAATATCAAATTCAAAATAATAGAGATTAAATATCAAATATTTTAATACTTCTTATGTCATAAGAGTGTAATGATCAAGCTCAGCCATCTCAGATCAGCCTTAGGCTTTATTTTGGCATCGAGTTTTACTTCAACCTTGGTTCTGAAGGAATCTGATCTAGGGTTTCAAGGTTAGATCTTGAAACTTTTTCAAGATCAGGCAGCGGAAGACTAAAATAAATCAAAATTTATCTTATAAAATCAGAGAATCCTTAGATCTAAGATCCTATTACATGATTATTATATGGCATTAAATCAGAAATTAAAATATAAAGAGCAAGAACTACACGTTGATCATATCAACATGTTTCTATACTACATCTAATGTATGTAAAATATAATAGATCAGATCTATTACCTTGCAAGTTAGACGTTCTAACTTTGCTGATCCGAGCTTGAGGAGATGTTGCGAGCTGCACATGCGTTCGGCCTCTAGGAGTTGTCTACATGAGCCCACAAATCACGATCAGAAGTCCTGGTCCAGAAAATCAGCACAGTATGCTAGTACTGCGCTGATTCTTCTTCGATGGTCGATCAGATGCCTCCTTCTTCTTGATTAGGACACTTCCAAATATGAGAAGTAGGAGAAAGAGTTTTAGATCTGAGACACTCTCAGAAAACTCAAGATGGAGGAAGGGAAGAGGTGAACACAGCAACCCTAGAATAAGACCCTCTTCTTCTTCTCTTTGCTCTCACCTAGATACCTAGTATTGTGTCTATTGTATCTCTACGCCCCAACCTTCTTTCTCCCTGATTTTTGCACGCCCCAAAGGTCTCTCTTTTCTCTATTTTTTATGAAAATTTTATGAAAAAATTCATTTTAAATAGAGAGATATGATAGAATCCTTGTCTAGATCAAATACCTAGTCAAGGATTATCCAAACATGGCAAGACAAGGAGTGCCCAACTCTTGGACGCCCCCTCTTTCTTTTTGTGCGTGGACTACCAGCAAAGGGTGCATACTATGTGCTATAAAAGCCATGAAAATTTTAGAAAAAATCTGGGTAAAATTAGTGCCATAAGAAAAGAGTTTTAGTTTCCTAAAACTCTATCTCATAGAATTTGAAATTCAAACTAATTCCTACTTTGACTTGATCCACAACCACTTTCCATGTAAGAGAGAAAGAGAGAAAAGTTTTGGACGTGTGTGAAGACCTGAGAGAGAAGTTTTGTCACACAAAATAAGAGAGAGTGGGTGTGGGGGCTAAATTGGTGCAAGGTGGAATCCTAGTCTTACTAGGATTCAATCTATGTCTTGTTCTAATCTGGTTTCTCAAACCGAATCAAACAAAAACCAAATTAACCCAATTAAAATAGGTCTTAACCCAATTAAGAACCTAATTTAATCAGATTAAATTAGATTTAAATTTGATTTAATTTTTTAATCGAATTAGAAATTAGGTTGACCCAGTCCTAATTGAACTAGGACTAGTTTTTTCTTGCACTTGGCTTATCCAATAAACCAATTGAATTTGATCCAATCAAGCCCAAACCAAATCTAATTAAATAATATTCAATTAGACTTAATCTCAGCCCATTGGTTTAAATAAATTAAGTCAATTAGTAATCGAATTGCTAATCGATCCTCCTGCAACACTTGCACTAAGTTAAATGTCAATCATATTGATTGTTTAACCCTAGAACGATTCTTAATCGTTGATCAACCATCTGATCGGATCATGAACTCTAATGTGTGTGACCTCATAGGTCCGAACCTAAGCCGATAGCACAGAAACAAATTTTTGTACCAATCGAAGTGACCATTTAGCAATGGTACCCAACTGTCGGATAAGTCGAATGTGTAGAACAACATACTTAGAATCCATGCAGATATAGTTTCCATATAATTCATCTCTTTGACCAAAATGCTCATAGGACACCTCAGAGTTTAACTGTCAACTCTGATCAGATTGTCCACATTGTATTTTAAAGTGTTAAATCTATCTGATAGATTACTCTGGTCAAGATTTTACTAAATTGAAATACAGTGACTCATTCTTCTCCAACTCTTGGAGTAGTCAATCCCATCTTGATCACATTCTAACTTCGCAAGTACTTGACTGTGCCCAAAAGCCTTCCATCACTGAATTAGAAATTCAGTTAGTCTAGTATCAAAGTATAGTGAGTTGCTTGCAAGTCACTGAGGCGATCTCAGGTCTAAGGGATACTTATATCTATATCCCATTAGAGACATTCTCGACAGCAGAATGCTCTGGAGTTGGTCACGTTCAATGACGATGTATCCTTACATTTTACCTGTATGCCATACCAGTGTCTCCACACTTCTTGGTTAAAAGGACAATCAACCCATATGGCTTACAGCGACCTATGCTCGATAGAAGCTGTCGTCCTTATTAACAGCCTATCATTTGATCGTGAACAGTTTTAAGAACTAATCGATAAATCCTCTCTTTATCGAATCTAAATAGTCCTAAGGACTTCATCACAACAACGAAATTCATTAGAAGATGAAAACTTGTGATGAAAATGTCAAAAATATATTTTATTTATTAACAAATTAATTACAATACAAGATTGCTCAACCGTCAATAGCTTGACGATTGACTTTTGGGATATATTTTTCAACAACTCCCACTCATCCTAAAGTCACTCGGCATAGTATCTAATACCCATCTTCGACTTGTGGTTGTCAAACTCCTTTATTGCCAGGGTTTTAGTGAAGGGATTAGCCAGGTTCTTCTTTTCGTCGATCTTCTAAAGGTCGACATCATCTCGATCCACGATCTTTCGTACCAAGTGGAAGCGGTGCAAAATGTGCTTCGTCCGCTGGTGTGCTTTGGATTCTTTCGTCTGAGCTATGGCACCAGTGCTGTCGCAGTAGAGCAAGACCGGACCATCGAGGGAGGATGCTACTCCGAGCTCAGTGATGAATTTCCTCAGCCACACAGTTTTCTTCACGACATCCGATGCTGCGATGTGCTCTACCTCACAAACAGAGTCTGCCACAGTATGTTGCTTAGAACTCTTCCAGCAAATGGCTCCCTCATTTAGAGTAAAGATATAACCCGACACGCTTCTGCTGTCATCATGGTCAGATTAAAAGCTGGAGTCTGTGAACCTCACAAGTTTCAGATCTGACTCGCCATAAACCAACCATTGGTCCTTAGTATTTCTCAAATACTTAAGGATGGCTTTAACCACTTTCTAATGGTTTTCTCTAGGATCAGATAGGTACCTACTCACTACTCCTAGTGAGTATACCACATCTGGCCTTATACATGTCATGACGTATATGATAGATCCCACGGTCGAAGCATATGGGACTCTACTCATACCCTCTCTCTCTTCAGGAGTTGTCAGACAATCCTTCTTAGAGAGAAAAATTTCATGGCCTATCGGTAGATAGCCCTTCTTGAAATTCTTCATGTTGAACCTCTTCAGCACAGTGTCTATGTATGTGGACTAGGATAACCCAAGCATCCTTTTAGATCTATCCCTATAGATCTTCATCCTTAGGATGTAGGATGCTTCACCCAAGTCCTTCATGAAGAACTGCAATGACAACCAAACTTTTATTTCCGGTAGCGCAGGGATGTTATTCTCGATTAAGAGAATATCATCCACGTACAAGACAAGGAATACTACAACTGGACCATTTGCCCATTTATAGATGCAGGGCTCTTCTCCGTTCTTAATGAAGCCATACGTTTTAATCACCTTATCAAAATGCATGTTCCAACTCCGAGAAGCTTGCTTCAATCCATAAATGGATCTTTGAAGCTTGCATACCTTGGACTCATCTGTGGATGTAAACCCCTCAGGTTGTACTATATACACCTCTTCGGTCAGCTCTCCATTCAAGAAAGCTGTCTTTACATCCATCTACCAGAACTCATAATCCAGATGGACAGCTATTGCAAGCATTATCCGAATAGATTTGAGCATTGCCATAGGAGAGAACGTCTCGTCATAGTCAATACCATAACGTTGACAATATTCCTTGGCAACCAGACGGACTTTATAGGTCTCCACCTTTCCGTCTGTGCCTCTCTTCCTTTTGAAGACCTATTTACATCCAATGGGTTTAATCCCTTCAGGTGGGTCAACCAATGTCCATACATCGTTGACCTTCATGGACTCCATTTCAAATTTCATGACTTCAAGCCATTTCTCAGAATCAGGTCTATATATTGCATCCATATAGATGATCGAATCCTCATCGTTCTCATCGAGTTCGATGGGATCACCATCCTGGACCAAAAAATCATAGTATTTGTCTGGCTGACGCGGTACTCTATCGGAACGCCTTAATGGTGCAGATACATTGGGCTCCGAATTTGATCTAATCAAATCTGACTCAGGTTCAGCTATTGATGTCGATTCTTTTACCTATTGAACTGCATCAAGTTCAACCTTAGAGGCAACGGTTCCTTCACCAAGGAACTCCTTTTCTAAAAGGTTGCCTTAAGGCTGACGAACACCTTTTGTTCATCAGCATGGTAGAAAAAATATTCTTTGATCTCTTTGGGGTGCCCTATGAATGTGCATTTGTCAGATCTAGGTCCAAGTTTATATGTAACTAACCGTTTGACATAGGCCGGGCACCCCCAGACCCTAAGGTGTGAAAGTGCTGGCTTACACCCTGTCCATATCTCATATGGAGTCTTAATTACAGACTTACTTGAGATCCTATTTAACAGATAACAGACCAATTCGAGTACATATCCCCAGAAGGATATCAACAAGCTGGCAAAACTCATCATGGATCAGACCATGTCTAACAGAGTCTGATTTCTCCTTTCAGATACACCATTATGTTGTGGTGTTCCTAGAGGAGTCCATTGGGAGAGAATCCCATTTTCTCCTAGATATGTGAGAAACTCACTAGAAAGGTATTTTTCTCTTCGGTCAGACCGAAGAGTTTTAATACTCTTCCCAGTTTATTTTTCTACTTCACTTCGAAATCGTTTGAATATTTCAAATGAATCCGACTTATGTTTCATCAGATAGACATATCCATATCTGGATAGATCATCCGTGAAAGTGATGAAGTAGAAATATCCACCTCTAGCACTTATGCTCATGGGCCCGCATACATCAGTATGTACTAGGCCCAAGAGCTCAGTAGCTCTCTTACCTTTTTCAGTAAAAGGTGATTTGATCATTTTACCAAGAAGACAGGACTCACAGATTGGAAGTGATTCACAATCACTGACTTCGAGGATTCCCTCTTGAGTCAACCTGTTTATTCTGTTCTTATTTATATGACCTAACCTACAGTGCCATAAGTAGATATCTGATACACTATCTAATCTAGGGTGCTTGCCAATAGAATAGACTATGTTAACAGGTTGTGATAACATATATACACCATTGTTCAAATGTCCATAAAATATAGTAACACCATTCATAATGATATTACAAACTTATTTCTTTATTGAAATTTCATAATTATTTTTGACCAGAAGGCTTACAGAAATAACATTTAAAAAAAACTAGGACAGAAATGACAATCATTAAGAACAACGATATGGAACTCAAATACAAGTTTCAAAATTCCTAATGCTAGAACTGAAACTGGTCTTCCATCTCCAACGTTCAGGAACCTCTCGTCTTGCTCAAATCTCCTACTGACCTGCAACCCCTGCAATGAATTGCAAATATAGTAAGGACTACCGATATCCAATACTCAGTCAGTTATATCACAAATAGAAAAATTGCAAGGAGTTATCATATAAATACCTTGTCCAGCAACAGCTTGCTTCTTTCTCTGCCTGTTCGGATCCAGGGAGGCAATGTACTGAGGACAATTCCTCTTCCAGTGCTCCCGCTTCTTACAAAAGAAGCATTCAGCTTGACTCTTATCGGACTTGATCTTTCTGGTCTGGCCCTGCACACATGTCCCAGCCTGAACTTGCACCTTCTTCACTTTCTTCTTTTGTTCTTCTTCCCTTTCTTAAAGGGTCGAGAACCAGAAGACGTACCTTCCACTAAGTTCACCAACTCCTTGTGGAGTTGGTGATCCTTCTCAAAGTTCTGAAGCAACCCCAGTAACCCGTGGTAGTTTACTTCAGGCTTTGACATTCTATAATGAGTGAGGAATGGGAGATAAGACTTGGACAGCGAGTTCAGTATTGCATCTTTTTCAAGCTGCTCATGCAAGGGAAAGCCGAGCTTGCTCAAATGCTCTATCAGCTCGATCATGTACAATACATGATCAGTGATAGAGGCACCATCCTGTATTTTGGCATTGAAAATGGCATAACTAGTCTTGTGCCGCTCCACGTCATCGGGTGTGCCAAAAGCATCCTCCAATGCTTGAAGCATGTCCTTTGGCTGAGCCACCTCAAATCTGTGACTGAACTCGTTGCTCATAACAGCCAGCATGATGCAGCGTACCGTGGTCCGGTCATTGAGCTACTTCTAGTAAGTGTCTTTGACTGTTCCACGTGCATTGACAGCTGGCTCCTCAGGTGCAGGATCCGTTATCACATATAGGATCCGTTCATGCTCCAGGATTATCTTCAACTTTCGGTACCAGCTACCGAAGTTGGGTCCCACCAATTTTCATTGTCCAACAATGATCGAAGCGATAGGAAAGTGGCCATATCTACACAAAGAAAAATTATAACCTAATTAGTAATTGATTCATTAAATCTAAAGATATGGACTTTAATCAAAAGATTTCTCCCACTATTTTTTCGAATTGGTAGCCTCTACCTCCAATTCAAAGAATTACCCTAATTTCTTAGTGGGTACTAGAATCCACTTAGACTGCATACAAGCCCAACTTTGGTTGGCCAACCCATGTACATCTAAGGGTAGGTTCATAACCAATTGTTTCTCTAAATAATTTCTAGTAATTTTAATTTTGCCCTAGTCCCTAATCAGTAAACTTTGACCTCCACTGAAAAGGTCTGGTTAGGTCCAACCATTAACATGACCATACTTGGCCCATCTAGCCAATGAATGATTAGGCCCAACTTTAGTTGGCTAACCTAACCACCATTTAGAAAGATGCAGTTAAGAAATCATATTATGAATGATAATACCATCAGCCGATAAGCACCAGACCTTTGGGCCTCCAATGATTATCCAACTGATGGACCCATTATCATCCACTTAATGAGAGGCTATGATCTAGTTATCACCGTAACTATTTATTTTAAGACCTAATAATTTTAGAGGATTTAATTGATTTAGAGGAGAAGGCCAGATGAACCAGCTTATCATGATCCTCTCACTGGCTTCACCAAGTCAGCTTAAGGGAGACCATTAAAAGGACTGGTCTAGGAGCACCTAAATCAGTCACACTGATTTACCTAGCTGATATGGATCAGCTTGAATAGTCAAGTGATCTGATCAAAACATAATTTCACCAAGAGGCCAGGTAAGTTCGATCGGTAGGAGGGTCTGCTAAACTTGCCTTAGACACCATCAGAAATGCCAGATAAGCGGGCTGCCAATTAAAAACCATCAGTCTGATTTATCTTAGACACCAACTGGTTTAATTAGTTTCGATTAGATCAACCTAACAGTTCGTGCTAGACCGCTTAGCCAAGAATTAAGTCCATTTGGTTCTTGTTAAAGATATGGACTTGACCAACTACAACTATTGTAATTGATCTAAAGAATCTGACCTAATCTTAGACAATAATTGATTAGATTTAGTCAATTCTCTAATTAAGTCCATCTTTAATCTAACCTTAGGTCTAACTCAGTTAATGGACCTAATTCCCACTAACCCATTAATCCAATGTGTTATGGTTTGTGTCTTAGGTTCTTCAATTCACAATCATAGAACCTAATCAAATAATTTCTTAATTCTCAATTATGTTTGGGCTGGAATTGGGGTTCGACTTTTCGAAAATAATTTTCATATTGTAAAATATTTTTACAACATGATTCCACCAACCAAGTTGCATGTTTGATTCATAATCAAATGCAAGTGAAATAAGCATGAAACTACTTTAGATCTAATCTAAACAGATTCATGTAAATGAAACAATTTCAACTTTAAACTGCGCAAATTTTTGGATAAATATATGACGGTTCTTTGCGCGAAAATTATTAACAAAAAAATTTATTTTAGATTTAAACATCTTTTAAATCTAATAAATATAAATTTAATCTAAATCACATCTAATAAATTTATGATTAAAGATAGATCTACACGAACTAGGACAACCTTTGCACTGTAAGGGGTAAACCTTATAGCAGGACAACCTACAGTTCGTGATTGATCTAAAAATTTAATTTTAGATTTATTAATCAGATTATAAATTAGATCTAATCTAAGAAATAATCTAAGCATGTATAAATAATCATGTAATAAATAACCTAACTCTGATACCAATTGAAGAACAGATCTAGGGTTTCAGGATTAGATCTTGAAACTTTTTCAAGATCAGGCAGCGAAAGACTAAAATAAATCAAAATTTAACTTATAAAATCAGAGAATCTCTACATCTAAGATCCTATTACATGATTATTATATGGTATTAAATCAGAAATTAAAATATAAAGAGCAAGAACTACATGTTAATCATATCAACATGTTTCTATACTACATCTAATGTCTGTAAAATATAATAGATCATATCTATTACCTGGCAAGTTAGACTTCTAACTTGCTGATCCGGACTTGAGGATGATGTTGTGAGCCGTATACACATCCAACCTCTAGGAGTCATCCACATGAGCCTACGAATCACGATCAGAAGTTCTGGTTCAGAAAATCAGCACAGTATGCTAGTACTACGTTGATCCTTCTTCGATGGTCAATCAGATGCCTCCTTCTTCTTGATTAAGACTCTTCCAAAGATGAAAGTAGGAGAAGGAGTTTTAGATCTGAGACACTCTCAGAAAATTCAAGATAGAAAAGGGAAGAAGTGAACACAGCACCTAGAAGAATATCCTCTTCTTCTTCTCTTTGCTCTCACCTAGACACCTAGTCTTGTGTCTATTGTATCTCCATGCCCCAATCTTTTTCTCCTTGATTTTTGCACATCCTAAAGGTCTCTCTTTTTATATTTTTATGAAAATTTATGAAAAAAATTATTTTAAATAGAGAGATATGATAGAGTCTTGTCTAGGTCAAATATCTAGTCAAGGATTATCCAAACATGGCAAGACAAGGGGCACCCAACTCTGGGTGCCCCTCTTTCTTTTTGTGCGTGGACCACAGCAAAGGGTGCATATTATGTGCCATAAAAGCTACAAAAATCTTAAAAAAAAATTGGATAAAATCAGTGCCATAAGCAAAGAGTTTTGATTTCCTAAAACTCTATCTCATAGCATTTAAAATCCAAACAATTCCTACTTTAACTTGATTCACAACCACTTTCCATGTAAGAGAAAAAGGGAGGAAAGTTTGGCATGTATGAAGATCTAGGAGAGAAGTTTTGTCACACAAATAAGAGAGAGTGGGCGTAGGATAAGAGAGAGTGGCGGGGGGCTAAATTGGCGCAAGGTGGAATCCTAGTCTTACTAGGATTCAATCTATGTCTTGTTCCAATCTGATTTCTCAAACCAAATCAAACCAAAATCAAATCAATCCAATTAAAATAGATCTTAACCCAATTAAGAACCTAATTTAATCAGATTAAATTAGATTTAAATCTGATTTAATTTTTTAATCGAATTAGAAATTAGATTGACCCAAATCCTAATTAAACTAGGACTAATTTTTCCTTGCACTTGGCTTATCCAATAAACTAATTGGACTTGATCCAATCAAGCCCAAACCAAATTTAATTAATTATATTCAATTAGAATTAATCTCAACCCATTGGCTTAATCAATTAAGCCAACTAGCATCGAATTGCTAATCGATCCTCCTGCAATACTTGCACTAGGTTAAATGTCAATCATATTGATCGTTTAACCCTGGAACGATTCTTAATCGTGATCAACCATCCGATCAGATCGTGAACTCTAATGTGTGTGACCTATAGGTCCGAACCTAAGCCGGTAGCACAGGAATAAATTTTGTACCAATCGAAGTGACCATCTAGCAATGGTACCCGACGGTCGGATAGGTCGAATGTGTAGAACAACATCCTTAGAACCATGCGGATATAGTTTCCATATAATTCATCCCCTTGACCAAAATGCTCATAGAACCTCAGAGTTCAACTATCAACTTTGATCAGGTTGTCACATTGTATTTAAATATCAAATCCATTTGATGATTACTCTGGCTAAGATTTGCTAAATTGAAATACAGTGACTCATTCTTCTCCAACTCTTGGAGTGATCAATCCCATCTTGATCACACTTAGACTTCGAAGTACTTGACTGTGCCCAGAAGCCTTCCGTCACTGAATTAGAAATTCAGTTAGTCCAGTACCAAAGCACAGTGAGTTGCTTGCAAGTCACTGAGGCGATCTCAGGTCTAAGGGACACTTATACCTATATCCATCAGAGACTCTTAAACAGCAGAATGCTGAGTTGG
>NC_026003.2:20025271-20158191 GCF_000442705.2 Elaeis guineensis
GAACTTGGGAAGCCAAGGTGACTGCCATCCAAGAAGCAAAGGACTTGAACACTCTACCTCTAGAAGAGCTTCTTGGATCCTTGATGACTCATGAACTTAGCATGATGCAACATCAAGAGGATGAAATCAAAAAGAAAAGAACCATTGCCCTCAAATCCACAACTTCACCTGATTATGAAACAGATGACTCTGAAGATGAAGATCAGGATGAGGAGATGGCTCTCATCACCCGGAAATTCAAGAAGTTTCTAAGAAAAAGGAAACAGGGGATGAGAAAGAAATTTACAAAAGGGGATCAAAGCATAGAAAAGGAGAAAGATCAAACCCCTATATGCTACGAGTGCAAGAAGCCAGGACATTTCAGATCCGAATGTCCTCAATTGAAGAAAGGTCCAAAGAAATTCAAAAAGAAGGCAATGATGGCGACCTGGAGTGCGAGTGATGACTCAAGCTCCGACGAGGAAACCTCAACCGAACAAGCCAATCTGTGCCTGATGGCACATGAAAATGAGGTAACTTCTGAATCCACTAGTGAATTTACTTTTGAAGAATTGCATGAAGCTTTCTATGATTCAATTGATGAATTAAAGAAACTAGGGAAGAAAAACAAAGAGCTGAAATTGGAAAATCAGTCCTTAGTGAAACAAGCTGAAATTCTTTCAATTGAAAAATTCACATTGATTCAAGAAAATCAAAACTTTAAGGATGAAATTAACAGACTGAAATCTATAGTAGATAAGTTCACCTTAAGTTCAAACAAGCTAAATATGATCCTTGATAATCAGAAAGCTATATATGATAAGGCTGGACTTGGTTACAAACCCCTGAAGAAACAAAAATTTTTGAAGGATATTTATGCAAATTATTCAAACAAAAAGCCTACAAATATTACTTGTTTTAAATGTGGAAGAATAGGACATAAATCATACACATGTCTTATTAACAAATATGCAAACACAAAGAAAATATGGGTTCCAAAAGGAACCATTCTGACTAACCTGAAAGGACCCAAGAAAGCTTGGGTACCTAAGACAGAAACTTGATCTGTGCTTGCAGGTGTGTCTAGCATCCCAAGAAGGAAACAGGAAATGGTATCTTGACAGCGGATGCTCGAGACACATGACTGGTGATGAATCACAATTCATCACGTTTGATGCTAAGGATGGAGGGATGGTCACCTTTGGAGATAATGGCAAAGGAAAGATCATCGGGATAGGTAACATTGGTATCACTCCCTCCAAATACATTGAGAATGTTTTACTTGTTAAAGGTTTAAAGCATAACTTACTTAGCATTAGTCAATTCTGTGATAAAGGGTATAAAGTAAGTTTTGAATCATCTGTATGCATTGTGACGAGTCCTATTAACGATGGCATTAAATTTATAGGACATAGGCATGGCAATGTTTATATGGTAGACTTAAATGATTTAACTAAATTAGACATGCAATGCCTAGTTTCCTTAAATGCTAAAATAAATGAGACTAGTTGGCTGTGGCATCGTAGACTTGCACATATTAGCATGCATTCTCTTTCAAAATTAATCAAAAAGGATTTAGTTCTCGGTTTGCCAAAATTAAATTTTGAAAAGGATAGAATTTGTGATGCATGCCAATTAGGTAAACAAACTAGAATATCATTTAAATCCAAAAACACTATTTCAACTTCTAGACCTTTAGAGCTCTTACATATGGATTTATTTGGACCAACTAAAACCACTAGTCTAGGAGGAAAACGATATGGATTTGTAATAATTGATGATTACTCTCGTTTTACTTGGGTTTTCTTTTTAGCTCACAAAAATGAAACTTTTCAAATTTTCACGAAATTTCATCGAAAAGTCACTAATGAAAAAGGGTTTTCAATTCAAAATATTAGAAGTGATCATGGAACAGAATTTGAAAATCATGACTTTGAAAATTTTTGTGATGAAAATGGAATTGGCCACAACTTCTCTGCTCCTAGGACACCCCAACAAAATGGGGTAGTTGAAAGGAAAAATAGAACCTTAGAAGAAATGGCCCGTACCATGCTCTGTGAAAGCAACCTTCCAAAATATTTTTGGGCAGAAGCTATTAACACAGCATGTTACATTTTAAATCGTGCTTTAATAAGACAATTTTTAAAGAAAACCCCCTATGAACTTTGGAAAGGAAGAAAATCAAATATTGCCTATTTTCATGTTTTTGGTTGCCGATGTTTTGTATTAAATAATGGCAAAGAAAAACTTGGTAAATTTGATGCAAAATCAGATGAAGCAATCCTTCTAGGTTACTCCTCCACTAGTAAAGCATTTAGAGTGTTCAACAAAAGAACCTTAGTAGTTGAGGAGTCCATACATGTTGTCTTTGATGAATCTAACGATCTTCCTTCAAGGAAGAATAAGGGTGTTGATGATGCAGATCCACTAATAGAAGGTATGAAGGAGATCACTCTAAAAGATTCAGCAACTCCAGAAGACAAGGATCAAGAAGATGAACAAAATGAGAAAGGTGAAGAAATTCAAGAACAACCTCAAGGTACAAATGACTTACCCAAGGAATGGAGGTATGTTCACAACCACCCTAAGGAATTAATTATCGGTGATCCTATGCATGGGGTAAAAACACGTTCTTCACTTAGAGATGTACTTAATCATTGTGCTTTTGTATCTCAACTTGAACCTAAAACTTTTGAAGAAGCTGAAAATGATCATAACTGGATTAATGCTATGCAAGAAGAACTCAGTCAATTTGAAAGAAATAATGTTTGGACCTTAGTGAAAAGACCTAAAGATTATTCAATAATTGGCACAAAATGGGTCTTTAGAAACAAATTAGATGAGCATGGAAATGTAATTAGAAATAAAGCAAGACTGGTTGCTAAGGGATATAATCAAGAAGAAGGAATTGATTTTGATGAAACCTTTGCACCTGTTGCTAGATTAGAAGCCATTAGACTTCTACTTGCTTATGCTTGCTTTATGAAATTCAAACTATTTCAAATGGATGTTAAAAGTGCATTTTTAAATGGATATATTTCTGAAGAAGTATATGTAGAACAACCCCCTGGATTTGAAAATCATGCTTTTCCCAATCATGTCTTTAGATTAAATAAAGCTTTATATGGTCTAAAACAAGCACCTAGAGCATGGTATGAAAGGCTAAGCAAATTTCTACTAAATAATGGTTTCTCAAGAGGCAATGTGGATACAACTCTATTTATTAAAAGAAACCAAAATGATATGCTAATTATACAAATTTATGTTGATGACATAATTTTTGGGTCTACTAATGAATCCCTTTGTCAAGACTTTGCTAAGCTTATGCAGGGAGAGTTCGAGATGAGCATGATGGGAGAACTCACCTTCTTCCTCGGACTCCAAATCAAACAATCAAAAGAGGGAATCTCCATCACCCAAAGCAAGTACACCAAGGAACTACTCAAAAGATTTGGAATGGAGAACTGCAAACCAATTGGCACACCAATAAGTCCCTCATGTAAGCTTGACAAGGATGATGAAGGTAAAAGCGTAGACTTAAAATACTATAGAGGTATGATTGGCTCATTATTATATTTAACTGCAAGTAGGCCTGATATCATGTTTAGTGTTTGCTTATGTGCAAGATATCAATCTAATCCTAAGGAATCTCATTTGAATGCTGTTAAAAGAATCCTTAGATACTTAAATGGTACACAAACTATAGGGTTATGGTACTCTAAGGACTCACAAATTAATTTGTTAGGATATTCTGATGCTGATTTTGCTGGATGTAAATTAGATAGAAAAAGCACAAGTGGAACTTGCCAATTTCTTGGAGTTAACCTAATCTCATGGTTTAGCAAGAAACAAAATTCGGTAGCACTGTCTACGGCTGAGGCCGAATACATTGCAGCCGGAAGTTGTTGTGCTCAAATCTTGTGGATTAAGCAACAACTCGAAGATTTTGGAATCAAACTTAATGAAACACCAATAAAATGTGATAATACAAGTGCTATAAATCTATCTAAAAATCCAATACAACATTCAAGATCTAAACATATTGAAATAAGACATCATTTTATAAGAGAACATGTTCAAAACAAAAATATAATTCTTGAATATGTTTGCACTGAAAATCAATTAGCTGATATCTTTACAAAGGCCCTTAGTGAGGAAAGATTCTGTGAAATTAGGAGAAATCTAGGAATTCTAGATCCATTTATCTGAAATTTCTCAATTTCCAAAGAATAGATGTCAAAAACTCTTGGAGCTCAATTTTCAACATCTATCCTGGTTCCAAAAGCTCAGTTTTATCACTCTAAAAACTTATCATTGAGCAAAATTCTTTCTCCCAAAATTTTGAATTTTTCTAGAATTTATTTGCATTTTTCCTGATTTTCTGAACTTCATGAGTCGACCCCCATGAGTC
This sequence comes from Elaeis guineensis, assembly GCF_000442705.2. Classification (NCBI taxonomy): domain Eukaryota; kingdom Viridiplantae; phylum Streptophyta; class Magnoliopsida; order Arecales; family Arecaceae; genus Elaeis; species Elaeis guineensis. Next base: position 20,029,662 of record NC_026003.2, read on the forward strand.
GACTCAATGGCAAACTTGTAAATCCCACCAACTTCCATCGGGTTCATTGTTTTTAAAACGGGAAACCTTGTTTATGAGACGACTCATCTTCTCGTCGTCTTCCTTCCGAAAGCCGTCCTCTCCAAACTTCTGTTTTGCTCCAAATCCAAGGATCAATTCTGAGGCAATTCTCCCTCCTCCTCTCCACCAAAAATCGCCTCCTTGAAAAGGATTTTTCTGTGCTTTCTCGCAGTGTTAGGCGCGGGTGGAACGTGCCCTAGAACTTCACCGTTCATTCAAAATCTACTTCTTTTCTCCACCAAAATTCTTCTTTACTCTTTTGTGATCCCTCCTCCACTGAATTCAAGTCTTCTTGTCTGCTACCTTATTGGATATGGCTCCAAAGATGAAACTTCCCCAAAGAAGGAAATCAATCCGAGAGCCTGAGGAAATTGTCCGAAAGAAAAGGCATGCTCAGTCTTCCACTGTTCCCAATCCAGTTTCAGTACCTGCTCAAGGTCCCTCTCAACCCTCCATAAGCCCCAGTGTAAAACTTCTTTCTGATAGAAAAGTAGAAACCGGGAAAAATATAGATTTTCGGTTCTTTGAGAAAGAAGGCTTTACTTTTGCTACCAAGATCAAAAATCAAGGATGGGAACTTTATTGCTCTCTTAAGGAAGTCACCTATGTTGATCTAGTCAGAGAGTTCTACCAGAACCTAAATTATGGAAACGGGTCTGTGACTTCAACTGTAAAGGAGATTGACATCTGTTTGGATTCTAGGATATTGGGAGAGATACTTCAGTTGCCTAGTGAAGGATACTCATATATGGAACTCCCAATTAAAGAAGAAGGGATCAGAATTATCTTAGGAGAAGATTTTTCAGGAAGTTTAAACAGATTGGAAGCAAAGCTACTGTCCATTGAGATGAGGGTCCTGCATCAGATTGTGACAAAACTATTCTTTCCTAGGAGTGGTAGACATGACTTACTATCTGGCAGAGATGTATGTGTCATGTTTCATATCATCACTCAGACCCCCCTAAACCTCCCTACACTTATGATAGAGGCCATGAGAGAAACTTTGAACAGATCCAAGGCACACTTGCCTTATGGTATGGCCCTTACTAGAGTTTTTAGGAGGTTTGGAGTTAGCTGTGAGGGGGAGACACCTACCAAGCTCTCACATGTGGACACTTTCAACCAACACAGCCTGCACCGAATGGGAATTACAAAGACTGTTGGTGGTTGGATCAAGGGCTCTGAAGAAAGAGCTGAGGAGAGAGCTGAGGAAAGAGCTGAAGACAGAACTGAAGGCAGAGTAGAAGAAGAAGGTCCATCTTCTCCTGTACATGATTTCAGGGCAGCTTCACCAGATACCCAGTTCATTCATGATACTGAGGCTGGCCCTTCTGAGTTTACTAGGATGCCCACACCAGTGTATCAGCCAGAGAGCAGAGCACCTCATTCAGAGTTCAGACTGGCTGACGATCAGATCGAGCATATATCTCAGCGTGTGGCTTCTTTGTTGTCTAGCCAGTGGAGTAGTACTTCTTTTGCACCTGGAGCTACTTCTTCTGATCAAACCATTACTCCCCACATCTCCACTATATTTCAGATGATTTCAGATCAGTCCGTCAGGATACAGCAGCTTGAGGATACAGTCTGGAGACTTACTGGCAGAGTTCTTGACTTGCAGGGGCAAGTCCTTGCATTGGCCCATCCCCAGCCACAGGAGTCTACCATTGAGGTCACAGACCTCACTACAGAGGCTGGAAGGCTCAGAGGAGCACTAGAAGGTGGATATGAGCTACTGAGGAAAGAGATCAGAGGATCGAGTGAGCATGCTACCACCCAGTTCACTGCTCTACTTCAATCTGTTTCCAGAGCACTGAACGTACTTGATTCTATCAGACTCATGGTATCAGCCCTAGTATCTCAGCGTTCTCAGCCACCTAGTTCATCTCGTTCTCCTGCTCGTGCCATCACCTCCATTCGTGGCAGAGGCAGACGGGGTAGAGGACGCACTTCTGATCCATCATCTCCTCACCCTATATCTGATGACTCTGATCATTGACTTATCTAGATCTTAGGAGTTAGTATCTTGTTCTAGGATCTATACCTTGGGGCCAAGTATTGACATTTAGCTGATTGAATTTTATGTTTTGAAACAATTATGATATTAATGGAATCATCTTTCTACCTCTTTGTAATGATTATATTTTGGTCTCCGATACATCTGTTGAAATATTATCTTCTCCTTATTGTGTTTGCTATTGATAATTGCTATATTAAGGGGGAGCAAACATCTGTGAAAAACTCTAAAGAGGAAGAAATTAAAGAATATTTTCAGAAAAGGAAAAGAAAGAGTTAACTATGTTTGATGATGTCAAAAAGGGGGAGAAATTAAAATTAAACAAAAATTGAAATTAGACAAAAAGCAAAACCCTAAATTATGAAAAAAAATGGGGGAGAAATTAAATTAAAATAAATATTGAAGAAATTAAACAAATATTGAAAAAATTAGACAAAAACAAGGATTGAAAGATTAAACAAAACTTTGAGAAATTTTGGTATCGAAATTTGGTATCAGACAGAGAAATTTGGTATCAGACAGAACTTTAATCCATCAAAAGCAAAATCATGAGTAAAATGCAAATAAGTATTTTTTATATATATGCTCTGATATTCAAACTTGCTTTTGAAATTTTACTCACCTTGAGACATCAATAAGAAATTTGTTTTACTCTGATACATCCTACAATTTCTTTCAACTTGATCTGATACATGATAACATTTGATCCGATACAGTGTGAAGGTTTCTCTAAAATATTATAACATTTGCTCTGATACTGTATGAAATTTTCTCTGATACATTAAAAATTTTCTTGCTCTGATACATTATAAAATCTTTTCTGATATCATTGTAAAAATTATTTTTGCTCTGATACATAGAAAAAGTTATTTATCTTCTCTTGCTCTGAAATATCTTGAACTCAAAATGATCTAATACCCTTTTCAAATCTTTAAGAAAATGGACAAACTATTTTTGCATTTATATTACATGCCAAAAGAATCATACTATTTTCAAGCATATACACCCATAATGGATTCTTTTGAAATTAATGCATTAACATAAATATTTTTGTTCATATATTTTGTCATCATCAAAAAGGGAGAGATTGTTGCTCCTAGATTGATTTTGATGATTACAAAGCAGATTGAAGGGATACAAACAATTGAAAAAGTCCTTATGCTCTTCAAGGGCAAAATCGTAATTTCACTAGAATCCTGATTTGATAGTACCATTTGGTAGAACAAATGATTTGAAATCTATTGGTGAAAATTTCATTGTGTTTGGACTAATATTTTTGAAGTTATGAAGGTTTGAAGTGCATGAGTCGACTCATGAGTCAACTCATGGCACTATGAGCTGAATGGCACGAAAAAATTCCCATGGCACGCTGGATTTTTGGCTTGGCACGACCTGTGAGTCGACTCATGAGTCGACCCACAAGGCATGAGTCGACTCATGAGTCGACCTCTGCTGATTTGAGCCGAAAAATCCAGAAATCAGATCTTCTGGTCTGTTGCAACAGAAGTCGACTCATGAGTCGACTCCTGAAGCATGAGTCGACTCATGAGTCGACCCCTGCGACGGGAAATGTCAGCAACGGCTATTTTTTTGCCCGTTTTAATTGCCATTTATGCTTCTTAAAAATCCTCTAACGGCTCTTTATCTGCCTAAATTGTTTTCTCTTGCTTCTAATGCTACAAAATGCTTTAAATGATGAAAGAAATTGCAGATTAAATAGCGGATCAAACGTGAAATCAAATGAGAAGAGAAAAAGAAGAAAAAGAGAAGAACAGAAGAGAGGATCTGAAATTTGCAAGAAAAAGCCTGAGATCAACGAAATATCCATAGAGAAAAAGAGAGAGGATCCACAATATACCAGAGAGATTGTGAAAGAGAAAAGGAAGATCTTTCAAGGAGAGAATTCTTCACGCCTATCGTTTCAACCTTGATCTAGAGATCGTTCAAAGCTTTCAAGAGATCTTCAATCAACAATCAACCTCTTCTCAAGCGTTCAACCGTTCATTCATCTTGAGAAAATCTGAAAAAGGGGTTCTTCATTTGAGTAAAGTTTTTATTGTTATATTTGCTCATTTAAGGAGCTGTTTTTGTATTCATCTGTGCTCTAAATATTCTTACTCTTTGTGAGTTTTTGCTCTTGTTTTTGGAGGATTTCCAAAACAAGGAAAGGTTGATCCGAACCTGAAATCGGAGTGTTTTGGGTTGGCTTGTACCCGGAAAACAAGTGTTCTAGCTTGGGATAGCTAGGGTCGGAGTTTCCGACGTCCTGTATTCTAGCTTGGGATAGCTAGTGTCGGATTTTCCGACGTTTTGTATTCGGGTTGAATACAAAGGATAGTGGATTAAAATTCCCAAGTGGGATCTTGGGGAGTGGACGTAGGTGCAAGGTTAGCACCGAACCACTATAAATCCTTGTGTTTGTGGTGTGCTTTATCGCTTTATCTTATTTCTTTATTATATCCTTGCAATACTGCTTTAGTTAATTAATATTGATTTAAAGCCATTGTTTTGTTCTTCATAAGTCATTTGTTGGGCTTAAAATTTTTAGAAACCCAATTCACCCCCCCTCTTGGGTTGCATAGCTGGGCAACAAAAATGGCACAACTAGTCTTGTGCCTCTCCATATCATCGGATGTGCCAAAGGCATCCTCCAACACTTGAAGCATGTCCTTTGGCTGAGCCGTCTCAAATCTGCGACTGAACTCGTTGCTCATAACAGCCAGCATGATGCAGCGTACCGTGGTCCGGTCATTGAGCTACTTCTAGTAAGTATCTTTGACTGTTCCACGTGCATTGACAACTGGCTCCTCAGGTGCAGGATCCGTTATCACATATAGGATCCATTCATGCTCCAGGACTATCTTCAACTTTCGGTACCAGCTATCGAAGTTGGGTCCCACCAACTTTTCATTGTCCAACAATGATCGGAGCGATAGGAAAGTGGCCATATCTACACAAAAAAAATCATAACGTAATTAGTAATTGATTCATTAAATCTAAAGATTTGGACTTTAATCAAAAGGTTTCTCTTACTATTTTATTCGAATTGGTAGCCTCTACCTCCAATTTGAAGAATTATCCTAATTTCTTAGTGGGTACTAGAATCTACTTAGACTGCACACAAGCCCAACTTTGGTTGGCCAACCCATGTACATCTAAGGGAATGTTCATAACCAATTGTTTCTCTAAATAATTTTTAGTAATTTTAATTTTTCTCTAGTCCCTAATCAGTAGGCTTTGGCCTCCACTGAAAAGATCTAGTTAGGTCCAACCATTAACATGACCATACTTGGTCCATCTAGCCAATGAATGATTAGGCCCAACTTTAGTTGACTAACCTAACCACCATTTAGAAAGATGCAATCAAGAAATCATATTATGAATGATAATACCATCAGCCGATAAGCACTAGACCTTTGGGCCTCCAATGATTATCCAACTGATGGACCCATTATCATCCACTTAATGGAAGGCTATGATCTAGTTTTCACCATAACTATTTTATTTTAAGGACCTAATAATTTTAAAAGATTTAATTGATTTAGAGGAGAAGGTCAGATGAACCAGCTTATCATGATCCTCTTACTGGCTTCACCAAGTCAGCTTAAGGGAGACCATTAAAAGGACTGATCTAGGAGCACCTAAATCAGTCACATTGATTTACCTAGCTGATATGGACAGCTTGAATAGTCAAGTGATTTGATTAAAATATAATTTACCAAGAGACCAGGTAAGTTCGATCGGTAGGAGGGTCTGCTAAAGCTTGCCTTAGACACCATCAGAAATGGTCAGGTAAGCGGGCTGCCAATTAAAAACCACAGGTCTGGTTTATCTTAGACACCAACTGGTTTAATTAGTTTCGATTAGATCAACCTAACAGTTCGTGCTAGACTGCTTAGCCAAGAATCAAGTCCATTTGGTTCTTGTTAAAGACATGGACTTGACCAACTACAACTATTGTAATTGATCTAGAGAATCCTTGACCTAATCTCAGACAACAATTGATTAGATTTAGTCAATTCTCTAATTAAGTCCATCTTTAATCTAACCTTAGGTCTAACTCAGCTAATAGACCTAATTCCCACTAATCCATTAACCCAATGTGTTATGGTTTGTGTCTTAGGTTCTTCAATTCATAATTCTAGAACCAAATCAAACAACTTCTTAATTCTCAATTAAGTTTTGGGCTGAGAGTTGGGGTTCGGCTTTTCGAAAATAATTTTCATATTTGTAAAATATTTTTACAACATGGTTCCACCAACCAAGTTGTATGTTTGATTCATAATCAAAATGAAAGTGAAATAAGCATGAAACTACTTTAGATCTAATCTAAACAGGTTCATGTAATTGAAACAATTTCAACTTTAAACTGTGCAAATTTTTCAAATAAATATATAATAGTTCTTTACGCAAAAATTATTAACAAAGAGATTTTATTTTAGATTTAAACACCTTTTAAATCTAATAAATCATAAATTTAATCAAAATCATATCTAACAAATTTATGATTAAAGATAGATCTACACGAACTAGGATAACCTTTGCACTGTAAGGGGTAAACCTTACAGCAGGACAACCTACAGTTCGTGATTGATCTAAAAATTTTAATTTTAAATTTATCAATTAAATTATAAATTAGATCTCATCTAATAAATAATCTAAGCATGTATAAATAATCATGTAATAAACAACTTAGGCTCTGATACCAATTGAAGAAACCAGATCTAGGGTTTCAGGATTAGATCTTGAAGCTTTTTCAAAATCAGGCAGTGGAAGAATAAAATAAATTAAAATTTATCTTATAAAATTAGAGAATCCCTACATCTAAGATCCTATTACATGATTATTACATGGTATTAAATTAAAAATTAAAATATAAAGAGCAAGAACTACATGTTGATCATATCAACATGTTTCTATACTACATCTAATGTATGTAAAATATAATAGATCAGATCTATTACCTGGCAAGTTAGACGTTCTAACTTTGCTGATCCGGACTTGAGGATGATGTTGTGAGCCGCACACATGTTCGACCTCTAGGAGTCATCCACACGAGCCCACGAATCACGATCAGAAGTCCTGGTCCAGAAAATCAGCACAGTATGCTAGTACTGCACTGATCCTTCTTCGATGGTCGATCAGATGCCTCCTTCTTCTTGATTAAGACTCTTCCAAAGATGAAAAGTAGGAGAAGGAGTTTTAGATCTGAGACACTCTCAGAAAATTCAAGATGAAGAAGGGAAGAGGTGAACACAGCAACCCTAGAAGAATATCCTCTTCTTCTCTTTGCTCTCACCTAGACACCTAGTTTTGTGTCTACTGTATCTCCACGCCCCAATCTTTTTTCTCCTTGATTTTTGCACGTCCAAAAGTCTCTCTTTTTTATATTTTTTACAAAAATTTATGAATAAATTCATTTTAAATAGAGAGATATGATAGAATCCTTGTCTAGGTCAAATACTTAGTCAAGGATTATCCAAACATGGCAAGACAAGGGGCGCCCAACTCTTGGGTGCCCCCTCTTTCTTTTTGTGCGTGGACTACTGCAAAGGGTGCATATTATGTGCTATAAAAGCTATGAAAATCTCAAAAAAAAGTCTGGATAAAATCAGTGCCATAAGGAAAGAGTTTTGGTTTCCTAAAACTCTATCTCATAGTATTTGAAATCCAAACTAATTCCTACTTTGACTTGATTCACAATCACTTTCCATGTAAGAGAGAAAGAGAGGGAAATTTTGGGCATGTTGAAGATCTGGGAGAGAAGTTTTATCACACAAAATAAGAGAGAGTGGGCATGGGGGCTAAATTGGTGCAAGGTGGAATCCTAGTCTTACTAGGATTCAATCTATGTCTTGTTCTAATCTGATTTCTCAAACCAAATCAAACCAAAATCAAATCAACCCAATTAAAATAGGTCTTAATCCAATTAAGAACTTAATTTAATCAGATTAAATTAGATTTAAATCTGATTTAATTTTCTAATCGAATTAGAAATTAGGTTGATCCAAATCCTAATTGAACTAGGACTAATTTTTTTTGCACTTGACTTATCCAATAAACTAATTAGACTTGATCCAATTAAGCCCAAACCAAATCTAATTAAATCATATTCAATTAGAATTAATCTCAGCCCATTGGCTTAATCAATTAAGCCAATTAGCAATCGAATTGCTAATCAATCCTCTTGCAATACTTGCACTAGGTTAAATGTCAATCATATTGATCGTTTAATCCTAGAACGATTCTTAATCATTGATCAACCATCCGATCGGATCGTGAACTCTAATGTGTGTGACCTCATAGGTCCAAACCTATGTCGGTAGCACAGAAATAAATTTTTGTACCAATCAAATGACCATCTAGTAATAGTACCCGACGGTCGGATAGGTCGAATGTGTAGAACAATATCCTTAGAATCCATGCGGATATGGTTTCCATATAATTCATCCCCTTGACCAAAATGCTCATAGGACACCTCAGAGTTCAACTGTCAACTCTGATCAGGTTGTCCACATTGTATTTCAAAATATCAAATCCATCTGATGGATTACTCTGGCCAAGGTTTTGCTAAATTGAAATACAGTGACTCATTCTTCTCCAACTCTTGGAGTGGTCAATCCCATCTTGATCACACTTTGACTTCGTAAGTACTTGACTGTGCCCAGAAGCCTTCCGTCACTGAATTAGAAATTTAGTTAGTCCAGTACCAAAGTACAGTGAGTTCCTTGCAAGTCATTGAGGCGATCTCAGGTCTAAGGGACACTTATACCTATATCCCATCAGAGATATTCTCGACAGCAGAATGCTCTGGAGTTGGTCATGTTCAATGATGATGTACCCTTATATCTCACCTGTATGCTATTCTAGTGTCTCCACACTCCTTGATTAAGAAGACAACCAACCCATATGACCTACAGTGACCTATGCTCGATAGAAGCTATCGTCCTTATTAACAGCCTATCATTTGGTCGTGAACAATTTTAAAAACTAATCGATAAATTCTCTCTTTATCGAACCTAAATAGTCCTAAAGACTTCATCGCAACAACGGAGTTCATTAGAAGATGAAAACTTGTGATGAAAATATCAAAAATATATTTTATTTATTTATAAATTATTACAATACAAGGTTGCTCAACCGTCAACAGCTTAACGATTGGCTTTTGGGACATATTTCCCAACAGGTCCCTCTTAGCTATTGACTTTTTGCTTTGATAGCTCGATCTCGATTTGCTTAGATTGATCCTCTGATGATCTCAGCCTGATGTTAACATTTTGAGGTGGCCTCTGGTGACATAGGCCTTGAGCTGTCTTTACTTCAACTTGGTCTTCACCTCGTCCTTGGATTCGATATCCATCGTGGCCTTGTTTAATTTTTGCCTTAGCTCATGTGCTTCCAGACCTATTGTCCTACAAGAAGAAGAGGAAATAGGATAGTGGATGGGGGCTTAAGAGCCTCTTATCATGAGAGCTTTTGTTTGAAGGCCTTTGAATTTTGCTTGACTTTTTCTTGTTATTTGACTTGGATTTGATCTTTGCTCCAGCTTGCCCTTGTTTTTGCTTCAGTTTTACTTTATTTTTACTTTAGCTTTGCCTTGGATCAGCCTTGATTCTGACTTCATATCAGACTTGGTTTTGAGTTTGGATCGATTTGATTTTGACTTCAGACTGGTCTGATATTAATTTCAGACTGGTCTGGATCTGACTTCGGATTGATCTGGATTTAGAATTTGAATTGGACTAGATCGGGCTTCAGATTGGTCTGGATCTGAGCTTCAAATTAGTTTGAACCAGGCTTCAGATTTGCATTGGGAGCTTATGACTTTGGCAGAATTTCGGCCTCATGGGAGTCAATTTCTTCGAGAGCTCCCTACTGATTTTCTCATGCCAACTTGGTCCACGTTGCCTACGATCTGAACCGAGATTTCATGCAGGGGCCCATGTGCACACGGAGGCCTCGAGCCCCAACAATCTAAAAGAAGCGATCGGCCGTTTGTTGTGTGGCATCGGCTCCATCGCATCGGTCGCTCTAGGTCGTGCTCCGACTATCGCTGTGGTTGGCCGATCCATTGCATAAATCTAGCTGTAGGCCTCCAGGATGCCCGACTAGGTCACGCAGAGCTAGGTCCCATGCATCAGCGGTAGGGAGTGATCGGAGATGACGAGGGTGGAGCGGTGCTACTCGAGCTTGCAGATAGCCTGGCCCATTGGACGATGCGACCCGATCAGAGATGATCCTCCATGCAGCCGCACGATCTTAGGTTGCTTTCAGATTCCCTCGATCATAGTTGATTTCTTCTTTACTTTTGGTAGGTACTCGCCCATCTTCTCATCCAACGTCGATAAATGCATTGCCGCCCCCAACACGACCGTCCTCATAGTTGTCGGAAGCCGATGGTGGGGGCGGTGGGGGTTTCTTACCCCTTAACGAGGGAGACCGATCGTGACGATGGTGGTGAGGTCGCCAGGTTTTCATAGCCGCCCATGTTGGAGAGGGAGGAGGTGCCGCCGACTGCCGGCAGCGGGATCCACCCCTTGAGTTCCTTCTTGCCGTAGATCACCCGCTTCTGAGGAGTCGACAATGGATGGCTTTGGTATGGAGGCCCCTGCTGGTGGCCTCACAGTCGATCTAGCCGCCACCACTCATGCTAGAGAGGGAGGAGGTGCTGTTAGCTACCACCGCCTACACCAGAGAGGGCACCATCGGCTACTGGCGGCAGAATCTACCCCCTAAGATCCTCCTTGGCGGTCTTCTCAGTTCACAGGGGGATTGGGAAGCTTCTTTCTTCTTTTCTTTTCTCTTTTTTTTTTGGGTAAGAGCTGCTGCTGGCTATTTGACACGAGCTTCAGTTCCATAATTTGGTTCATTGGCATGAGAGGTTTGAACTTTGTACGGGAACTCTTAGACTTTGTTTATTTTTTATTACCTGCCTCAGCTCGGGACGGCTTTGACCTCGGCTTGGGTGCTCAAGATTCTATGGCGCTGTGAAGAGGAAAGAAAATAAAATAGTAGATGGAGACTTGAAAGGCCTTTTACCATGAATATTGAGTCGTGGGAGTTTTTCCAGCTCCGAGCCCACTCTCTCGGATGTCCTTGAAGATGAGGAAGCATGGGTGGGAGCGAAATTCAAAAGATTTTAATCCATCATGATTTTCTTTTATTTAAATTCTGTCAAAATTTTAAATTAAATTTTGAATATAGATCGGGAAGCAAAAATGATCCGAAAATCGAAGATTCTTATAATTTCCTTCTTTATTTAAATTTTATCAAGAATTTAAATTTCAAATTATGAATTAGGGAGCAAGAATGATCTGATTAAGATCTCCTTCCTCATTTGGAGCATGAGCCTCCTAGTTTCGAGCCCGGTTAGAAAATTTGGAGGGTATTGATTGATTTGGAGGCGATTAGATTTGATCGATTTGAGGACGATCGGATCTAATCAGCATCGGCTGATTTGTAGATGGTTGGATCATCTAGCTGATTTAAAGATAGACGGCTAGGATCTCATCGGCATCTGACAGATTTGATTGCCAAGAACTTGGTGGTGTTGCAGCTCTACGATGAAGCTCTTCTCATTGAATGCTCACTCCTTCCTATAAACAGATCTGGGCATTTTCTCTAGCATTAATCTATTACGGTAAAATTTCGTCTTGAGGTCGGATCTATTGAAGTTAGATGGCAACGGCAGATCGACGATGGCAAGACTCACAAGAATAATTCTCGATCGAAGTTGGTTCTGACGAAGATCCTCCAATGCTCAAGTCAGAATTTCAGACAACAGAGGAAAGGAATGAGCGTATTGAAAGTGAGAAGATTTCATACCCTGAGGGTCTCTTTGAAGTGAATTTCAGTGCAGGGGTAAAACGATAATTTTGAAACTTTTTTAAAATTATAATTTTACAGTGAAAATTATTAATTAATCTAATTAATTAACATATATTAATTCTATACAAGGATCTAAATATGATATATATAGCATGCATTTAAATTTGAAATTTTAAATTCTACAGTAAACGTTTTACTGTTATGTGTTCAGAACACATTATCTTCATGCAGGTAGTCGATCGCTGCAATCTAATCACCGTCGGAAAGGTTTGATCGTCGCAATACAGCCACACAGTATGTTTGACCTCCACGGATCATCCACACAAAGCTCCCGGTCTGATTGGCTCCTCATGAAGTCTAGTTCGTTGCAGAATTCTTTCGATGGCCGATGCTGATCGAACTCCTTCGATCGGTGTCTGCCGACTCCTCGACGCTCCAGATCATCAACCAAAGAACTTGAGAGATTGATGAAGCTCTCCCTGAAGTTTGGTGGGCTCACGACACTCGTAGCTCACCTTCTCACTTTTCGAATCCTAGGCAGTAACCCTAGGGTACACACAGAAAATCCTGCATCCAAAATCTTTTTTTTTCTCTTCTTTTCTTTTCTTTTCTCACGCACAAGGCTTTTCTCATGTCACCCTTCTCTCACTAATCAGATATACGCACGCCCCACCTTCTCATCCCTTTTAAAATGGTGCAAGACTGTATTTTATCATATTTTTATCGCATGAGAGGATAAAGCTAGGTGGTTGCTCACTTGAATTCAAATCGAATTTGAATTCAAATGCCAACCAACCTATCCTTATCCACTGAAGGTGTGAGAAGGTTGGGGTTGTGCGTGGAGAATATACATGAGAAACTTTTTCTCATGTAGAATAAGTGGCGTACAAGTGGATAAGGTGGCGCATGAGATTAGTTGCCCATTCAAATTCAAACTTCATTTGAATTTGAATGGCCAACCAACCATCTTTATCCACTCAAAATGGCACACATAGGAGGGGCGTGGGAGGCTTCTGCGTGGGAAAAAATTCATGAGAACTTGTTTCTCGTGAATTCAAATAGGCGCAGGTGAGGTAAGGTGGCGCATGGAGATAAGTCAAGGTGGTTTCAAATCTAATTGAACCAACCTTATTAAAATAGGTTAGGCACAATTAGACTAAATTAAATCTAATATAATTAGGCTTAATTAGGCTCAATAAAATCTTAATCAAATCAAAAATTGACTAAGCCCAACCTCTGATCAAATCAGGGACCAAACCACCTCGGCTATTAGGTCAACTCTTAACCTAATCAGATCAAATCCAACTGAATCCAATTCAATTTGACTTGATCCAAAAATAATTACTCAATCAAATTGAGTTAATTAGTGATCAAATCACTAATTAAACCTCTCATAAATACTGAGTCCAAATCCGATGGACAATCGGGCATCAAAGTCCATCGATATGAAACCCTGATCGAAGAGTCCCAAACCAGTGGGACTCTTGACTCCGGTACCCAAAATGTGTGGAACTCATGATCAGAGAATCTTAATTCTTGATCATAGAGTTTCAAACATGTAGGACTTAGAGTCTCCGAGCATTAGGACTCTTGGTCGAAGAGTCCCAGTCCAGTGGGACTCTTCACCAGCCATCAGATCAGATAGGAACCTCTAATGTGTGTGACCCCACAAGTTCGAACCTAAGCCGGTAGCACAGAAACCAATTCCTATACTAATTGAAGTGACCATCTAGCAATGGTACCCGACATCCGGATAGGTCGAATAGTCACAATCGCAATATTAGAACCTACGCGAATATGGTTACTGTATAATTCATCCCTTTTGACCCCTGTGTATAGGACAACTCGGGGTTAAACTGTCAACCCTGATCAGATCATTCGAATCGTGCTCAACTCAATCAGTCCTGTGACTCCTCACTAAGACTACCCTGACCAAGATTTTGCTAAATTAAAATACGACTGTACACAGCTCCTAAGCTGGAGTGGTCAATCCCATCTTGACACACGCACCGATAAGTCAAGTACTTGACTATACCCAACAGCCTTCCGTCACTGAATTAGAAATTCAGGTAGTCCAGTGCTTAAGTACAGTGAGTTGCTTGCAAGTCACCGTGGCGGTCTCAGGTCAGAGGGACAGTTATACCCATATCCCATCGAAGCAAATTTTGACAGCAGAAAAAACTCCGGAGTCGGTCACGTTCAGTGCAGATGTACCCTTACATCTCACCTGTATGCCATACCAGTGTCTCTACACTCCTTGGTTAAGAGGACAACCAACCCATATGGCACACAACGACCTATGCTTGATAAACATTATTGTCCTTGGTAACAACGTATCATTTGATCGTGAACAGATTTAAGGACTAAACGATAAATCCTCCTTTGTCGAGTCTAAACAGTCCTAAGGACTTCACCATAACATAGTAGTTCATTAGAAGATGAAACAATTTATGATAAAAAATATCAAAATAACTTTTATTAATTTATAATTCATATACTAATACAAGAAAGAGCACAACCATCAACAGGCTGACGATTGACTTTGGGACACTATTCCCAACAATAAGGCGTTTTGGTTACAGACTTATTCGGAATCCTATTTAGAGGGTAACAAGCTGATTCGAGGGTATATCCCCAGAGGGAGATCAGCAGACCAGCAAACCCCATCATGGATCGAACCATGTCCAACAAAGTCCGATTCCTCCTTTCAGACACACCATTATGCTGTGGTGTTCCAGCAGGAGTCTACTGAGAGAGAATCCATTCTCCCCAAAATATGTCAGAAACTCATTGGAAAGGTATTCACCTCCTCGATCAGATCGAAGAATTTTAATACACTTTTCAGTTTATTTTTTTACCTCATTTCGGAATAGTTTGAATATTTCAAACGACTCCGACTTATGCTTCATTAAGTAGACATACCCATACCTCTATAGGTCGTCTGTGAAGGTTATGAAGTAGAAATATTTACCTCTTACAATTGAGCTCATGGGTTCACATACATCAGAATGTATCAGACCCAAGAGTTCACTGGCTCACTCACTTTTTTCAGTAAAAGGTGATTTGGTCATCTTCCCAAGAAGATAGGACTCACGGGTTGGAAGTGATTCACAATCACCAACTTCAAGAATTCCTTCTTGAGCCAACCTGTTTATCCTGTTCTTATTGATATGACCTAGCCTACAGTGCCAAAGGTAGACTTCTGACATATTATCCATTCTAGGGCGTTTATCGGAGGTTTGAACCATATTAACAGGTTGTGATAGTAAGTAAATTATATTATTTAGTTGTCCAACAAACATTGTAACACCATTCAAAATGATATTGCAAATATTTTTTTTTATTAAAAATTCATAACTGTACATGGCCAAAAGGCCTACAGAAATAATATTTAATAAAAAACTTGGACAATAGTGACATTCACTCAGAATTACATTACGAGAGTTGATTACAATGTTCATTATTCCTAAAGCTTGAACTGAAACTTTGCTTCCATCTCCAACGTTCAGGAACCTCTCATCTTTATCAAATCTCCTACTGACCTGCAGACCCTGCATCGAATTACAGATATGATAAGGGCTTCCGGTATCCAATACCCAGGCAGTAGTATCACAAATGAAAAAGTTGCAAGGTGTTATCATATAATTATCTTGCTTCTTCTTCAGCCTGTTTGGGTCTAGGGAGGCAATGTATAGAGGACAATTCCTCTTCCAGTACCCCTGCTTCTTGGAAAAGAAGCACTCCGCCTGACTCTGATCACGCTTGCGCTTCTTGGTTTGACCCTGTGCAGACGTCCCTGTATGCGGCTGCACCTTCTTATTTTTCTTCTTCTTGTTCTTCTTCCCTTTCTTAAAGGGTCGACGACCAGAAGAAGACCCTCCCACAACATTCACCGACTCCTTATGGAGCTGGTGGTCCTTCTCAAAGTTCTGCAGCAACCCCAACAAGCCATGATAGTTCACTGCAGGTTTTGTCATCCGAAAATGAGTAAGAAAGGGGAGGAAGGACTTGGGCAAAGA
The DNA here is from genome assembly GCF_000442705.2 of Elaeis guineensis. Classification (NCBI taxonomy): domain Eukaryota; kingdom Viridiplantae; phylum Streptophyta; class Magnoliopsida; order Arecales; family Arecaceae; genus Elaeis; species Elaeis guineensis. The sequence goes on from NC_026003.2 coordinate 20,045,583, forward strand.
ATTAAGGATCGCATCCTTACCGAGCTGCTCATGCAAGGAAAAGCCTAGTTTACTTAGGCACTCAATCATTTCGATCATGTACAGTACATGATCAGTGACTGAGGCCCCATCCCTCATCCGAGCATTGAAAATGGCACAACTAGTTTTGTACCTTTTAACATCATCAGGCGTGCCAAAGGAGTCGTTCAACATTTGAAGCATCTCCTGCGGCTGGGCATTCTCGAACCTACGACTGAACTCATCATTCATTGCCACCAGCATTATGCACCGAACGGTGGTGCGGTCGTTGAGCCACTTCTGATAAGTGTCTCGGACCGTCCCTCTAGCATTCGGAGCTGGCTCCTCAGGTACCGGATCCATTACTACATAAAGGATCCGCTCATGCTCAAGGACGATTTTCAATTTTTGATACCATCTATCAAAATTAGGTCCCATGAACTTGTCATTATCTAATAATGATCGGAGTGACAGGATAGTGGCCATAGCTATATAAAAGAAAACCTGACCTTTATTAGTACATAAATTATTAATACTAAAGACTTGGACTTTAGTCTAAAGTTTCTCCCAGTATTTTTACGAACTGGTAGTCTCAACTTCCAATTCGAGGAATTACTTTAATTCCTTAGTGGGTACTAGAATCCACACAGACTACATATGAGCCCAACTTTGGCTGGTCAACCCATGTGCATCTATGGATAGGTTCATAACCAGTTGTTTCTCTAAACAACTTCTAGTAATTGATTTTGCCCCAAAACCTAATCAGTAGGCTTTGGCCTCCACTGAAAAGATCTGGTTAGGTCCAACCATTAACATGACTTGATTTGATGAATCTGACCAATAAATGATCAGGCCCGACTTTGACCGGCCAACCTGACCACCATCAGAAAGACTCAACCAAATGATTATATTATGAATGATAATTCCATTAGTCAATAAGCACCAGACCTTTGGGCCTCCAGTGATTATTAAACTAATGGACTCATTATCACTCACTTAATGGGAGGCTATGACTTAGTTATCACTATAACTTAATCATTTTTAGGGACCTAATAATTTTTGAAGATTTTATTAAAGAATAGAAAAGAAAAAATTAACTAGTCAATTTCAATCCTCCCACTGACTTCACCAAGTCAGATTAAAAAAGATTTAATTAAAGCCGGCATTAGGAGCACCTAAATCAGTCACACTGATTTACCTAATGACATGGGTGAGCCCTAATCACCAAGTGATCTAATCAAAATCTAACTCACCAGGTTGGCGAGGTAAGTGAGATCAGTGGAAGGGATATGCCATTAACTCATCAGAGATCGAATCAATGCGAGTAGCTCCCAGTTAAAAATTACTGGTCAGACTGCCGAACTTACCTTAGACACCAACCGGTTCATTAGTTTTAATTTGATCAACTTAGTAAATAGGGTTTCACCGCGTAGCCATGAATTAAGTCCATCTTGGTCTAGTTAAAGATATGGACCCATTCAACTACAACTATTGGAGTTGAGTCTAGAGTATCTTTGACCTAATCTAATTCAACTTTTGATTAGATTTGACCAATTACTCTAATTTAGTCCATTTCTTTAAGCTAACCTTAAGTCTATCCCAATTATGGACCTAATCCATCTAACCCATTGACCCACAAGTTTATGAAATTGTCTTAGATCTTAATTCACAATTCTAGACCAACTAGACAACACTTAATTTTTTTAATTAAGTATTTGGACTGATGGGTCAGGGTTTGGCATTTCAAAAATAATTTTTAAATTTGAAAGATTTTATTTTCTGTTCACCAAATGTGTTGACTCATTTCACAAACTGATCAACACATTTCATAAACAGCAATCCTATTGCTAATTACATAACAAAAAATAACTCAATCAAAATAAATCATGAATATTCCTTTAGATCTAATCTAACACATTCATGATAAATTTTATAATGGAACCTTTACAATTAAATCCTTTCGCTGCTTCGTCTGCATGGGATATAATCGCTCGGCACCCCTACTGCCATAGGAGAACCCCATCGAATGGGAGGAGAGGGCCTTTAAACCTTACTTTTCTCCTATGACCGGACGACCATGGCAACCAACCCAATTAGACTACTTGCTACTTGGATCAAGTATATCTAAATATACCAATTTCAAATTTTAAATTTCAAATTTTGAATTTTAAATTTCAAACAAATTTCAAATTTCAAAATTTTGAATTTCAAATTTTGAATTTTAAATTTTAAATTTTAAATTTTAAATAAATTTTAAATTTTAAATTTAAACTTTTAGATTACTACTTAATCTACGCATGCAAATGTATATCATATTTTAGAACCCGCTCTGATACCATTTAAAGTGAATTTCAGTGCAGGGGTAAAACAATAATTTTGAAACTTTTTCAAAATTATAATTTTACAGTAAAAATTATTAATTAATCTAATTAATTAATATGTATTAACTCTACACAAGGATCTAAATATGATATATATAGCATATATTTAAATTTAAAATTTTAAATTCTACAGTAAATATTTTATTGTTATGTGTTCAGAATACATTACCTTCATGCAGGTAGTCGATCACTGCAATCTGATCACCGTCGGAAAGATTTGATCATCGCAATGCAGCCACACAGTATGTCTGCCTCCACGAATTATCCATACGAAGCTCCGATCTGATCGGCTCCTTACGAATGCTAGTTCGTTGTAGAACTTTTCGATGGCCGATGCTGATCGAACTCCTTCGATCAGTGTCTGCCGACTCCTCAGATACTCCAATCATCAACAAAAGAACTTGAAAGATTGATGAAGCTCTCTCTGAAGTTTGGTGGGCTCACGATACTCGTAGCTCACCTTCTCACTTTCCGAACCCTAGGCAGAAACCTAGGATATTCACAAAGACCCTGCGCCCTTTCTCTCTTCTTTTCTTTTCTTTTCTCATGCAGAAGGCCTTTTTCACGCCACCCTTTCTCTCTCGGATCAGATATTCACACGCTCCATCTTCTCTTTCTTTTTAAAACGATGCAAGACCGCATCTTTACAGCATTTTCACTGCGTGAGAGGATAAAGCTAGGTGGTTGCTCATTTGAATTCAAATCGAATTTGAATTCAAATGCCAACCAACCAATCTTTATTCACTCAAGGCATGAGAAGAGAAGGGGCGTGGGTTCTTTGTGCGTGGAGAATTTACACGAGAAATTTTTTCTCGTGTAGAGCAAGTGGCGCACAAGTGGATAAGGTGGCGCATGGGATTAGTTGCTCATTCAAATTCAAACATCATTTGAATTTGAATGGCCAACTAATCAATCTTTATCCACTCAAATGGCGCACAAGGGAGGAGTGTGGGAAGGCTTCTGCGTGGGAGAAAATTCATGAAAACTTGTTTCTCATGAATTCAAATAGGCGCAGGTGGGTGAGGTGGCGCAGGGAGATAAGTCAAAGTGGTTTCAAATATTAAATCAACCTAGTTGAACCAACCTTATTAAAATAGGTTAGGCACAATTAGACTAAGTTAAACCCAATACAATTCAGCTTAATTAGGCTTAATAAAATCTAATCAAATCAGGAACTGACTAAGCCCAACTCTTGATCAGATCAGGGACCAAACCACCTTGGCGATTAGGTCAACTCTTAACCTAATCGGGTCAAACCCAACTGAATCCAATTCAATTGGACTTGATCCAAAAATAATTACTCAATCAAATTGAGTTAATTAGCGATCAAATCACTAATTAAATCTCTCATAAATACTGAGTCCAAATCCGATGGACAATCGGCATCAAAGTCCATCGATATGAAATCCTGATCGAAGAGTCCAAACCAGTGGGACTCTTGACCCCGGTACCCAAAATGTGTGGAACTCATGATCAGAGAATCCTGATTCTCGATCACAGAGTCTCAGACACGTAGGACTCAGAGTCCTCGAGCATTAGGACTCTTGGTCGAAGAGTTCCAGTCCAGTAGGACTCTTCACCAGCCATCAGATCAGATAGGAACCTCTAATGTGTGTGACCCCGCAGGTTCGAACCTAAGTCGGTAGCACAGGAACCAATTCCTGTACTAATTGAAGTGACCATCTTGTAATGGTATCCGACGTCCGGATAGGTCGAATAGTCGCAATCGCAACACTCAGAACCTACATGAATATGGTTACTGTATAATTCATCCCTTTTGACCCCTGTGTATAGGATGACTCAGGATTAAAGTGTCAATCCTGATCAGATCATTCGAATCGTGCTCAACTCAAACAGTCCTGTGACTCCTCACTAGGACTACCCTGGTCAAGATTTTGCTAAATTGAAACACGACTGTACACAGCTCCTTAAACTGGAGTGGTCAATCCCATCTTGACACACGCACCGACAAGTCAAGTACTTGACTACACCCAGCAGCCTTCTGTCACTGAATTAGAAATTCAGGTAGTCCAATACCTAAGTGCAGTGAGTTGCTTGCAAGTCACCGTGGCAGTCTCAGGTCGGAGGGACAGTTATACCTATATCCCATCGGAGTAAATCTTGATAGCAGAAAAAGCTCCGGAATCAGTCATGTTCAGTACAGATGTACCTTACATCTCACCTGTATGCCATACCAGTGTCTCCACACTCTTTGGTTAAGAGGACAACCAACCCATATGGCACACAACGACCTATGCTTAATAAACGTTGTTGTCCTTGGTAACAACGTATCATTTGGTTGCGAACAGGTTTAAGGACTAAACGACAAATCCTCCTTTGTCGAGTCTAAATACTCCTAAGGACTTCACCACAATACAGGAGTTCATTAGAAGATGAAACAATTTGTGATAAAAATGTCAAAATAATTTTTATTAATTTATAATTCATATACTAATATAAAAAAGAGCACAACCGTCAACAGGCTGACGATTGGCTTTGGGACACTATTCCCAACACTCTTGTGGGTATTTATTTATATGTGAGGCTGAAGAGCCTGGAGGAGGAAGGAGAATCAGGCATTAGCTTTGGCTTATCAGACGAGATTTGACCGTTATCCTTCTCTTATTTAGAGAGATTTGTTTATTATTTCTTTTTTATTTGCTTTGCGGCCAACTGTCATTTCATGATCATTTGAATTTTGAAAGAGAGAAAATTTTCAACTCAGGTTTGATTCAGCAAAGGAGATTTAGGATCGGATCGGACCAGAATTACTGAAGTAAATGAATCAGGAGTGGCTAGCTGAGTCTAAAGAACTTTTGTGTCCTTATATACCTCTCGTCATTGTCTAGCATGAAATCACCCCCAACATAAGGAAGATTATTGCTTGGGCAGTGATTGGAGCATTTGAACCTTTTAATCCAACATCCGCATAATTGTAGCACAACAAATAGAAAGAAATAAATCAAATGAAAAAGCTATAAATTTTAAAAAATATGGAAAAAAGTTATATAACTTCTTATAAGAATAATAGCAGCCTTGTGATATTACAATTCATGTCCTTGAATTCACATAAATATCTATCTATTAGGAGCTTTGGGGTTCAAATTTTAGGATGGCTGTTCTCCTAGAATTTATCTTTGAACTCTAGCAAACTTGAAGTTCTAATACCGTGATAACTAACTACAGTATCCTAAAAGCTTAAACCAATAAGAAAGGATTAACAATGCATATTAGACTTAAAAAGCAATATCATAAAAATGGCAACATATTCTTAGCAATCCATATCGTTCATGAAAGTTTAGTAACTTTATACTAATGTTCTTATTGAGTTGCTTGTTAAGCTTTGTTAATGCAAATGACGTACTCTAAAGGGGTTGTTGACCAATTTTATTTGATATTCAAATTTAGGACCATCATCATGTGTGCACATGTTAAAAACATTTATTGACCATGGCCAATGGAGCGGTCAAGGAGGAAGATATAAGTTCTTATATGTCTCGATCTATAAGAAATTTATAATTCATGAAGTGATTAATTAAAAAAATAGCAGTTTCGAAGGAAGATATATTCCAGAAAAAGGGAGCAAAAAGACCTTCATTTAGTCAAATTTCATATATCTTCGATATGAAAAAATAATATAAAATAATTGATGAAATGCAAATAAATTTTAGAGAGTTGAGATTCACTACTGGAGGAAAAAAAAAAGTGAGAGTAATAAGAGTGGGGAGAGAGAGGAAGAGAGAGAGAGAGATGTTGGAAGTGAAGAAATCTACATTTCATTTACAGTATTGCTCTCATGACATTTTCCCTTCTACAAGTCGTATAAAAAAAAAAGGCTATTTAGAAGTCTACATTTCATTTGCAATATTGTTCTCGTCACATTCTCTCTCCTACAAGTCAAATAAAGAAAAAGGGCTGTTACATAAGAGGGGAAATCATCCATTAACACGGTCGTAGTTGACCGTATCCTACTCCCAACACAAATAGAACCAAAGAGTTGGCAAAAAGTTTGAGCTTTAGGAAATTACTGTTGCTGACTTCACCATTGAACCGAGAATCAGCCTATATATTCCATATATTATAGTAAAATAGAATAAAATAATACATAATTAATATAATATAATATATATAATAATATATATTTTCATTAAAATATTATTATATATGTATTTTAATAGTAATATATTATATTATATTATAATCATATAATATAATATTAGGTAGGGGAATTTTAGGAACAAAATACAAAGGCTATTTTATTGCTTGATGGGAAAACGTCTTATCCAGCCAACATGTGGATAAGATTTTTTTTAAATTTTTTTGATAAATATTATTTTTAAAAAAATAATTTATCCATCTAGAGAAGTATGAAAATTTAGATAAGTTGGTTAATGAAAAGTTGATAAATATTTTCATGATATTTATCTATCAAATAGGGCTGAAACCAGATCGGATATCAATTTATCCACATTTATATTTATTTTATTTAACGAATATAAATATATATATAGATATTAGTTGGATGCAAAAATTTATATCCATATTTGTTTTAAATGAATATGAATATAAATCAGATACTAGAAGTATAGATATAAATTGGATAATGAAACTTTATAACTATAAAATCTATTAAGTAGATGATAAATTAAAATTAATAATATATTAATATGATTATCTATTCTTCTTAAAAGTTTATGAATATTATATAAAATTAGATAAGATTACAAATAAAATTGAATATCATATATAAATCGGATAGTTGTCTATTTATATTCATATTTATTTTTTTTATGGATATAAATATTAATCAGATATTTAAATTTTTATATTTAGATAGATTCGAATATGAAAAAAATTTGGATGAAATATTATACGGCCTACTTCCAATTCTGCCGTCAAAAATTAGGTTTTTAGTGTAATCATTGTTGAACTAGGAGGGTGCGCTAGAGAATAACCTTTGAGACCCGCACTATGAAGTCCTTGATTGTCTTATGAAATATGAACCTTAAACCATGTCATGGATTCCAGCCTGTCTTACACATCACCTCATAGAAAGCTATCAGAGACATTAGATATAAAGCTGAAATTTTTAATTTTTTGCAAAAGATCTCTTTTTAAAGTTAGAGTGATTATTTACCATCACTCATATTTGAACATGAGATTTCTAAATATAGTGATAAAAATATTTTTTATCAACTTTTTTTTTTGCCCTAAGCAATGCGTGGCAATGAATGTTCTATCAGTTGTTGACTTTTTCTAAAGAATTTTCTAAGCAATCAAACAAACTGAAAAGATTAGAGATAGAAATTGGATGCAAGATGGCATCAGAGCCAGCCAAAAATAATACCATTATCCTTTGACCGGAGCCGGTGTGGGAGACACTTCATCATCCCAGGGACCAATTACCTTTAAGTCATCTTTTCGTGCATGGGGAGAGAATCATTCAAGCAAAAGGAAACTAAACGTCCATTCCTTTGTTGTGCCAACGAATATCCTGTGTGCACATATTTGATGCTTCACCAACAGTGTTAAGATACAAATATCTTTTTTTTTTTTTTTTGGTTAAAATAAGAAATCAAGTTTGGGAGGCTAGGAATGACTGCACATCTCAAAATATTGTTTAGAGAATGGTTTTAATGAAAAATTTCAAGCTAAGCACGAGAATTAAGTGTTACTGCCCCCAAAAAAAAAATCTTGCTCCCCAAAAAAAAAAATCTTGCTCTTTGATTGCAAGTTACTATCTCCATGTTTCCTTGAGATTAATTTTGATGGTAATAACCTGAATAAAAATTATTGGGATCAAAAATTCATGACCCGATAAAATAGATTGATCTCTATTTTATATAATATATTATTCATGTATATAAACAGTTTGCCCTTTATCCCATGTAAATTAAAATCCCTCTTGACTCAATAATAGCCTTCCCCGCACCACAACAGAGATGATTAAGATGAAACTAATTTTATTATAAAAAAAATAATTGAAGCTTTGGTTGTGGTGGAATTAAATTGATTGATATTACAATTCTTATGAGAAAATTTCATGTCGTATGAAAAGATGTGCGACATGCTATGAAATTTTAAAGTCTAACTTTATATTACCCGTGAAAGAGATTCTTTGACGGGATAGTTACCTAAATCAATATATTTTAAAATTCAATTTTTGTTACAAAATAAGGAAAAAAAAAAAAAACAACAGATACAAATTGGATGGCAATATATATGATTAATCCCATTAGATCTACTCTATAGACAACTTTATGAAATATTTCTTCTAAAATTTTTAATATTTATTTTCTGATTTTTATAAATATATTTAATATTGATTAAATAAATCCAATTTACTGAAAAAAATATATCTCTTTCTTTTAAAATTACAGGCATTCAATTTATACTTTTGTTGGCCAGACACACAGTGGGCCGTCCAAGTTTGGGACCCACCTCATTGGTACCCATAAACTGATGGGTCATCTGCCAGAGGCTATTTCGTCCCAATAAACATGGTATTCTTCCCAAATAGAAAAAAAAAAAAAAATCCAACAATAAATAACCAGAATATAGCAAGACATATTCCAAGTCGGATCATACCGAACAAAATACAAAAATTGTAGCCATCTCACGCTACCAATCATATAACATATCCCCATAAAAACTATATTAATCTCTCTTCCTCCCAATAAAAAGAGGAAGAACAAGCTAAGTTAAAGAAAAAAAAAAGAAAAAAAAGAAAAAAAAATGATGACACCAAGTACTATACGAAAAGCGGCGACGGACGAACGGACGACGTTATCTGTGCGCCGTGACGAGCGTCTCGATAAACCTCAAACCATCGAATCTCGGGGCGAATTTCTCCTTCCCTCCCCTCCTCGATTCCGTCTCCTTCCCCGAACCTCTTGATCCCTACAATCCGTTCGAAGAAAATACCCAAGAGAAAAGGAAAAAAAAAAAATAGACCGAGAAATGCCCGAAATCTAGGGTTAGGGTTTCGGAGGAGGGAGGTACCTCGTTGGTGGAGGAGGAAGGGTGGGGGGCGGCGTGGGGATCGGAGCCCGAGGCGAAGGCCGCGGAAGATGCGGCGGCGACCGACGCGGCGAGGACCCCGCCTTCTTCATCTCCTCCTCCGGCACGTAAGACAACGACGAGATCTCCGGAACTCGACAACACACGATCTCCTCTCTCTCTCTCTCTCTCTCTCTCTCTCTCTCTCTCTCTCAACCTCCTCTTTAGCCTCCGCTCTAATTCCGCGTCGTCTCTTTTCATCTTATAGATCCTCTCTCCCTCTCTCTACTTCTAAGATTTAATTGGATTTGAATGCAGTTTGGATTCCGGGTGGGTTCGAGGGCCCGCTGTCAGGCAGCTGAACCAAGCGCCCCTTAAGCTTGCCTGCGGGTGCATGGCGTCCAATGAAAGTACGACACGTGTGCGTAGCCCGCGCCAAAAGATTCTGCCCAGGGTCGACGCCGCGAAGAGAAAAATGGTAGAACTTTAGTACACCAGATTCTACACACCCAGATATGCACCCTCTGAGTGTCTCGTGGACCCTAGCCAGCAGATGTCACAGGTCGTAAACAGAAGGGGAAACCTGTCAATCCTCAGTCAATTGGGCGCTCGATCTATGCCTTTATTTTGCTTTCTTTTTTTTTTTTTGCCCCTCGGGTTCCCTTTTTTTGGTCTCCCAGCTTTCGGCTGGTGGCAGGGCATCAAAAGCAGAGCAGGTACTAGTCCTACTCCTATCTATAAGTTCGGGTGGTCGAAGTTTAACAAAAGGGATCCGGAGGCGAGATATTTCTTTATTTTCATGATCGAAAGATTTTTTTAAATAACATAAAAATTTATTTTGAACAGTGGATTATTATATCATAATATTTAGATTCTTTTTTTTTTTTTTTTTTTTTTTTTTTAGACTCAAGACTTGATGTATGACAATATAGATAAGCACTGACTTGATTACTCACAAGACTAAATCACAATGGACATCCAATTAATAATTTTGATTCGAAGATTGACTGACAGAATTCATCTTCATTAAATAGCCAGAATGTAGTCCAATAATTTAGAAAATCAAGCCTAATAAACCTATATATTCCAACCAATAAGTTACGACTTAACCTCCATGTAAAAGACGTATGAAGAGGATTTCAGGATAAGTAAATTAAATTGGAAGGAGAATCAAAAAATGAGCACTCTGCTCTCCAATACCATTCTCTCTTTTCTCTCTATTATTTCTAAAGCTTTGGATAACTTAAACATCAAATGATTTTTTATCGAAACATCTTCGATAAGTGTGGACTTTCTTTGTAGGTTCTTTCCAACATCTCGGATCTTAGATGTTATTTAGCTCCAACCACATCAGTATCCTTCCGAAATCTTGTGACAACAATAAGTATTTTAAAAATATAAAAATTTAAATTGATAGAAATATAAATATAAATTAGATAATTAAATTTTATGATTATAAAATTAAAATTTTTATAAAATAAATATATCAAATTTATAACATATTAATATATTTATTTATTTTTATTAATTATCCATCATAAATGCTTATAAAGTTAAATAAAATATGATATTTGAATACAGATTGAACAGTTATTTTCTGATACATATTTATTTTATTTTTTAATAAATATAAATATAAATATATATATTAATTAAATATTTAAATTTTTATCTATATTAATCTTATCTATCCTTTCCTCCAATGAAACGGTTATAATCAGCCAACCCTCAATTAATTGGTCGCTCAATATATATATATATATATATATTTGTGGTTTCCTCCTAAAGTCTCTCTTAGCTTTCGGCCGGTGGTAGGGGACCAAAAGGAGACCGGGCACTACTTGCACTACCTGCCTCTCTTTATTATCGGTGGTCGAAGTTTAGCGAGTGGGACAAGGAATCCAGATATTTTTTTGATTTACTTGGCCATTTTTTTTTAATGATGTAATGAAATTTATGGGTGGGGTTGACGAAGTCTGGTGCTCTTTTGATGGATAGTTTTTCGGAATCTATACTAATACATTGAGGAAGAGTCCGGCGTATCGCTTGTGTGCCGCGTGTCCTGCAATGATTTCTTCTTTTTCTTGGTCCACGACACATACTGCGGGGACCAAAACTTTATACTAGCCTTCTAGAGATGGGATTTGCAACGAGGTGGCATGAGAACTGTGGTTGGATGGTCGAGGTCAATACATTGTTTGTGAAAAGGATTGTCCGATTGTCATTGGGTTTATTAAGTAATTATATATCATGGTGAATCTAGTTGGAAGCAAATTTCAAAATGATGTTTTGAAATCACAGCTAACCGTTGATGGCTGCGTGGCTTGTAAGTTATCATGTAGCAAGATCCCATGCACGTAAGGGGCCCACACAATCACATGCTTAACGTAAGTTATAGATGGTCATGATGTCAATACATGACCCCTTCAATTCAACCCCAAATTCCTGATTTGGAATATTGATCTATAATCAAGCTCCTCTAAATTTCTCTTCTGCTAAAGCATTGTAATACATTTATTCATGAGGCAAACCATATGTACGTAGCCTTTTATTTACACACATTATATGTGTCCAATGTTTGGAATGCAATGAAGAACATCTCAAATTTGAGAAAACCACATTAAAAGTATATATTTTCTTAATTTTCAAGATCTTTCGCCTATACATCCAGAAGGCAAAAAAATGAAAAATAGTAATATAGCCGACAAGCAAAACTGAATATAAATTATATAATTTATAATTTAAACTATTGGTTTTGATCTTAATATTTATAAATTAAAAAAATCAAATTTAAGATAATTTATATATTTATAAATTATAGATTACATTGAAGCATAATCATATTGTTGAAATTATGATTTTTTTTTGATACACTTCGAAATTGATCCAGCCAATGTGGCATACTCGGCCAATCGAAGCTTCATACGAACCAATCACGAAGTCCACATCTTGACCAATTAGTTTACGCCATGTGGCTACTTCGAAAGATGTACAAAGATATCTAAATCTCTCCCACTTAGCTATAGTTGCCCCCTAATGGCAGAATACCCTCTCTAACAATGAGATCCAAATCTCATCGTATCTCCTGGAAGTATGAATGGTTCTTCTCACTAACCTCCTTTGGATGTCCTAAGATCCCGATCACAATGGGATCTAGCCCTCATATATATAAACCACTCTAGAACTCTCTAGATAAGTCTCTCAAATCTAGATGGGCTCTCTGGAGATCACATGTAGTCTAGATGTCTAAGTCCTCACTACATATATACTGTAACAGAGACACACTCTCCCTCTTCTTCATAGACTCTCTGACACGCAGACTCAAGATCTCTTTTTTACTCTCTCATTTTACCTTTTTCAACTCAAAACCTCCTCTATTTTACTAAAAAAGATTGACTTAGGCATAAGAAGATCGTCCACCAAGAAACCCAAGGCAAGTAGACTTCCTCTGCTTTGGGTATTTCAGGGCACTCTTTGGAAGTCGAAGCAATGATCCAGCACTCACCCACTATATTGGGATCTCAGCCAGCTTTTCAAATCCCTAAATCACCACCCTTAGCCCTCTAGCTCATCATCCAACTCATAGGCTTAAGCCAAATTGATTCTTAAAGATAACATATTAGTGCTAGAGGGAGGGTCCTCGATGCCATAATTAGAGATTTTGTTCAGCCATCAACCACTATGAGATCCAAGCAAGCATAGGTGATACCTTCCACCACTCACCTTGATGCACTCGCAGAGTCTAATAGCTCTATCCAGAGCCTTGGGAAGGCTGCATTCTTCGAATGCATAGATAGCTCAGATGATCATCGTAGGCAGTTCCAACTCCTCTTGTAGCAAGTCTAATCACTAACAACCATAGTGCAGGGCCTATAGTAGCAACATTAATGGAAGACTCATAAACCATGCAATCGAGTAGCCTCGATAACTCTAAGCCTCCCGCCTCCTCCATGGAGTCTGAAGCGGAGTCATTACTTTCACTTCCTCAGTTCAAGGGAAGCAACCTACAGATGTTGATCTTCCCATGGTAGCCTAGAGTGAGCTTCTCATCGATGCCATCCTCATACGCCAAGCTTGAGGAAGATGCCTTGTAGCCATCACTCTCATCCATGAAGTTTTGGATGACATAAGGAGTATCTACCCTCCACTTCTTCTTCCTCTTCTTCCTCGCAGGACTCGACTATTGACAGTTCTCCATCCATTGACCTAAGAAAGATTCTGTAAGATGAGACAACTTTGACTAGAAGCTTTAGGAGGTAGATCAATACCTCGAGGTGTGCAACACCAGCGAACCTTGTGGAAGGATCCGAAGTTCTCCATCCTCCATTCTCGGCAAGAATTATGTGGAAGCCAACTCTTCTCCAGTTCAAGATGCTGCAGCTCGAGACCTATGATAGCACTAGTGATCTCCATGATTACTTGAAGAGTTACAAGACTCTTATGATACTCCAAGAGGCCATCGACTCAGTGAGGTACAAAACCTTTCTTGCTACTCTTTGGAAGGCTGTTTGGATATGATATGTCGAGCTATGGTCAAACTCCATCCACTCTTTTAGAAGTTTGATCGATTATTTACTGCTTAATTTAAGAGCAGCAAGAAATAAAGGAAAGCATTTGATATCCTCTTTCCCATCAAGTAGACAAATGTTGGAGATCCACGATCCGAACCACTCAATCATGATGTCAGCCTTGAAGAGAGGGCTAAAGTCATGTAGCTAGTTCTTCTCCCTAGAGAAGAGATTCTCTAGAGACTATGCCATGCTCCTAGCCAAAGCAGACAAGCATATCAATGTTGAAGATGCCATGATAGAGCGGCAAAAGAAGAAGGCTACCAATAAAGACAAAAATGAATGGGCTAGAGATGATCTGGATGAGTCTCACAAGAAGCCCAAAAGATATGAGAGGAACTCTCGATGGTCTAGGAGTCCTCCTTGGAGGTTCAAGAGATATACACTTCTTAACACCTCCTAAGAATAGATTCTGATGAAGATCAAAGATCGAGAGTACATAAAATGACCAAAAAAGATGATACCAAATGCCCACAAAGATATGAAGAAATACTGTCAATTCTGTCATGACTATGGGCATGATATCAAGGATTTCTATCAATTGAAGAGAAAGATTTAAGCTCTCATCAAGCAAGATTTACTTTGAGTAAATGTCTGCCACCCATAAGACAGATGCAACTAGTTGGGAGCAGCCCACTCCCAAGCTACTACTTGATAACCAACCCACCATTGGAGTTATGAACACTATAGTAGGAGGGCCAATGACTGACAGCACTAGCTCGCCTGCTAGTCCACAACGAAGACCTATAATCATGCGGCCTAGGTTGGGATTCTAGTACCAAAGAGATAGAGGTTAGATGAGGTAATCTCCTTGTTGGATGCCAATACCGATGGCATCTACACCCCCCATGATGTTAACCATTGCTAACCATGATGTAAAAGATATTTTGGTTGATAATGAAAGCTCAATAGGTATCTTATTTTTTGATGCCTTTTACAAATAAATCTATCGAGTAATCTGTTGCTCCTAGATTGATTTTGATGATTACAAAGCAGATTGAAGGGGTACCAATATTTTTTATTTGAAAAAGTCTTTGTGCTCTTCAGGGGCAAAATCATAATTTTACCGAAACCCTGATTTAATAGTATCATTTGGTAGAACAAAAGATTTGTGATCTATTGGTGAAAATTTCATTATTTTTGGACTTGTATTTTTGAAGTTATGAATGTTTGAATCCATGAGTCGACTCATGAGTCAGCTCATGGCACAATGAGCAGCTTGGCATGCTGAATTTTCAGTTTGGCACGCTGAATTTTTGGCTTGGCACGGCCTGTGAGTCGACTCATGAGTCGACCCACAAGGCATGAGTCGACTCCTGCGGTTTTAGGCCAAAAGTCACAGAAACCTGTTTTCTGGTTGTTGCAACAGAGGTCGACTCATGAGTCGACCCCTGAGGCATGAGTCGACTCATGAGTCGACCCCTGCGACGGGATTTTTCTGCAATGGCTAGTTTTTAACCCGTTTTAAGTGCTTTAAATGCTCATTTAATGTGCTCTAACGGCTCTTTTTCTGCCTAGAATGTTTTCCTCTATTTCTTAAAGCTATAAAAGGATTCAAAAGGTGGGAAACAAGAAAGAGATTTGCAAGACATTAAGAAGAGAAAGAAAGAGATTTGAAGAGCATTCAAGAGAGCATTCAAGAGCATTCAAAAGAGAAAGGGTTTCTCAAGCCAACTTTTCAGCCCTAATCAAGAGCTCATTTAAAGCCTTCAAGAAGCCAACAATCAAAGCTCACCAACTCCTCAAGCGCTCAATCAATTCTTCATCCACTTTGAGAAAATCCAAAAAGGGGCTTCTTCTCTTGAGTAAAGTGTATTTATAGTTATATTCGCTCATTAAAGGAGCTTTTCTTGTACTTATTTGTGCTATAAATTATTTTACTCATTTTGAGTAATTATTTTTGTTTTGGAGGGGTTCCAAAATAAGGGAAGGTTGATCCGAACCTGAAATCAGAGTGTATTGGATTGGCTTGTACCCGAGAAACAAGTGGACTAGCTGGGATAGCTAGTGTCGGAGTTTCCGACGTTTGTATTCGGGTTGAATACAAGTATAGTGGTTTGAAATTCCCAAGTAGGAGCTTGGGGAGTGGATGTAGGTGCAAGGTTGGCACCGAACCACTATAAATCCTTGTGTTTGTGGTGTGCATAATTGCTTCTCTTTAACTCTTCATTATTTTCTTGCATTCTTGCTTTAGGCAATTAATCTTGAACTTAGGTTATTCTCCTCATTCATTTAGCTATTGACAAACATTTTTCATAAGTCATTAGTTAAGCTTAAAATTTTTAGAAACCCAATTCACCCCCCCTCTTGGGTTGCATAGTTGGGCAACAAGTGGTATCAGTGCCCGGTGCTCTAGCCCGTCTTTGATCTAAACAATCAAAGAGCTAAAGATCTATGGCAACCCACGTCGGTACTTCTCTAGCCGAGGGGCAATCCACCAACCGACCTCCACTTTTCAATGGGTCTAATTACACCTATTGGAAAGCTCGGATGAAAATATTCATTCAAGCACTCGACTATGATATGTGGAGTATCATAGTGAATGGTCCTCACACACCCACTAAAATTATAGATGGTGAGGAATCAACCAAACCCGAGAAAGAATGGGATGAGGTTGATAAAAAGATGGCCCAATTAAATGCTAAAGCAATGAATGTACTTTATTGTGCTCTTGATGCTAACGAATTTAATCGCATTTCTACTTGTTCATCTGCTAAAGAAATATGGGATAGGTTAGAAGTAACCCATGAGGGAACAAATCAAGTAAAAGAGTCTAAAATAAACATGCTTGTGCATAAATATGAATTGTTTAAAATGGAGCATGATGAGTCCATCACTGTAATATTTACTCATTTTACTGATATAATTAATGGTTTAAAGAGTCTTGGTAAGTCCTATACTAACAGTGAGCTTGTAAGAAAGATTCTCAGGTCATTGCCAAGAACTTGGGAAGCCAAAGTGACTGCCATCCAACAAGCGAAGGACTTAAACACTCTACCTCTAGAGGAGCTTCTTGGATCTTTGATGACTCATGAGCTAAGCATGAAGCAACATCAAGAAGATGAAGTCAAAAAGAAAAGAACCATTGCCCTCAAATCCATAGCTCCTCCTGATGAAGAAACTGATGACATTGAAGATGAAGGACAAGATAAAGAGATGGCTCTCATCACCCAAAGATTCAAGAAATTTTTGAGAAAAGGAAACAGGGAATGAGAAAGAGGCCATTCATAAAAGGGGAACAAAGCAAAGAAAAAGAGAATGACCAACCCCTTATCTGCTACGAGTGCAAGAAGCCGGGACACTTCAAATCCGAATGTTCACAACTGAAGAAAGGTCCCAAGAAGTTCAAGAAGAAGGCAATGATGGCCACATGGAGTGCGAGTGATGACTCAAGCTCCGATGAGGAAACCTCAACCGAACAAGCCAACCTGTGCCTTATGACACACGAAAATGAGGTAATTTCTGAAACTCCTAGTGAATTTACATTTGAAGAATTGCATGAAGCATTCTATGATTTAATTGATGAATTAAAGAAACTAGGGATGAAAAATAAAGTGCTAAAATTGAAAAATCAATCCTTAGTGAAACAAGCTGAAAGCTTTTCAATTGAAAAATCCACCTTGCTTCAAGAAAATCAAAGCTTAAAGAACGAAATTGCCAAGCTGAAACCAATAGTAGATAAGTTCACCTTAAGTTCAAACAAACTCAATATGATTCTTGATAATCAAAAAGCTGTATATGATAAGGCTGGACTTGGCTATAACCCCTTAAAGAAACAAAAATATCTGAAAAATATTTATGTAAATTCTTTAAGTAACAAGTCTACCAATATTACTTGTTTCAAATGTGGTAGAGTAGGACATAAGTCATACACTTGCTTCTTTGACAAATCTGCAAACTCAACTATAAAGAAAATATGGGTTCCAAAAGGAACCATTTTGACTAACCAAAAAGGACCCAAGAAAGCTTGGGTACCTAAAACAAAAATTTTACTTTTGTTTGCAGGTGTGTCTAGCATCCCAAGGAGGAAACAGGAAATGGTATCTTGACAGTGGATGCTCGAGACATATGACTGGTGATGAATCATAATTCATCACGTTTGATGCTAAGGATGGAGGGATGGTCACCTTTGGAGATAATGGCAAAGGAAAGATCATCGGGATAGGTAACATTGGTATCACTCCCTCCAAATACATTGAAAATATTTTGTTAGTTAAAGGTTTAAAGCATAACTTACTTAGCATTAGTCAATTTTGTGATAAAGGGTATAAAGTTATTTTTGAATCATCTGTTTGCATTGTGACTAGTCCTATTAACAATGGCATTAAATTTATTGGACATAGACATGGCAATGTTTATATGGTAGATTTAAATGATTTAGCCAAAATAGACATGCAATGCCTAGTATCCTTGAATGCTAAAGTTAATGAGACTAGTTGGCTTTGGCATCGTAGACTTGCACACATTAGCATACACTCTCTTTCAAAATTAATTAAGAAAGAATTAGTTCTTGGCTTGCCTAAACTGAATTTTGAAAAAGATAGAATTTGTGATGCATGCCAACTAGGTAAACAAACTCGAGTTTCATTTAAATCCAAAAATGTTGTTTCAACTTCTAGACATTTAGAGCTTTTGTATATGGACTTATTTGGACCAACTAGAACCACTAGTCTAGGAGGAAAACGATATGGTTTTATAATTATAGATGATTACTCTCGTTTTACTTGGGTTTTCTTTTTAGCACACAAAGATGAAACTTTTCATATTTTCACTAAATTTCACCGAAAAGTCACTAATGAAAAAGAATTTTCAATTCAAAATATTCGAAGTGATCATGGAACTGAATTTGAAAATCAAGACTTTGAAAATTTTTGTGATGAAAATGGAATTGGCCATAACTTCTCTGCTCCTATGACACCCCAACAAAATGGGGTAGTTGAAAGGAAAAACAGAACCTTAGAAGAAATGGCCCGTATCATACTTTGTGAAAGCAACCTTCCAAGATATTTTTGGACGGAAGCAATTAACACAGCATGTTACATTTTAAATCGTGCTTTGATTAGATAAATTTTAAAGAAAACTCCCTATGAACTTTGGAAAGGAAGAAAACTAAATATTGCATATTTTCATATTTTTGGTTGCCGATGTTTTGTATTAAATAATGGTAAAGAAAAACTTGGTAAATTTGATGCAAAATCAGATGAAGCAATCTTCCTAGATTACTCCTCCACTAGTAAAGCTTTTAGAGTTTTTAACAAAAGAACTTTAGTAGTTGAGGAGTCCATACATATTGTTTTTGATGAATCTAACGATCTTCCTTCAAGAAAGAATGAGGGTGTTGATGATGCAGATCCACTAATAGAAGGTATGAAGGAGATCACTCTGAAAGATTCAACAACTCCAGAGGACGAGGAACAAGAAGACAAACAAGATGAGAGAGGTGAAGAAATTCAAGAACAACCTCAAGGTACAAATGACCTACCCAAGGAATGGAGGTATGTTCACAATCACCCTAAGGAGTTGATTATTGGTGATCCTATGCATGGGGTAAAAACTCGTTCTTCACTTAGAGATGTATTTAATCATTGTGCTTTTGTATCTCATCTTGAACCTAAAACTATTGAAGAAGCTGAAAATGATCATAATTGGATTAATGCAATGCAAGAGGAACTTAATCAATTTGAAAGAAATAATGTTTGGACTTTAGTATCAAGACCTAAAAATTATTCAATAATTGGCACAAAATGGGTCTTTAGGAACAAATTAGATGAGCATGGTAATGTAATTAGAAATAAAGCAAGATTGATTGCTAAAGGATATAATCAAGAAGAAGGAATTGATTTTGATGAGACCTTTGCACCTGTTGCTAGATTAGAAGCCATTAGACTTCTACTTGCATATGCTTGCTTTATGAAATTCAAATTATTTCAAATGGATGTCAAAAGTGTATTTTTAAATGGATATATTGCTGAAGAAGTTTATGTAGAACAACCCCCGGGATTTGAAAATCATGCTTTTCCTAATCATGTTTTTAAACTAAATAAAGCTTTATATGGATTAAAACAAGCACCTAGGGCTTGGTATGATAGGCTAAGCAAATTTTTACTAAATCATGATTTTTCAAGAGGTAATGTAGATACAACCCTCTTTATTAAAAGAAATCAAAATGATATGTTAGTAATACAAATTTATGTTGATGACATAATTTTTGGGTCTACTAATGAATCTCTTTGTCAAGACTTTGCTAAGCTCATGCAGGGGGAGTTCGAGATGAGCATGATGGGAGAACTTACCTTCTTCCTCGGACTCCAAATCAAACAAACAAAAGAGGGAATCTCCATCACCCAAAGCAAATACACCAAGGAACTACTCAAAAGATTTGGAATGGAGAACTCCAAACCAATTGGCACACCCATGAGCCCCTCATGTAAGCTTGACAAGGATGATGAAGGTAAATGTGTAGACTTAAAATACTATAGAGGTATGATTGGCTCTTTATTATATTTAACTGCAAGTAGGCCTGATATCATGTTTAGTGTTTGCTTGTGTGCTAGATATCAATCAAATCCTAAAAAATCTCATTTGAATGCTGTTAAAAGAATCCTTAGATACTTGAATGGTACTCAAACTCTAGGGTTATGGTACTCTAAGAACTCACAAATTGATTTATTAGGATATTCAGATGCTGATTTTGCTGGATGTAAATTAGATAGAAAAAGCACAAGTGGAACTTGTCAATTTTTTGGAGTTAACCTAATCTCATGATTTAGCAAGAAACAAAATTCGGTAGCACTGTCTACGGCTGAGGCCGAATACATTGCAGTCGGAAGTTGTTGTGCTCAAATCTTGTGGATTAAGCAACAACTCGAAGACTTTGGAATCAAACTTAATGAAATACTAATAAGATGTGACAACACAAGTGCCATAAATCTATCTAAAAATCCAATTCAACACTCAAGATCCAAACATATTGAAATAAGACATCATTTTATAAGAGAACATGTTCAAAATAAAAATATAATTCTTGAATATGTTTGCACTGAAAATCAATTAGCTGATATCTTTACAAAGGCCCTTAGTGAGGATAGATTCTATGAAATTAGGAGAAATCTAGGAATTCTTGATCCTTATGCCTAAATATTTCTCAAATTCCAAAGATTTGATGTCAAAAATTCTTTGAGCTCAATTTCTATTATCTCTCTTGGTCCCAAAAGCTCAAGATTATCACTCACACAACTTGTCATTGAGCAAAATTCTTCTCCCAAAATTTCAAAATTTTCTAGAATTTATTCATATTTTTTCTGAATTTCTGAGTTTCATGAGTCGACCCCCTTGAGTCGACCCTATGGCAAACTTGTAATTTCTGCCAACTTCCCACAGGCTCCTTCTTTTTAATTGGAATCCTGTTCGTGAGCCGACTCATCTCTTCGTCTTCCTCCCTCCAAGAACCGCCATCTCCATTCCCATTCTCTCCAAAACCAAGGATCTAGCTCAAGGTTGTTCTCCCTTCTCCTCTCCACCACAAATCACCATCTGGGAAAGGGGATTTTCACATCTTCTCCCTTTGATTGAAACGGTTGGAGCGTGCCCTAGCCTCTACCGTTCTTCTCAAATCCGCCTCTTCTCTCCGCCAAAATCCCTCTCCATTCTTTTGTAATCCTTCTTCCACTCATCCTCTTAATCCTCCAAGTCTCTCTGCCTGCTGCTGTGTTGAGAATGGCTCCGAAGATGAAGCTTCCTCAAAGAAGAAAGTCGGTCCATGAGCTAGAAGAAAATGTCCGCAGAAAAAGGCAAGCTGCTCAGTCCTCCACTGCTCCCACTTCGGCTTCTGTGTCAGCTCAAGGTCCTTCTCAATCATCCCTTAGCCCCAGTAAGAACCCTCTATCTGATAGGAAAGTTGAAACCGGAAAGAATGTGGATTTTCGATTCTTTGAAAAAGAGGGTTTCACATTTGGAACAAAAATTAAAAACCAGGGTTGGGGTTTCTACTGCTCCCTTAAGGAAGTCACTTTTGTAGATCTAGTCAGAGAATTTTATCAGAATTTGCATTATGGGAATGGAACAGTGACTTCGACAATTAAGGGAGTTGATATTTGTTTGGATCCTGTCATATTGGGAGAAATACTACATTTGCCCTGTGAGGGTTACTCTTACATGGAACTCCCAGTAAAGGAAGAGGGGATCAGTGTTATTCTAGGGGGAACCTACACAGGGAGCTTAAATAAATTGGAAGCAAAAATTTTGTCTATTGAGATGAGGATCTTACATCAGTTAGTGACGAAGCTCTTCTTCCCTAGGAGTGGTAGGCATGATCTACTTTCCAGCAGAGATATTTGTATTATGTTTCATGTTATCACTCAAACCCCCCTGAACCTCCCGGCATTAATGATAGAGGCCATGAGAGAGACATTGAACAGATCCAAGGCACATTTGCCTTTTGGTATGGCCCTTACTCGAATTTTTAGGAGGTTTGGAGTTAGCTTTGAGGGGGAGGCATCTACTAAGCTTTCTCATGTAGACACCTTCAACCAACACACTCTGCACCGAATGGGATTTACAAAAACTGATGGTGGTTGGATCAAGGGTTCTGAGGAGAGAGCTGAGGACAGAGTAGAAGACAGAGCTGAAGAAGAAGGTCCATCATCTCCTATCCATGACTTCAGGGCAGCATCACCAGATATCCAGTTCATTCCAGACCCAGAGGCTGGCCCTTCAGAGTTCACCAGGAGGCCCACACCAGTACATCAGCCAGAGAGCAGCGCACCTACATCAGAGTTCAGACTGGCTGATGATCAGATCGAGCAGATATCACAGCGTGTGGCTTCCTTACTATCTAGACAGTGGAGCACTTCTATATTTACACCAGGGGCTACTTCATCTGATCAGACTTTGACTCTCCATATCTCCACTGTGTTTCAGTTGATCTCAGATCAGTCTATCAGGATTCAGCAGCTTGAGGACACCGTTTGGAGACTGACTGGGAGAGTTCTTGACTTGCAGGGGCAAGTCCTAGTTTTGGCCCATCCTCAGCCACAGGAGTCCACTATTGAGGTCACAGACCTTACTGCAGAGGCTGGCAGGCTCAGAGGTGCACTGGAGGGTGGATATGAGTTACTGAGGAGAGAGATCCGAGGCTCGAGTGAGCATGCATCCACTCAGTTCACTGCTCTACTTCAGTCTGTTTCCAGAGCACTGAACGTTCTTGATTCCATCAGACTCACTCTTTCTGTCCAGTCCTTGGCCTCGCAGCGTTCTCAGCCTCCTAGTTCATCTCGCTCACCTGCTTGTGCCAGAGGCAGACGGGGTAGAGGATGTTCTTCTGGTCGAGATCCATCATCTCCTCATCCTATCTCTGATGACTCCGACCCATCTAGTCATGATCTTTACTAGATCCTAGGTGTTAGTGTCTAGGATCTGTATTTTGGGGCCATGTATTGACATCAGCTAGTTGACTTTTATTGAAACAATTATGATTTTAATCATCTTTTACTTATATATCTACTCTTTGTAATGATGTCAATCATCTTTTGTTTATATATCTTCCCTTTGTTGAAACTAATTCTCCTTGTTGAAATATCTTCTCTTTGTTGATGATTGCTGTTAATAATTACTGTATTAAGGGGGAGCAAACATCAATGATAAACACTAAAGAGAAAACGTATTCAGAAAAAGAGGGGGAGTTAACAATGTTTGATGATGTCAAAAAGGGGGAGAAATTAAAGAAAAAGAAATCCATCAAAAGCAAAACCATAAATTATGATAAATTAAAGAAAAAGAGACATATCAAAAGAAAATTATAAATTATTAAAAGACTTGAAAATAAAATGAATGAATTGGGAAGAAATTTAAAGAACAATATCAAAAGTAAAATTATTACATGACTTAAAAATATAATTGCTAAGTACAATGCAAATGAGCAACCTTTAAAATTACTTCTTTAAACATGCTCTGATATGCTTTAAAATTCTTACTTGCTCTGATACATCTTAAATTTAAAATGCTCTGATACACTTTCCAAATTAACTCTTAGACATGCATTGGCACACCTAATTATTTTTGCTCTGATACTAAAACTAAAATCAAATGAGAATGAGCAATTTTTCAAAATACAGCTTGCTCTGATAACAAAAATAAATTTTTGCTCTAACACCAAAATCACATAATCCAATGAGCAAATTTTCAAATCTTTAAGCAAATGGGCAAACTATTTTTGTATATGACCATTTGGATAACATGCCAAAAGAATCAATTTTCTTTTCAAGCATATGCACTTATAATGCATTCTTTTGAAATTCATATTTCACATAAATGCTTTTGTTCAAGTGTTTTGTCATCATCAAAATGGGGGAGATTGTTGCTCCTAGATTGATTTTGATGATTACAAAGCAGATTGAAGGGGTACCAATATTTTTTATTTGAAAAAGTCTTTGTGCTCTTCAGGGGCAAAATCATAATTTTACTGAAACCCTGATTTAATAGTATCATTTGGTAGAACAAAAGATTTGTGATCTATTGATGAAAATTTCATTATTTTTGGACTTGTATTTTTGAAGTTATGAATGTTTGAAATCCATGAGTCGACTCATGAGTCAGCTCATGGCACAATGAGCAGCTTGGCACGCTGAATTTTCAGTTTGGCACGCTAAATTTTTGGCTTGGCACGGCCTGTGAGTTGACTCATGAGTCGACCCACAAGGCATGAGTTGACTCATGAGTCGACTCCTGCGGTTTTAGGCCAAAAGTCACAGAAACCTATTTTCTGGTTGTTGCAACAGAGGTCGACTCATGAGTCGACCCCTGAGGCATGAGTCGACTCATGAGTCGACCCCTGCGACGGGATTTTTCCGCAACGGCTAGTTTTTAACCCATTTTAAGTGCTTTAAATGCTCATTTAATGTGCTCTAACGGCTCTTTTTCTGCCTAGAATGTTTTCCTCTATTTCTTAAAGCTATAAAAGGATTCAAAAGGTGGGAAATAAGAAAGAGATTTGCAAGACATTAAGAAGAGAAAGAAAGAGATTTGAAGAGCATTCAAGAGAGCATTCAAGAGCATTCAAAAGAGAAAGGGTTTCTCAAGCCAACTTTTCAGCCCTAATCAAGAGCTCATTTAAAGCCTTCAAGAAGCCAACAATCAAAGCTCACCAACTCCTCAAGCGCTCAATCAATTCTTCATCCACTTTGAGGAAATCCAAAAAGGGGCTTCTTCTCTTGAGTAAAGTATATTTATAGTTATATTCGCTCATTAAAGGAGCTTTTTTTGTACTTATTTGTGCTATAAATTAGTTTACTCATTTTGAGTAATTGTTTTTGTTTTGGAGGGGTTCTAAAACAAGGGAAGGTTGATCCGAACCTGAAATCGGAGTGTATTGGGTTGGCTTGTACCCAGAAAATAAGTGGACTAGCTTGGGATAGCTAGTGTCGGAGTTTTCGATGTTTGTATTCGGGTTGAATACAAGTATAGTGGTTTGAAATTCCCAAGTAGGAGCTTGGGGAGTGGATGTAGGTGCAAGGTTGGCACCGAACCACTATAAATCCTTATGTTTGTGGTGTGCATAATTGCTTCTCTTTAACTCTTCATTATTTTCTTGCATTCTTGCTTTAGGCAATTAATCTTGAACTTAGGTTATTCTCCTCATTCATTTAGCTATTGACAAATATTTTTCATAAGTCATTAGTTAAGCTTAAAATTTTTAGAAACCCAATTCACCCCCCCTCTTGGGTTGCATAGCTGGGCAACATAATCAATTTTGGAAAACCAACTCTCCTGTGGTTAGATTCTCTAGAGATCTAATCTCCATAGAATGGCATCATTTTCCTACCTATTAATGTAAGACAGGCATTAAAATAGGCCACTATGATACTTGATTTCTTGATCCAACCTAAATACTTTGTATGCCATCATTTTCACTTACCACTTGCTGATGAGTTTCCATATGACCAATAGTATATCATGGCATGCTTTCTTCGGATGCATAGATAGCTCTGACGGTCATCGTAGGTAGTTCCAACTCCTCTTGTAGCAGGTCTAATCACTAACTATCATGGTGCAGGGCCTATAATAGCAGCATCAATGGAAGACTCATAAACCATGCAATCGAGTAGTCTCGATAACTCTAAGTCTCCTATCTTCTCCATGGAGTCTAAAGCAGAGTCATCACTTCCACACCCTCAGTTTGAGAAAAGCAACCTAGAGGTGCTGATCTTCCCTTGGTAGCCTAGAGTGAGCTTCTCATCGATGCCATCCTCATACGTTGAGCTTGAGGAAGATGCCTTGTAGCCATCACTCTCATCCATGAAGTTTTAAATGACATAAGGAGTATCTACCCTCCACTTCTTCTTCCTCTTCTTCTTTGCAGGACTCGACTATTGGCAATTCTCCATCCACCAACCTAAGGAAGACTCTGTAAGATGAGACAACTTTGACCAGAAGCTATAGGAGGTAGATCAATATCTCGAGGTGTGCAACACCAGCGAACCTTGTGGAACAATCCGAAGTTCTCCACCCTCCATTCTCGATAAGGATTATATAGGAGCCAACTCTTCTCCAGTTCAAAATGCTGCAACTCGAGACCTATGATGGCACTAGTAATCTCTATGATTACTTGGAGAGTTACAAGACTTTCATGATGCTCCAGGAGGCCATCGACTCAGTGAGGTACAAAACCTTCCCTGCTACTCTTCGGAAGGCTATTTGGATATGATACATCGAGCTATGGTCAAACTCCATCTACTCTTTTAGGAGTTTGATTGACTCTTTACTGCTTAATTTAAGAGCAACAAGAAATAAAGGAAAGCATTTGATGCCCTCTTTCCCATCAAGTAGACAAATGTTGGAGATCTGCGATCCGAACCACTCAATCATGATGTCAGGCCTGAAGAGAGGGCTAAAGTCATGTAGCTGGTTCTTCTCCCTAAAGAAGAGATTTTCTAGAGACTATGCCATGCTCCTAGCCTAAGTAGACAAGCATATCAATGTTGAAGATGCCATGATAGAGTGGCAAAAGAAGAAGGCTACCAATAAAAACAAAAATGAAAGGGTTAGAGATGATCTGGATGAGTCTCACAATAATTCCAGAAAAAATGAGAGGAACTCTCGATGGTCTAGGAGTCCTCCTTGGAGGTTCAAGAGATATGCACTTCTCAACACCTCTTAAGAATAGATTTTGATGAAGATCAAGAATCAAGAGTACGTAAAATGATCAAAAAAGATGATGCCATATGCCCACAAAGATATGAAGAAATACTGCCAGTTCTGTCATGACTATGGGCATGATACCAATGACTTCTACCAACGGAAGAGAAAGATTTAAGCTCTCATCAAGCAAGATTTACTTCGAGCAAATGTCTGCTACCCATAAGACAGATGCAACTAGTTGGGAGCAGCCCGCTTTCAAGCTACTACTTGATAACCAACCCACCATTGGAGTCATGAACACTATAGTAGAAGGGCCAGTGACTGGCAGCACTAGCTCATCTGCTAGTCCACAAAGAAGACCTATAATCATGTGGCCTAGGTTGGGATTCTGGTACCAAAGAGGTAGAGGTCAAATGAAGTAATCTCCTTGTTGGATGCCAATGCTGATGGCATCTACACCCCTCATGATGTTAACCATTGCTAAACATGATGTAAAAGATATTTTAGTTGATAATGAAAGCTCAATAGATATCTTATCTTTTGATGCTATTTACAAATAAATCTATTGAGTAATTAACTTCGAAAAACCAACTCTCCTTTGGTTAGATTCTTTAGAGATCTAATCTCTGTAGACGGCATCATTTTCCTACCTATTATTGTAGGACAGGCATTAAAACAGGCCACTATGATACTTGATTTCTTAATGGTCAAGGTTTCTTCTGTTTACAATGCCATATTAGGATGATCCTGCCTAAATACTCTGTGTGCCATTATTTTCACTTACCACTTGCTAATAAGGTTCCATATGACCAATAGCATAGGTAAAGTTCAAGATTACCCGGTGCTTGCCTGGCAATGCTAGCTACATCGCCACCCTCAAAGGCAAAAGATCAGTGGTGCCTTCCACCACTCACCCTAATGTACTTGTAGAGTCTGATCACTCTATCCAAAGCCTTGGGAGGGCTCTGCTTTCTTCAAGTACACAAATAGCTCTGACGGTCATCGCAAGTAGTTCTAGCTCCTCTTGTAGCAGGTTCAATCACTAACTACTATGGTGTAAGGCATATAGTAGCAGCATCAATGCAAGGCTCATGAACCATGTGATCAGGTAGTCTCGATAACTCTGAGCCTCTTGAAAAAAATCTATCCGATCTGATCAGATCGTCAGGGTACATCTAAATTTTTTTTATTCTATTAATTTATAACCATTATAAATTATCTGAATCATAGTGGAATAGGAATCAAATCTCCAATGAACAGGATGTTTGAGGGTTCTAGAGTCCCAAATCTCATGAGATCTGAACATACGATCTTCTACTTTACGCGCACGTCAAGCTCCCTAGGAAAGAGGGATGATCTTTTTTGTATTAATCTTTAGAAGAGAAGTGAGGAAGGAATGAGATCTGATCTTGCATCAAGGAGGTGCCTGGATAGGAGTCTTCACACCAAGAAACAAGGTGCCATAAATTCTCCATGCCACAAGAAAATTAGCACCCTCCTTAATTTGTCACACAAGTCCGATCTACCAGTGGGTTGGTTTCTTGTGTCGCACAAAATAAGTCATAACAACTGGTGGTTGTTTGCCTCCCTTAAATAGATGTTAACGCCCCATCTGATCATGTCTTAAATTAGTTAGGACTTCTTATCCATTAAGGAAATCGAAAGACAAAAGGAGAGTGCACGCCATCCTTTTGTGTGAACTCTTTCACGTGTGAGTATGGACAAAATAAAATAGTGCCCCATCTCTTCCTTTGGTCAGTTCCCATGAGAGAGAGTCTCAGGTAGTTGGGACCCCATGGATCTTATCCAATCTGGATCCAAACTGAGTCCAATTCGAACCTAATTCAAATTGAATTTGAACCAAACTTGAAGAGGCATCAATCCTAATCTAATAAGAATTCTAGTCCAAGTCTAACTTAAATTTTCAACCTAATCTTACTTAATTAAATCATATCTAATCTGAAATTAATGAGGATATAAATTCAATCTCTCATAAATCTTTTGGATCATTGATCAGATCATCATGATCTCTGAAATTAAATCTGAACCTCATGTCTAGTGTTAACTAGACATAGTCAACTGTTTTATCCTGTATGATCTCTAACTTAATTCTCAATTAAGCTAATCTATTTGTTCAATCAAATTACGTACTTTTGAATTGAACACATAGACTTAGGTTAATTTTTTTCTATTTTGTCTGACTTTGTACGTGACTTCATAGGTTCAAACACTAAATCGATAGTCTAGAAAACTATTTTTTATACTAATTTAAGTTACCATCTAGCAATGATTTTTGATATTTGGATAGATCGAATGTTTGCAAGGCAACACTCAAAAACCTAAGAATATGGTTATCCCATAATTCATCCATTTAATCATGAATGCTCAAGACGATCTAGGATTTAACTATCAATCCTAGATTAGTCAGCCACATTATATTTCAATTCTTTTCAAATCCTGTGACCTATTACATGAATTATCCCAACTGAGGTCTTACTCAATTAAAATATAGTGATGCATCAACTCCTAAAATACAGAGAGATCAATCTCATTTTGATCCATACACAGACTTCGTAAGTACTTGACTTTACCCAATAGCCTTCCATCACTACAATAGAAATGCAGGTAGTCTGGCACCAAAGCACAGTGAATTGTTTGTAAGTCACTATAGTGATCTCAGCTCTGAGAGACACTTATGCCCATATTTTGCATGAGCAGTCTTTGACAACAGAGCACTTCGTAGGTGAGTCACTTATTCAGTGATGATATACTTGTACATCTCACCTATATGTCATATCAGTATCTTCATACTTCTTGATTAAAAGAATAACCAACCCCTATGACACACAACGATCTATACTTGATAAACTTCATCGTCTCTTAATGACGTATCATTTGATCGCGAATATGTTTAAGAACTATTCGATAAATTTTTCTTTATTGATTGTCATATAGTTCTAAGGACTTCATCACAACATAAGAATTCTAATAAGGAAGATGTATACCTTGTGATGAATAATGCTAAATAATTTTTATTAATTTATAATTTATATATAAATTATAAAAATAATAATTATCCAAATGATTGACTTTAGGACATATTTTTTAACAACTTCCATTTGGACTAAAGCCAATCGGTACAGTATCTAATATTCATCTTATATTTGTGTTCGTCGAACTCTTTGATTTCGAAGGCTTTAGTAAATGGATCAGCCAAGTTCTTCTTTCCATCATTTTTCAAAAATCGATGTCATCTTGATTCATG
Source organism: Elaeis guineensis (assembly GCF_000442705.2). NCBI lineage: Eukaryota > Viridiplantae > Streptophyta > Magnoliopsida > Arecales > Arecaceae > Elaeis > Elaeis guineensis. The sequence continues at coordinate 20,075,927 of NC_026003.2, forward strand.
ACCTCTCGTACATGGTGATAGCGATACAGAGTGTGTATAATTTTTTGGTGGGACTACTATTCATTAGTCTGAGCTATGGCTTCAGTGTTGTCACAACACAAGGACTAGACCATCGATGGAGGGTGCCACTCCAAGCTTACTAATGAACTTCCATAACTAGATCACTTCTTGGTAGCATCAGATGCCGTAAGGTACTCCACCTCACATTGGTGACGGTATGCTACTTGAAACTCTTCTAGCATATTGCTCCTCTATCTAGGATAAACATATAATCCGACACACTTATTATCATCATGATCTGACTGAAAATTGAAATCACTATATCTCATTAATTTTAAGTCAGATTCTCCATAAATTAGCCATTGATCATTAGTATTTCTCAATTACTTAAGAATTGTCTCTACAACCTTCCAATGGTTCTCATTTAGATCAGACTGATATCTACTCACTACTCCTAGTAAGTGTGTCATATCTGACTTCGTATATATCATGACGTACATGATAGATCCCACTGTCGAAGTATATAGAATTCTACTCATATGCTCTCTCTCTTGTGGAGTTATCGAACAATCCTTCTTAGAGAATGTAATTCTATGGTCTATCGAAAGATAGTATTTCTTAAAATTTTTCATGCTAAACTGTTTCAGCATAGTATCTATGTACATGGATCCAGCAGCCTCTTAGATCTATCTCTATAGATCTTCATCCTTAGAATGTAGGATGCTTCTCCCAAATCTTTCATGAAGAACTATGATGATAGCCAAAACTTTATATTTGTAAAGCAAAAATATCATTTTCTATCAATAGTATGTTGTCCACATACAGTACAAGAAAGATGACTACGAACCAATAGTCTACTTATATATATAGGATTCTTCTTCATTTCTAATGAAGCCATATGTTTTGATCTTATCAAAATGCATGTTCCAACTCTGAGAGTTTTGTCATAGGAGAAAATATCTCATCATAGTCAATATCATAATGCTGATGATATCCCTTAGCAACTAAACAGGCTTTATAGATCTCCACCTTTCCGTCTGCCCCTCTTTTCTTTTTGAAAATCTATTTACACTTATGGGTCTCACTCCTTTAGGTGGATCAACTAATGTCCATACATTATTGATCTCCATAGACTTCATCTCAGATTTTATGGCATCAACCTACTTGTTAGAGTCAGATCTCTATATGGCATCGATGTAGGTGATCGGATCCTCATTGTTCTCATCGAGTTCAACAGCATCACCGTCTGGATCAAAAAATTATAGTATCTGTTTGACTGATGCGGCACTCTATTGAATCTCCTTAAAGGTGTCTCAACAATAGACTCTGAATTTGATCTAATCAAATCTGTTCTATAGATTCAGTTATTTGTGTCGGTATTTTTATCGATCGAACTTCATCAAGTTCAACCTTAGTGGCATCAGTTCCTTCCTCAAGAAACTCTTTTTCTAAAAAGAATGCTCTATTGCTGATGAATACCTTTTATTCTTCAGTATGATAGAAGTTGTATATCCTAGACTCCTTAGGGTACCCTACAATTAAGTACTTAAAGGGTAGGGGTCCAAGCTTATCGATCTATAAATATTTTATATAAATCGAACAATCCCAAATCTTAAGATAAGAGGGTATCAGTCTACGTTCAGTCCATATTTTATATGAAGTTTTTGTGATCGATTTACTCGAAACATTGTTCAGAACATTGCATGCAGTCTTAAGAGTATAACCTCAAAAGAAGTTGGCAGACTCACAAACCCCATATTGGACTGAACCATATCTAACAGTGTTTGATTCCTCCTTTCTGACATCCTATTATGTTGTGGTGTCTCAGGAGTGGTCTATTGTGAGAGAATATCATTATCTCCTAGATATGTCAAAAATTTATTGAAAAGATATTCACCTCCTCAGTCTGATCAAAAATTTTAATACTCTTTTCAATCTATTTTTCTACTTCACTTTGAAATCGTTTGAATATTTTAAATGATTCGGACCTATACTTCATAAGGTAAACATATCCATACCTCGATTGATCGTTAGTAAATATAATAAAATAGTAATACCCTCCTCTGGCATTTATGTTCATTGGTCCACATACGTCACTATATACTAGACCTAGAACATCACTGGCTCGTTCACTCTTTCTAGTAAAGGATGATCTGATCATCTTTCTAAGAAGACAGAACTCACAGATCAGCAATGATTCATAATCATTGATGTCACAAATTTTTTCTTTAGTTAATCTATTTATCTTATTCTTATTTATATGACCAAACTTACAATTCCAAAGATAGGCATCTGTCATACTATCTATTCTGGGATATTTGTTCGATATGTATATTACACTAACAGACTGTGATAAAATGTAAATGTCATCTTTTAATTATCTGCACATAATTGTGACACTATTCATAATGATATCATAAATTTTTTTTATTAAAAAATTTATAACTATCATTGGCTAAAAAGCCTATGAAAATAATATTCATAAGGAAAGATGGATAATAATGATAATTATCTAAAATAATGATATTTAAATTGAGAATAAGCTGAACTTTTTCTATAACTAGAAGTAAAACAGCTCTTCTGTTTCTAGCATTCAGAAATCATTCGTTCTTCTCAAATTTTTTACTAATCTGAAGTTTCTGTAATGAATTACAGATATGAATCGAACTTTCGATATCCAATATCCAAGTAGTAGTATTACGATAGAAAAATTATAAAATATTATCATATAAGTACTTGTCTAGTAATCTTTTATTGATTTTTCTTTTTAGATTTGCTTGAGTTAAGGGAAGCTAGATATAGAGGATAATTTTTCTTTCAGTACTTTAGTTTCTTATAAAAGAAGCACTCTGCCTGACTCTGGTCTGTCTTACACTGATTAGTTCAATTGGGTTTGGAAGTCCTAGTACGATACCACTACACCATACTTGTCTTTCCTCTTTCAGAGGATCGATGTCCTATTGAGGGTAAATCCTCAAGTGTGCCAAAAGACTTGCTCAACATTTAAAGTATTTCTTTCGATGAAGTATCATTGAATTTATAACTAAATTCTCACTTATAGCAGCTCTCATATGTAGCATACTATCATACAGTCATTAAGCCATTTCTGATAAATGTCTCTAACCATCACATTTATATTGGGAGCTGGTACTTCAGGTGCTGGATCCATAATCATATGTAGGATCTTCTCATGCTCGAGAACTATTCTTAACTTTTGATATCAATTATCAAAATTGGATCCTATAAGTATATCACTATCCAACAGTGAGCGGAGGACAAATTACTAGCCATCACTGAAAGAAAAATAATAAGACCTACTAGTATATGAATTGTTTAATCCTAAAGACTTGAATTTTAGTCTAAAGATCCTTCCACTATTTCATATGAACTGGTAGCCTCTATCTCTAATTAAAAAATTATCTTAATTCTTTAGCGGATACTAGAATCCACACAAACTGCACACGAGCCCGACTATAGCCGATCAATCCACATACATCTATGGATAGGTTCTTAATCAATTATTTTTTTAAATAATTTTTAGTAATTAATTTTATCTCAAATTTTATTTCAGTAGGCTTGGGCCTCCACTAAAAGTTCTGATTAGATCCAACCATTAATATGAGCATACTCAGCCCATCTAACCAATAAATGATCAGGTCCAACTATAGTCGGCCAACCTGACCATCTATCAGAGAGATACGACTGAGTTATCATATAATGAATGATAATTTCAATATCCAAATAAACATCAAGTCTATGGGTCTGCAATGCTTACCTAGACTATTGGATCCATTATCATTCACCTTAATGGGAGGCTATGATCTAGTTATCCCTATAACTAGCTCATTTTATGGACCTATAATTTAAAAAAATTAATTTAATGATTTGAAAATGTATTGATCGATAAGTCTTAAATTTTCTCATTGACTTCACCAAGTCATGAAAAGGGCTAGACAAGCTGGTCCATTGGACTGGCGAGTCTAAATTCTCCCACTGAGTTCATCAAGTCATGAAAAGGACTAGAGACAAGCTAGTTCAAGGGTACCTAAATCAGTAGAACTGATTTAATGATTTAAGAATGATAAAAATGATCGACCTACAAGTCATATATTCTCCCACTGACTTTACTAAGTCATGAAGAGGACTAGAGACAAGCTGGTCTAAAGACACCTAAATCAGTCACACTAATTTATCTTAATGTATGGATCAGCTCGAATCAATCAGTGACCTAATCAAAATATAATCTAACAAATTAGTCAGGTAAGTGAGATCAGTGGAAGGATCTGCTTTGACTTACCTTAGACACCATCGAAATGATCAGATAAGTAGACTACCAATTTAAATCCATCGATCATATTGTCAAGCAATATTGTCAGACTTATTTTAGACATCAATTGGTTGATTAGTTTCGATTCAATCAATCAAAGGGCTCAAACTAAACCATTGAGCCACGATCCAATCCATTTGATATGGTGAAAAATATGAACTTGATCAAACTACAACTGTTAAGGTTGTCTAAAAAAATTCTAACCTAATCTAATTTAACTCTTGATTAGATTTAATCAATTTCTCTAATTAGTCTATATTTATTTCTAACCCTAAATCTAACCTAGTTAAAAGATTTGATTCATGCTAATCCATTACCCATCGATTTATGAGGTGTCTTAAGATCTTCAATTCTCAAATCTAGATCACTTAATTCTAAATTAAGTGTGTAAAATATGTATTTTAGTTTGTAGAACTATTCTACTAAGATTTCAAGTGAAGCATACCATATGTTTCAAAATTTTAGATCTTAAAATCTAATTTTTAGATCTATGTTTAAAAATTAAACATGTATCAATTTGATTTAAATCTCATACACACATCACATGATCATAGCAATATTCAGATAAATTCAAATTATATCATATGTAACATACGATTTAGATTTTAAAATAATTTTTATATATAAATTTATTTTATTAAAATTATAATTAATCATGAATCACTTTAGATCTAATCTAAATTTATTCTTGATTAAAATAATTTTAAATTTTTTTTACTATTATTCTTCATAAGATTTGATCACAGTAGCACCCCTACTAATCATAACAAAACCCATCGAATAGGCAAGAGAGGGACTTAATCTCTACTTTCTCTTATGATCGAATGGTCTGGTGATCATCTCAATTTAAGTACTGGACTACTAATATTAAAACTCTAATTTCTAAAATTAATTACATGTATATGTACATTGTCTAACAATCTACATATGCGATATGCGAAAAAATTCAGACGTATACTTATAAACATGATCATATCATTCATATTTTATATCTAATCTAATTAGACCAATGTATCATATACAATATTTTAGATCTAAAACTAAATTTATACAGCATATAAAATATTCAATTCAGATCAAAAATCATATAGAAAAATAATTCAAATACACACATGAATGCATGGAAATAAAACTCTGGTTAGATCTGATTTGATGTTATGCAGAATTTTGCTTAAAATCATATCTAAAAATTTATCAAAATAGATTCAATTCAGATATTGATTAAGTCTAACTTTCAACTCAAAATAACACCATAAAAATTTTATTAAAATATATTTAAAATAGATTTTAATTAAGTTATTATTTTAATAAAAATCTACATCAAGAAAATTTTATTATAATAGATTTATAACAAACTATCATCAACCATTGATTTAGTTCTTGAAATCTGATCAAAACCAGATCAAAAATTTTTAATTTATAGGTCTAAATCAGATTTAATATCTAACATAAAATTTTGATTCATAAAATATGTAATCATATTAGAAAAAATTATTTATGCATCCATATATCAACCTTGCTCTGATACCAGTTAAAAAAAAAATCCATCCGATCTGATCGGATCACCAGGATGCATCTGAAAATTTTTTTATTCTATTAATTTATAATCATTATAAATTACTTAAATTATTATGGAATAGGAATCAAATCCCCAGTGAACAGGATGCCTGAGGATTCTAGAGTTTAAAGTCTCACGAGATCTGAATGTACAGATCCTCTACTTCGCACGTATGTCAGGCTCGATAGGAAAGAGAAATAATCTTCTTTGCATTAATCTTTAGAAGAGAAGTGAGGAAGGATTCTGGTCCAAAATCAAAGAGGCTATCAATCCTAATCTAATAAGAATTCTGATCCAAGCCTAATTTGAATTTTTAATCCAATCAAGCTTAATTAAATCAGATCTAATTTAAAATTAATTAGTATATAAATTTAATCTCTTATAAATTTTTTGGATCATTGATTAGGTCATCATCATCTTTAGAATTAAATCTGAACCTCATGTCCAGTATTAGCTAGACATAGTCAACTATTTAATCCCATATAACCTCTAACTTAATTCTCAATTAAGTTAATCTATTTGTTCAATCAAATCACATCCTTTCAAATTGAACACATAGACTTAGGTCAATTCTTACCTACTTTGCCTGACTTTGTGCGTGACTCATGGGTTCAAATACTAAGTCGATAGCATAGAAAATTATTTTCTGTACTAATCGAAGTTACTATTTAGTTATTGTTTCTGACATCCGAATAGGTCGAACATTTGCAATGCAACACTCAAGAACCTAAGAATATGGTTACTGTATAATTCATCCCTTTGATCTTGAATGCTCAGGATGATTTAGGATTTAACTATCAATTCTGGATTAGTCATCCACATTATATTTTAATCCTTTTCAAATTCTATGACCAATCATATAGATTATCTCGATCGAGATCTTACTCAATTAAAATATAGTGATGCATCAACTCTTAAAATACAGAGAGATCAGTCCCATTTTGATCCACACATAGACGTCGCAAAGTACTTAACTATATCCAGTAGCCTTCCGTCACTATATTAGAAATACAATAGTCCGGCACCAAAATATATTGAGTTGCTTGTAAGTCATTGTAGTGATCTCAATCTAAGAGATACTTATGCCTATATTCTTCATGAGCAGTCTTTGATAGCAGATCACTTCACAAGTGAGTCACTTGTTCAGTGATGATATACTTTTATATCTCATCTGTATATCATATCAGTGTTTCCACACTCATTGATTAAGAGGACAACCAACCTATATGGCATACAATGACCTACACTTGATAAACATTATTGTCTCTTAATGATGTATCATTTATCATGAACATATTTAAGAACTATTTGATCAATCCTCCTTTATTGATTATCATATAGTTCTAAGGATATCATCACAATACAAGAGTTTTAATAAGAAAGATATACACCTTATGATGAATAATATCAAATAATTTTTATTAATTTATAATTCATATATCAATTATAAAAAGTACAATCAATCAAATGATTGACTTTAGGATATATTTTGTAATAATCATCTCCTCCACAAGTCCGAAATGGAGTCATCACTTCTACTCCCTCAGTTCAAGAGAAGCATCCAACAGATGCTAATCTTCCCATGATAGCCTAGAGCGAGCTTCTCATTAATGCCATCCTCATCCATCGAGCCTGAGGAAGATGCCTCACAGCCACCACTCCCATCCATGGAGTTTTGGACGAGATAAGGAGTATTTACCCTCCACTTCTTCTTCTCTTCTTCTTCATAAGACTTGACTGCTGGTGGTTCTCCATTCACCGACCTAAGAAGGCTTCTATAAAATGAGACAACTTCGACTAGAAGCTACAGGAGGTAGATCGATACCTCAAGATATTATTACAACACCAGCCAACTTTGTGGAATGACCTAGAGTTCTCCACCCTCCATTCATGGCCAGGATCATGTAGGAGCTAATTCCTCTCCAGTTCAATATGCTACAGCTTGAGACCTATGATGGCACTAGTGATCTCTATGACTACTTATAGAGTTACAAGACTCTCATGATGCTCTAAGAGGCCACCATTTACTCAATGAGGTGCAAAGTTTTCCTTGATACTCTTTAGAAGGCCATCCAGATGTGGTATATTGGGCTACGATTGAACTCCATCCACTCTTTAAGGAGTTCGATCTACTCTTTACTACTCAATTTAAGAGTGCCATGAAATAGAGGACAACATTTGATACCCTCTTCCCTATCAAGTAGACAAATGTTGGAGATCTATGATCTGAACCACTCAATCATGATGTTAGTCCTAAAGAGAGGGCTAAAGTCATGCATCTTATTCTTTTTCCTGAAGAAGAGGTTCTCTAGAGACTATGCCAAGCTCTTGGCTTGAAAAGACAAGCATATCAATGCTGAAGATGCTATGACAACATGGCAAAAGGAGAAGGCTGGAAATAAAGACAAAAATAAAAGGAATAGAGATGATTTGGATGAGCCTTGCAAGAAGCCCAGAAAAAATGAGAGGAACTCTCAGCGATCTAGGAGTCTTCTACAGAGGTTCAATAGATATATTCCTCTCAACACCTCCTAAGAACAGATTTTGATGAAGACTAAGGATCGAGAGTACATCAAATGATTAAGGAAGATGAAGCCAAATGCCCATAAAGATATAGTGAGGTTGAGGTGGAGATAGAGTCGGTGCCCAAGATTGAGGAGGTGGGTCCGACAAAGCTTTGGATGGAGGAATGACTCATCTACTATCGATTTTCATCCAGGGATCTGACCTAAATTTCGTCCTTCTCTCCTTTAAGAATCTGAGAATATGTACTCTTGATGGAGGATGTTGGCATGGTCTCTTCATCCGATAAGCTAGTTGCTTCTTTAGAGCTATTTGAACACTAAAACCTGCCACAAATCTATGGAAAATGGCAAAGAGAAAAGTATTTGGTGAGGCAAATGGTTTGTAAGAGGATGGTCAGATGAATAGAAATGAAACAATGAAAGGTGTCCCCTAAGGTTTCTGTTTAAAAATTGGATCTCGACATCTGGGTCGACTAAGTTCTCAGGTTAGTCAGCTCATAATGGTTCGACTGAAATTTTTTGGTTAGTTGATTAATGATGGATCGACTAAGATCTAGGTTAGTTGGCAAAGGTTGGCATAGAGAAAGTTTCACAAGTAGGCTTTCTAAAAAAATGTAGTCAATTATATAAATTTTTTGTAACCCATTTTGTACCAATTATAGGATAATTCTTAGGTCTTTAATTAAATTATAAATATTATTTTTTTCACACTGATTTAATTCTACTTGTATAGCAAAACCTGGTTAGCATCTTTTTTAGTCTCAAAAATAGTTTTAGGTTGCACATGAGAAACAAATGCAAAATAATTTAATGCTTCTCTAATTGATACTCTAATCCTAGCACCTTTAGATCGATCATCTATATAAGTTCTTTAAGATGAAATGAGCATACCTCCATTCTTTTGGTAAGTCATATGTACCTTGATGTATAGTGGATGGTAGTTTATATATTTCTTCATTCTCTTCTTCTTGTTCTTACTCCTTTTCTTCTTAGTCTTGAGAAGGAGTATCTTCTAATGATATTTTCTTCATCTTCTTTTTAAGACTACCTGCATCATCATCTATATCCACTTCTCTTGATTGAAAAATGTTAGTCTCATCAAATGTAATATGAATTAACTCTTCTACAACTAGAATTCTTCTCTTAAATACTTTATAAGTTTTGGTAGATGAAGAATAATCAAAAAAATATCTTCATCTAATTTTATATCAAACTTACCTAGCCAGTTTGTCCTTATTATTAATTAAGATAAAATATTGACAATCAAAAATTTGAAAATAAAAAATATTTGATTGATTTATTTTGTCAAGTTCATAGGAGGTTTTCTTTAAAATAGGTTAATCAAAGCTCGATTAAGCACATAGCATGCAGTGTTTATAGTTTTCGTGCAAACATACATTAGTAAGTTGTGATGAATGCTATTTTTAAAATACTTTAGTAAGTTGAGATATCTTAGGTGCAGAAAAGTTGTGATGAATGCTATTTTTAAAACAAAATTTATCGAAAGCTTGATTTTCAAATTTTATATCATGATCACTTCTAATTTTTAAAATATTGCAATCTTTTTACTTGTGATTTTCTTAAAAAAAATCTAGCAAATGCTTCAAAAGCTCATCCTTATATGCAAGAAAAAAAATTAAAGTGTATCAAGAAAAATCATCAATGATAACAAAACCAAATTATTTGCTATCAAGACTAGTAGTCTTGATAGGCTCAAATAAATTCATGTACCAAACAAATCTATGTGCCATAGTTCAATAGTCTAATAGTTAAAATAATATTTTTAGATTTAAATGAAAGATCTAGTTTTTTTTGCCTAATTGACATATATTGCAAATGTTATTTTTTTCAAAATCAATTATTGGTAAGCTTCTAACCAAATCATTTCTAATTAATCTAGCAATAAAGATCATATTTGTATGACTTAGTTTACTATGCAAGATCTAATTAACTTCATTGATTTTGGCATTCATAGTAATTAGACATTCTATATTATCCTTGCAAAGATCATCAAGATCCACTAAGTAAATATTTTGCATATCTTTTTTCTATAAATTTGATACATTACTAGTGGAACTAGTCATAATGCAATATGATGATATAAAGGAAAGATCAAAGCTCTTATCACATAATTGACTTATGCTAAGTAAATTATATATTAAACCAAAGCAAAATATTCTCAATATAAGTGATAGCAGTGATCTTTATATTATCAAGATCAATAATTTTTTCTTTACCATTATCCCAAATATAATAACTCTTCTACATTGAACTTTAAGTAAGATAAATTAAAATTTATTTTTTGTCATGTGTCTTTAGCATCTGCTATCTAAATTCTAGTCTGTTTTGTCTAAAGAGATGCCAAGCATATTTCATTCTTAAGGTCATGAGGTAAAAGTTGGTTTTTTTTTTCTTTGATTCTCCTTCTTCTTCTTTAGAGTTTGAATCTTCATCATTGCTTCAAGTAGCCATCATCTCTTTATTTCTGAATTTTCTAAAGCCTTTTTGAGTAGGAGATAGTCAGCTCTACAATGTACAGATTTCTTATATTCATAGTATATCGTAGGTTGCTCTTTTTCTTTTTTTTTTTTTGTCTTTTCTTTGCTTCCTTCTTTTCTATTGAAACCTTCTTCTTGGATCATATCTTTTTTTTTTCTCATAAACCTTTTAAATCTTCTTATAATCATAGCTATTTTATCATCATTGTTGGACTTCTCCAACACATCACTTTCATCATCTTCATTAGTATAGACTTCAAGGTAATTATTCTTTTTTTCTTTACCTCTTCTTTCACATTCTAATTCATGCTTAACTCATAAGTCATTAGTGAGCTAATAAGCTCTTCCAAAGATAACTTGTTGAGATCTCTAGCTTCTTAGATTGAGTCATCTTGGCTTTTCAATTATTTGACAATAATATTAAGATTTTACAAACAAGCTCACTATTAGTGTAGTCCTTGTCAAGACATTTTAAATCATTTATAATATCTATAAATCTAGTGAACATATTAGTAATGCTTTCACTAGATTCTATTTTAAATAATTTATATTTATGTACAAGCATATTAATTTTTGATTCTTTAACCTAATTTGTATCCTCATGGATAACTGCTAACCTATTCCAAATTTTGCTGCAGACATACATATAGAAATTCTATTAAATTCATTAATATCTAAAGCACAATAAGAACATTCATTGCTTTTATATTTAATTAAGTTAATCTTTTATCTACATCATCCCAATCTTTTTCAGATTTGGAAGAAGGTATACCATCAATCATAATAGTGGGTGTGTGAGGACCATTAATTATGAATTCCATATGTCACAATCTTATGCCTGAATGATAATTTTTCATTTGTGCCTTTCAGTATATGTAATTTATGCCATTAAAAATTAAAGATCTATTGATTGATTGATCTTTAACCAAGGAGGTACCAATTAGGGTTATTATTGATCTTTAACTCTTAATAGTTAGACTAATTAGGTTGAGTACCTGTATGGATATCATTTATTTTTCAATGGTGGCAACTCAGGAGGGGAGGTGAATTGGATTTTTTAAAAAATATTTGAAGTATTCATTTTTAAAAATAAATTAAAAGGCATTTATGTAGTGCTTAATAGTAAATAAATGAGCAGCAAAAGAATAAATATAAAGACAAACATATAATCATAGATATAGGAGACTTATATTGGTTTGGTACTCAACTCAGCATTTACTTCCACTCTCCAAGTTAACCCACTAAGAAATTCTAACTATAATTTCATAAGATTACAGTTTGATTATTTTCATGAATTTATAATCTACTTCAGTTGATTTTTTTTTTAACTTACCAATCAAAATCTTACAACCAATTATTTTCTCAGACTTATAATCAATCTAGTTGATTTTTTTTGACTCACCAACAAAAATCTTACAACATCTAATTTATATCTTAAACCAACCCTCAAAAACCAAAGCTTCTTCCTTGAAAAACTTATCTCAACAATAAAAGAAGGATAGATAAGAATTTAATACATAAATAATAAAATCTTTAAACTCTTGAAGAAGTTGAAGTGGTCGAGCTCTTGAATTGCTTTGACTTCTCCCTTGAATGCTTAATAGATGATTGATGTAGACTAAAATACTTTTGCTTGGTGGTTGCTGGCTCAATTAAGTGTACACTTCCTCTCTTTTTAAGTTGAATAAATATGGAAAGGTCAGAATTGAAAGCACTTTGAATGTCTTCCTCTCTCATTTTGTTTTCACTCAAAAATAGCTTCAATATTTTCTTCAATTTGTTCAATAGCCTTGAATCCTTAGTTTTCAATTTGAATTCTTCACTTTTATAACTTCAAAAAAGTCTATAATTAATAATCTAGCCATTAATGAATTTTGAAAATAGCCATTACAAATAAAATAAACCATTTAAAATAATTTGAAAAACTAGCTATTATTCTATAAAAAATCTGTAATCGGCTCATCCAAGCTCTTAGTCGGCTAACTAAAGTACTAACTCAACTAAATGAAACTTTGATATGGCTCAAGAATGGATACAAATATTTCTACTTTCTATCTATTTTGTCTGATCAAGACTGGGTCGACTCAGATATCTTTCTAGTCGGCTAATGTTATGACTTGGTTAGCTAATTGATTTTCTGGATCGCTCAGAGAACTTGTGAATTTTTACTGCTTTCTTTCTTCTTCCACTTCTAAGATTAAATCAATTATGCCATTCATGTAAGTCGACTAAGTTTTTGTCTTGGTCAGTTATATTATTTTTATGGTCAGTTCTGAAAAATCTCTGAAATCTTTAATCTTCTCTTTCACCCAGAGTCTGAGGTTGAGTTAGCTATCTATATAGGTGAGTCGGCTATGATTCTATCTTGATCTGCTTAGATAAAAACTTGATCGACTAAGAAAAAAATCTAAATCTCATCTCTTTCTTAATTTTATTTTTTTTAAACTGAGATTGGGTCGGCTAAGCTTCTTTCTTAGTTGACTCAAAGGCATACTAGACGTGTCAAACATAATTTCTCTATTTTTGAGTAGCTTTCTTTATTTAAATATATTCTAGGCTAGACTTGCCTTCTTAAAATTTATTTTTGAGTAAATGAACTTGTTGAGACATCTTTTTCGGCTAGATTTTTCTTTTTTGAATTTCTTTATGTCGAACTTAGTTTTTTTGCTTCTAAAACTTCAAACTTTGACTTTTGGAACATGAATTTACTCAAATTTGAGAGGACTTCTTCTTTAATAAGATCTACCATTGAGCATTATAAGAAATCTTACAATCACTTTTAAAAGCATCATTAGTAATATTAATTTATATTTGAAACTCTTTTGACATTATTAAAATTAATTCTAGGGCTAATGTTTAGGCAGACTATCTTAAGACTGATCTTCAAGAATAGTTGGCTGACCTCCTTGCAATACCTAAAAACTCATCTAGACCAAACTTGATCCCTGCACAACAAATTGATGGTCAGATCACTAAGGAAAGCTACATTCAACTCAGCTTAGGTTTGTCCAAAGTTTGCTCTACTCAGATCCATTCAAGGTCAACCTTTTTTAGGACACTCTTTATAGCATCCAAACCCAAGATGACCCTAGAAAAAATCTCATCGGTGAAAGAAAACTGATGGTTCAAAGCATGTATTTTAAAATTTTGCACAACAAAAGATAGTAGATTAAATATTTTAATCTTCTATGCATACTTTAGATCAGATCTAAACTACATACTAAGGATCTATGATATAAAATTTGCATATAAAAATTTGATATAAAGAAAAAACTGTATTGATCACATCGATGTCCTAGATCAGATCTAATCGTTAGATCTAATCAGATGAGTTCAGAACTTATTATCTTTGTGTAGATCGATGATTGCTGCTGCTGATGGATATGGCATGAGGTTCTTCCTGATCTCAAGTAATCGCATAGCTCACCCAATCTCTACAGGTCATCCACTCGAAAGCCTTGATCAGATTGTCCTTTCCGAAAGTGCTAGCTCGCACCGAAGCTCTAGATGGCTAATTTAAACAACTTCATTTAGATCATCTAGACTCTTCCAAATCAAAAAATAGAGCTACACGAGAAGGTGGTGGTGTGGGAGATTGGAATAAGATGCTCTTGTATTCTCACACAAAAATCTAGAGTCGAAACCCTAGAATCCACCCTAGACCTCATGCCCAAAGAGGAAGGACTCTTTCTCTGTTTCTCATGCACAGAAGCCCCCCCTTCTCTGTCTCATGCCCACACTATTTTAGAAAGAATTTTCATGGTGAATTCCAACTCTTTTGTCACACAAAAATGAGAAGAATTTAAGATAGAGTGGAGATGGGATAGGATAAGAATGAGGAGGTTCAAATTAGTTCGAATTCAAACCATTTTGAATTCAAACCAAAATCACTTCATCCTTATCCAATTGGGACGTCAGAAGGGCTGAGGTGTGAGATATTTCTCATTCCATTCTCTTCTCAAATTATCGCACAAAACTCAGCCTTCCAAAGGGTGTAGGCGACAAGATAAAAATAAGGTTAGGTTCAAGGTTGTTTCAAGTCAAATTCAAACTCTTTTGAATTTGAATGAAGAACCAATCTTATCCTCATCCAAATGAAATTAGAGAAGGGGCAACAAAACCTTATGGTGATAAGAAAATATTCATCTAAGAACATTTCTAGCGTAAAGAAAAAAATGGGCATAGAGAAGGGATGGCGCAGGGTTTGTTCAATTTGAATTTGAATTGGAATCTTTATCTAATTAGGTTCTTAACCCAACTAAATTAGGTTAGACCTAATTAGTCTATAAATCTAATCTAATTAGATAACAAATAGTCTCAATTAAATTCTAATCAAATTAAAAATTAATCGAGCTCAAATTTTGATCAAATCAAGAATCGAACATCCTTAGCGATTAGGTCATCTTATAACTTAATCGGATCAAACCAAATTGAATATAATTCAATTAGATTTAATTCAAATCTTAATATCTAATTAAATTAAGCTTATTAGCAATCTAATCACTAATCAATTCTCCTATAATTCATCAATAATTAGTAAATTAATTTATTACAACTTTTACACAAGATTAATCATCAATCGAATTGACGATTATATCCTAGAATGATTCTCAATCATTGATCAACCACATGATCAGTCAGAGACTTCTTTTGAGTGTGACCCCATAGGTTCAAACCTAAGCCAGTAGCATAAAAAAAATCTTCATATATCAATTAAAGTGATCATCTAGTAATGATATCCGACATCCAGATAGGTCAAAAGATTGTAAAGCAACATTCAAGAACCTATTGGCATATGGTTACCGTTTAATTTATCTTTTTGATCCAAATATTCAATGTGACCTAAGTTTTAATTATAACTCTGAAAAGATCATCCACATTTTATTTCAATTTTTAAATCCATTATATGGATTATTTTAGTCAAGATTTTACTGAACTGAAATACACTGATGTATTAGCTCCTACTTATTCGAATAGGTCAATTCCATCTTAACACACATCAACTTCACAAGTATTTGACTGTACCTAAAATCTTTCATCACTGAATTAAAAATTTAGATATTTCGATATCAAAGCACTGTAAGTTGCTTGTAAGTCACCATGGTGATCTCAGATCGGAGGGACACTTACACCTATATCCTTCACGAGCTACTCTTGACAGTAAAGTGCTCAATAGTTGATCATATTTAATGAGTGTACCCCTACATCTCACTTACATGTCATGCTAGTATCTCCACACTCCTTGATTATGAAGATAACCAATGCACATGGCATACAACAACCTATACTTGATATAGCTATCATCCTAATACTAGCATATTATTTGATCATGAATAAGGTTTAAGGACTAGACAATATATCCTCTTATATCGATTTAAACAGTCCTAAGGACTTCATCATAAAATAAGAGTTCAAATAAGATATACACAGAGTGGTGAAAAAAATTAAATAATATTTATTATTTTAATAATTCATATATAATTATAATAATTAGCTTAACCATTAAAAAGCTGATGATTGGCTTTGAGACATAATTTTCAACAACTTTCATTTGGACTAAAACCAATCGGTACAGTATCACATATCCACCTTTGATTTATAATCTTTGAACTACTTGACATCGAGGACTTTAGTAAATAGATCAATCAAGTTCTCCTTTCCATTGATCTTCTGAAGCTCGATGTCATCTGATCCATAATCTCTCGATTCAGATTGTAGCGGCATAGAATGTGCTTAGTGTGCTGATGTGACTTCGATTTTTTTGCTTGAGAAATAGTGTCAGTGCTGTTGCAGTACAATAAGACAGGACCATCGAGGGAGGGTGCCACTTCGAGCTCATCGATAAACTTTCATAATCACACAGCTTCCTTCATAGCATCAGATGTTGCGATATATTCTGCCTCGCAAGTAGAGTTGGCCATAATGTGCTGCTTGAAACTCTTCTAGCAGACTGTTCCGTCGTTTAGGATATAAATGTATTCCGACACACTCTTACTGTCATCGTGATCCGACTGAAAATTGAGGTCTATAAATCTTACAGATTTTAAGTCAGATTCTCCACAGATAAGCCACTGATCCTTAGTATTTTTCAAATACTTAAGGATGGTCTTCACGACCTTCCAATAGCTCTCACCTGAATCGGACTGATATCTGCTCACTATCCCTAGTGAGTATGCCAGTTTGGTCTTGTACATGTCATAGCGTACATAATTCATCCTACTATCGAAGCATATAAAATTCTATTCATATGCTCTCTCTTTTGAGGAGTTGTGGACAATCTCTCTTCGAGAGAAAAATTCATGGCCTATCAGAAGATAGCCCTTCTTGAAATTCTCTATGCTGAACCTTTTCACTATAATATCGATGTACGTAGACTGGGATAATCCAAGTAACCTCTTAGATCTATCTCTATAAATTTTTATCCCAAGGATGTAGGATACTTCTCCCAAATTCTTCATGAAGAACTATGATAATAGCCAAACCTTTATTCCCTATAATGTAAGGATGTTATTTTCGATTAAGAGAATATCATCCACGTACAAAATAAAAAAAATTACCACAGAGTTATTAATCCACTTGTATATGCAGGATTTTTTTCTATTTTTAATGAAGCCATACGTCCCGATCACTTTATCAAAATGCATGTTCCAACTTTGAGATGCCCGTTTAAGTTTATAAATAGATCTTTGAAGCTTGCACACCTTAGACTCATCGTGGATATGAAACCTTCAAGTTATATCATATACACCTTTTTTTCAGCTCTCCATTTAGAAAGACTATTTTCGCATCCATTTATCAGATTTCATAATCCATATGTGCTGCTATCGCAAGCATGATCCGAATGGACTTGAGCATTGTCATAGAAAAAAATATCTTGTAATAGTCAATACCATAACGCTGACGATAATCTTTGACAACCAGACAGATTTTTTAGGTCTCCATCTTTCCATCTGCACCCTTCTTCCTTTTGAAGATCTACTTACACCCTATGAATTTTATCCCTTCAGGTGGGTCAACCAATGTTCATACATCGTTGACCTTCATGAACTCCATTTCAAACTTCATGGCTTCTAGTCACTTATCGGAGTCGGATCTCTATATTGCATCCATGTAGGTGATTGAATCCTCGTTGTTCTTATCGAATTCAACAGAATCACCATCTCAGATCAAAAAATTATAGTATCTATCCGACTGACGTGATACTCCACCAAATCTCCTCAAAGATGTCTCTACAATAGGTTTTGGATTTGATCTAATCAAATCTGACTCTATGGATTTATCAGATTATGTTGATTTTTTTACTAATTGAACTTCATCAAGTTCAATTTTAGAGGCATTAGTTCCTTCCCCAAGAAACTTCTTTTTCAAAAAGACTGTCCTATTGCTGATGAACACTTTTTGTTCATTAGCAAGGTAGAAATAATCTTTAATTTCTTTTGGGTACCCTATAAATAGATACTTGTCTGACCTATGTCTAAGCTTGTCAGTTTTTAAACGTTTGATATAAGCTGGACACCTCCAAATCCTAAGGTGAGAGAGTATTCGCTTATGCCTATCCACATCTCATATGATATTTTACTTACGAACTTATTCAAAATTTTATTTAAAATATAACAAACTGACTCGAGTGCATATCCCCAAAAAGAGATCGGTAGACTTGCAAAGCCCATCATAGATCGAACCATGTCTAACAGGATTCGATTCCTCCTTTTCGACACACTATTATGCTGTGGTGTTGTAGGAGGAGTCCACTATGAAAGAATCTCATTCTCTTCTAAGTATATCAGAAACTCACTAGAGAGGTATTCACCTCCTCGGTTAGATCAAAGAGTTTTAATACTTTTTTCAGTTTGTTTCTCTACTTCATTACGGAATCATTTGAACATTTCAAATGATTCAGACTTATGTGTTATTAAATAGATATGTCCATACCTTGATAGATCGTCTGTAAATATAATAAATAATAATACCCATCTCTGACACTCATTTTCATGAATCCATATACATTAGTATGTATCAGACCTAGAATTTTACTGGTTGCTCATCTTTTTTAGTAAACGATGACTTGATCATTTTTTCAAGAAGACAGGACTCACAGGTTGGAAGTAATTCACAATCACTGACTTTGAGGATTTTCTCTTGAGTCAACCTATTTATTCTGTTCTTATTAACATGACCTAACTTACAGTGCTAAAAGTAGAAATTGGTGACATCATTAATTCTAGAGCACTTGTCGGATGTGTACATTACACTAACAGATTATGATAATATATAAATTTTATTATTCAGCTGTCTATTCATCACCTTAACACTATTTATAATGATATTAAAAATATTTTTTTTATTAAAATCTAATAATCGTACATGGCCAAAAGGCCTACAAAAATAATATTCAATAAAAATGAAGGATAAAAATGATATTCACTAAGAACAATTATATTGGACTTAAATACAAGCTTAATAATCTGTAACGCTAGAACTGAAACTGATCTTCCATCTCCAATATTAAAGAATCTTTCATCTTCTTCAAATCTCTTACAAACCTGTAGACCCTGTAACAAATTTTAAATATTAAAAGAACTTTCAATATTTAATATCCAGATAGTAGAATCATAAATTGAGAAATTATAAGGTGTTATCATATAATTACCTTGTCCAGCAACAGCTTACTTTTTTCTCAACCTGTTCGAATCCAGAGAGGTAATGTACTAAGGATAATTTCTCTTTCAGTGCCCTTGCTTCTTGTAGTAGAGGTATTTTGCCTGACTCTGATCGGATTTGAATTTCTTGGTTTGAGAGAGCTTGGGTGTTTCAATACTTTGCACCTTCTTCTTATTCTTCTTTTATTTCTTAAAGGATTGATGTCCAGAAAAAGACCCTCCCACTACATTCACCGACTCCTTGTGGAGCTGGTGATCCTTCTTAAAGTTCCGCAACAAACTCAGTAAATCATGATAGTTGACTGCAGACTTTGTTATTCGATAATGAGCAAGAAAAGAAAGGTAGAATTTAGGTAGAGAGTTCAAAATGGCATCCTTTCCCAACTGCTCATACAGAGGAAAGCTGAGCTTGCTCAGATGCTCAATCATCTCGATCATGTACAGTACATGATCAGTGACTGATACTCCCTCTTTTATTCGAGCGTTGAAGATGGCACAACTTATCTTGTACCTCTCAACATCGTCGGTATGCCAAAAGACTCGTTCAACATTTGCAATATGTCTTGTGGTTGAGCATTCTCGAATCTATGGTTGAACTCATTATTCATTGCCATCACCATAATGCAATAAACCGTAGTTCAGTTGTTGAGCCACTTCTGATAAGTATCTCAGATCGTATTACGAGCATTCGGAGCTGTCTCCTTGGATGTCAGATCTATCAGCACGTACAAGATCCATTTGTGCTTCAAGACTATTTTTAGTTTTCGATACCAATTATCGAAATTTGATCTTATTAATTTATTACTATCCAATAGTGATCGGAGCGACAAGATGGTAGCCATAACTATAGAAAGAAAAAAAAAATCTAATTAGTATATAATTTGATTAAGCCTAAAGATATAGACTTTAGTCTCAAGATTTTTTTATTATTTTATTCGAATTGGTAGCCTCTACCTCCAATTCGAAGAATTACACTAACTCCTTAGTGGGTACCAAAATCTTCACAGGCTACACATGGACCTGAGTATGGCTCGACCAATCTCTGTGCACCTATGGGTAGATTCTTAATCAATTATTTTATCAAATAATTTTTAGTAGTTAATTTTACCCCAGGCACCTCTTCAACAGGTGTGTGGTACCTCCACTAAAAGTTTTAGTTAGGTCCAACTATTAACATGTCAGAATTTAGTATATTTAATAAACGAATGACCAGGCTCGAATGTGACTCAACCAACCTGACCATCGTTAGAAAGATACAACTAAATCAATATATTATGAATAGTAATTCTGACAGACAAATGAGCACCAGGTGTATGGTACCTCTAATGATCATCTAAACTATTGGACCCATTATCATCCAATTTAATGGGAGGCTAGGATCTAGTTATTACCATAACTATTTTATTTTTAGGGACCTAATAATTTTAAAAGATTTAATTAGATGAAATGAAAGATGAGAAAAGACTTGACCAGTTAATCTTAATCCTTCCACTGACTTCATCAAGTCAGATAAAGAAAATTAGATATAAGCTAGTCCAGCCAATCAGTCATAAATTCTCCCATTGACTTCACCAAGTCATGAAGAGGACTTTAGACAAGTTGAACTAGGGGCACCTAAATCAGTCATGCTGATTTCCTAGTTAGTATAGGTCAACCCCAATCATTAAGTGATCTAGTCAAAATATGATTCACCACGTTGGCCAGATAAATGAGATTGATGGAAAGGATATGCCATTAACTCATCATAGACTCAATCTATACGAGTAGCTCTCAATTAATGAGCACCGATTAAGACTGCCATACTTACCTTAGACACTAACTGGTTGTTCAGTTTCAATTCGATCAAGTTATAGACTTGAGTTCGACCACAGAGCTATGATCAAGGTCCATCTTAGTCTCATCAAAGATATGGACTCTGACTAACTACAACTATTGAGAATTGATTAAGAGAAGAATTGATCCAATCAGAATTAACTATTAATTAGATTTGATCAATTACTAACATAGTCCATTATCAATTATTTCTAACCCTAGATCTAACCCAATTAAATGGACTTGACTCGAGCTAACCCATAAACCCATGAATTATAAAATTTATGCCTTAGATCTTTGATTCTCAAATCTAGATCACTTAATTCTTAATTAAGTTTTGGGCTAACATGGATTGGGGTTCGGTATTTGAAAATAGTTTCAAGTTTTGTAAAATATTTTTACAAACTATCATACAATCAAATAAACTTTAATTTCAGATCTAACATACAATATATGAGATCTAAAATAAAAAATTTTAATACTTTTTATTATTCATCTTTATAGAAAAGATCACGCAGCACCCCTACACGTCATAAGAGAACCCCATCGAATGGGAGTAGAGGGCCATAAAATCTTTTTTTTTTCTATGACCGGCTGACTATGGAGATCTATCTAATTTGATTACTACACTACTCAGATTTTAAATTAATTATTTAGATCTAATCTAAATAATCTAAATATTCATGTCAAAAGCAATAAAGCTCTGATACCACTTGAAAGAAAATCGATGGTTTAAAGCATGCATTTTAAAATTTTGCACAGTGAAAGACAGTAGATTAAATATTTTAATCTCCTACGCATACTTTAGATCAGATCTAAATAACCTAATAAGGATCTATGACATAAAATTTGCATACAAAAATCTGATATAAAGAAAAAACTACATCGATCACATCGATGTCCTAGATCAGATCTAATCGTTAGATCTAATCAGACAGATTTAAAACTCATTACCTTTGTGCGGATTGATGATCACCGCTACTGATAGTTGTGGTACAAGATTCTTTTTAATATTGAGTAGCCAAAAAATGGAGCCACATGAGGAGGTGGTGGTGTGGGAGATTGGAACAAGATGCTCTTGTATTTCTTCTCATATAAAAATCTAGAGCTGAAACCCTAGAACCCACCATAGACCTCAAACCCAAAGAGGAAGAACTCTTTCTCTGTTTCTCATGCACAGAAGCCCGTCCCTTCTCTATTTCACACCCACACCATCTCAGAAGAAATTTTTACGGTGAATTCCAACTCTTTTGTCATGCAAAAATGAGAAGAATTTAAGGTGGCGTGAAGATGGGATAGGATAAGGATGAGGTGGTTCAAATTAGTTCGAATTCAAACCATTTTGAATTCAAACCAAAACCACTTCATCCTTATCCAATTGGGCCATCAGAAGCACTGAGGTGTGAGATATTTCTCACACCATTCCCTTCTCAAATTGTGCACAAAACTCAGCCTTCCAAAGGGTGTAGGCGATAAGATAAATATAAGGTTAGGTTCAAGGTTGTTTCATGTCAAATTCAAACTCTTTTAAATTTGAATGAAAAATCAATATTGTCCTCATCCAAATGGAATCAGAGAAGGGACAACAAAATCTTCTGGGTGTGAGAAAATATTCACATAAAAACATTTCTAGCATGAAGAAAAAAATGGGCGCAGAGAAGGGGTGGCATAGGGTTTGTTCAATTCGAATTTGAATTCGAATCTTTATCCAATTAGGTTCTTAACCCAACTAAATTAGGTTAGACCCAATTAGTCTACTAAATCTAATTTAATTAGATAATAAATATCTCAATTAAATTTTAATCAAATTAAAAATTAATCGAGCTTAAATTTCGATCAAATTAGAAATTGAACATTCTTAGCGATTAGGTCATCTTATAACCTAATTGGATCAAACCAAATTGAATCTAATTCAATTAGATTTGATCCAAACTCAATACTCAATCAAATTAAGTTAATTAATAATCTAATCATTAATCAATCCTTCTATAATTCATCAACAATTAGTAAATTTATTTATTATAATTTTTACACTAGGTTAATCATCAATTAAATTGACGATTATATCCTAAAATTATTTTCAATCATCGATCAGCCATATGATCAGTTAGAGACTTCTTTTGAGTGTGACCTTATAGGTTTGAACTTAAGTCGGTAGCACAAAAATAATTTTTCTATACCAATCAAAGTGACTATCTAGTAATGATACCCGATGTCTGGATAGGTCGAAAGATTGTAAAGCAACATTTAAGAATCTATTAGCACATAGTTACCATATAATTAATCCCTTTAACTTAAATGCTCAAGGTGACCTAGGGTTTAACTGTCAATCCTGAAAAGATATCCATATTATATTTTAACTTTTCAAATCCATCACATGGATTACTCCAATCGAGATTTTACTGAATTGAAATACACTGATGTATTAGCTCCTACTTATTCAGAGGGGTCAATTCCATCTTGACTCACACACCCACTTTGCATGTACTTGACTGTGTCCAGAAATCTTTCATCACTGAATTAAAAATTTTGATAGTCTGATACCAAAGTACAGTGAGTTGCTTGTAAGTCACCGTGGTGATCTCAGATCGGAGGAACACTTATACTCATATCCTTTGCTAGCTAATCTTGACAGCAGAGTGCTCAGCAGTTGGTCACATTCAGTGAGATGTACCCTATATCTCACTTACATGTCATGCCAATGTCTCCACACTCCTTGATTAAAAGGATAACCAACGACATAGCACACAACGATCTATACTTGATATAGCCATCATCGTAATAATAGCATATCATTTGATTGTGAACAAGATTTAAGGACTAGATGATATATCCTCCTATATCGATTTAAATAGTTCTAAAGATTCATCACAAAATAGAAGTTTAAATAAAATGTACACAAAATGATGAGAAAATAAATAATATTTATTATTTTAGCAATTCATATGCAATTATAATAATTAGCTTAATCGTCAACAGATTGACGATTGGTTTTGGGACACAATTTCCAACAGTCGGATTCTACAGAAGCCTAATCAAAAGAAACCTAACTGACAACCTCTAGGTCGGCAAATCTTTCCTTAGAAGACCTTATTAAAGAAAAGAGAGAGGACAAAGAAGGGAAGAAAGAAGCCAAGTAAATAGAAAATGAAGGTATAAGAGATCAAACAGAAGGAATCGAGGATCTATTGAAGACTTAGGGAGGAGAAAGGATTTCGATAGAGACTCGATGGACACCAAAAATCAAGCAATAGCAAGATGGACGACAATGATGACAGAGCTTGGGTCCTTCTTCTCTAGC
The DNA here is from genome assembly GCF_000442705.2 of Elaeis guineensis. Classification (NCBI taxonomy): domain Eukaryota; kingdom Viridiplantae; phylum Streptophyta; class Magnoliopsida; order Arecales; family Arecaceae; genus Elaeis; species Elaeis guineensis. Next base: position 20,100,608 of record NC_026003.2, read on the forward strand.
ATCGATCGATAAACAACTAAAAGTGTCAGCTTTTACTTGCTCTAAGCTTTATTGAGGGCCCTGAAAGATCCGCAACAATGCGGTCAATTGAAACCAACAGCCCGATCAATGGATGTGTGCCGAATTGCCATTCGTTTTGAAGTATCACTGGGATCATAAGAAGCAAAGCATCTAATCATTATGCTGAAATTTCCATCGGTTATGATGCTACTATAGAAAGTACATCCGCAATTAATATAGTATCCAAAAACTTGTGATGATAGTTTTAAAAAATGCAACTAAAGTGGTATAGCTCAGCTATAGCATTTTGACTTTATGGCTTGGTTCATGGCTTCACAACTCAAGTCAGTAGCTTGGTACACAATGCCATGACTAGTCATTTAGGTCAACTCTTCTACTTTCATCTGAGCTACTAAAGCATCTGGAAGTGAGGGGCAAGTGATACACAGAGTTAACCTAGCCAATATGGCACTTCTGACCAACCGAGTCTGACAAGAACCAATCATAAAGTCCACACCTCAACCAATCAATTCCTATCATGTGGCCACTCTAAGAGGTGCATGGAGATGTTCAAATCTCCTCTTACTCAGTTACAACTAGCCCCTAACAATAGAACAATCTTTCTAATTGTTAGACCTATATCTCACCATATCTTCCGACATACGAGTGGTTTTTCTTAAGAACCTCAGTCAGACATCCCAAGATCTTGATCGGATAGGCTTTAGCACTCTTCTATATAAACCACTCCCCTGGGGCTTTGCAGATAAGTCTCTCAAGTCTAGTTGACTCTCTATGGGTCACACTAAGTCTAAGTGTCTAAGTCCTCGATCACTGAGTACATGGCAGAACAGAGACTCACTCTCTCCCTCTTCCTCATGGACTCTCCACACACAAACTCAAGATCTCCTTCTCACTCTCTTGCTTTGCATTGTTCTACTCAAAACCTCCTCTATTCCACTAGGTAAGACTGTCTTAAGGCATCGGAGAGTTCTCCATTGAGAAACCCCCTACATATGGACTTCTTTTGTTTGTGGTGTTTCAAGGCACTCTCTGAGAGTTGGGGATCTGGCGCTCACCAATTGCATCAAAATCTCCAATTAGCTTCTCGAATCTCTGAATCACCACTCTCAACTCTCCAGCACCTCATCGTCCAGCTCATCAGCCCAAGCTAGATCGATCCTCAAAAATAATAGTTTTTATTTATTTTTTTGATAAAAGACTTAAAAATGTTTGATCTTTTGATTTGTAGTTAATTTAAATGCCATAAATCATGATCAAAGATGCTAATTTTCTTTCAAAAAATATATTATTTTTTATTAAAAAATTTAGAACCAATATAAGTACGTGCAAATGATCTAGATCACAAAAAAAATCTAAAAATCAAAATTGATACAGTTTAGTAGTCTCTGATCTAACTATCAAATAAGTATTAAGATATATTTTTAATAGCATGATATTATGCTTTTAATACAATCCAATCATCAAAATCTAGTGAATGTAACTCTACTTATATTTTAAGATATAAACATCATAATCTATAAAGTGAATTCTTAATTTATGTATCATATCAGCTATCTTATTGTAAGGACCCATGTAGGTATGTATTTAGTCTTACATCGATTATTTACTGAAAAGATCTTGGATACTTATACAAGATTAAAGAATTCAAATAACATCTTCTAGCTAGTCTTATTAGATAAGATCCTGAATTTTTACAAATGGAATCAGAGCCAATTCGATCCATAACCTATGTAGACTAGGAGATACTGTAGCATGGGTTCATTGGGGCTAAACATAGATCGATCATGATTTTTATAAATGAAAGTTTAAATTTGGATTCTTAGCTTAATGAGAACATCAAAACTTGAATGGAGGGAGTATATTAGGATTCATATAGGCATATATTTAATTCCACATCGGTTATTCGCTAGAAAGATCTAAGGTATTTATATAGGGTCAAAAAATTCAAATAATATCTTCTGACTAGTCTTTTTGGATGAGATCCTAGTTTATTATAAAAATTATGTGAGGATCCATGTGGAAGTGTATTTAGTCCTATATTGATTATTAGTTGAAAAGATCTTGGATATTTATATAGGACCAAAGAATCCAAATAACATCTTTCAGCTAGCTTTTTAGATGAGATTCTAAGTTATTACAACGGTATCAGTACTCAATCTATAGGCTATGTGGACTAGAGGATACTAACTTGAAAGGGGGAGTATGTGACAATTCGTGCAAATGTTTATTTAGTTCCATATCAATTATTTGCTGGAAAGATCTTAAGTATTTATATAGAATTAAGAAACTCAAATAATACCTTTTGACTAGTCTTTTTGGGTGAGGTCCTAGATTGTTATACTTGCCATATTAGTTCAATTGATACGGTATATTTTTATTTCGGTTTGATGCATAAGTTACATACTATCAAAATATATGCTTTTTGCTTTCTAGATTTTTTGTTATCCTACAAACAAAAATTGTTAACTTTAATTTGCATAGTCTATCATTAATTTTAAGTTCATTAATGTTTTTTAAAAAATTAAATAGTCTAACTCATATATTTATTTTATGCAATAGAAAATCTTGATTTGTGGGTTTTTTTTTCTTTCATCTTTTTCTTGGACAAATACATGCCAGGCACGTATCCAACAAATACTAGATATTTGTTTTGTAGACACGTACCTGCTAGTACCATCTTGTTACATGCAGGGGCTCCACATGAAGGCTAAAATTTTAGTAGAATTCTTCGTAACCTCCTCTATTTGCGCAACGGGCCTAGAAAGGGAAGAAAACTAACAATCAAATAATGAATTTTAGTACCCTTGCTCTGTATACCATACAATCTTGCTGAGTCTTTTTTTTTTTTTTTTTTTTATAAGTAGCCGTTAGAGTTACAAATTAGTCAAATAACTCATGAGCTGTTCGAGTTTGACACAGATTCAAGTTTGAACTTGACTCGATTGTTATTAAATTCAAATAAAGTTGAGTTCGAATAACAAAATATATGACTTGAAAGCTTGTGAACCTAATCAAATACGCACACACACATATATATTTTTAATATTTAAAATATTTTATATTATTTTTATTTTAAATATATTTTTTAAATTATGATCAAAGTTTGAAGTCAATCTCGAGAATAATTTGGTTAATATTCAGATCGAGTTGAGTCGATATAGAGTATTTCTTTATTTTGATCAATTTGTATTTGAATTTTGAATATTATTATTTAATTGATCTTGAGTTAAATTTTAAATTTAAATATTTTGAATTGAATCATGTTGGAAGCTCTGACTACTTGACTCGACACCATCTATATAATAATAATAAAGTGATACACAGGTATTAGAGACGGCATTCCATATTAACATGTAAGATTATATGATAATCTTCCATAATGCCACATGTCAAATTTTACTTCTTTATTTTTTAAATAAAAAATAAAAGTATAAATCTATATAATAATAGTAAAGCGATATATAGGTATTAGAGGTGGTTCATATTAACATGTAAGATTATAGAATAATCTCCTACAATACTACATATCAAGTTTTATTTTTATTTTTTAAATAAAAATAAAATCATAAATAATATAATAAAAAAATATTTTAAATTATTATAACTCAGTTTTATTCTAAAAAGAAGAATCATGGGTATTAGATACGACATTCTGTATTGACATGTAAGATTATTGTATAATCTTCCATAATTCCATATGTCAAGTTTTATCTTTTTTATTTTATTATATTTTTTTAATCTATCTATTTATCCATCTATTTATATCTATATAATCTATATCTATATAATAATATTAAAGCGATACATAGGTATTAGAGGTGGCCTTCCATATTGACACATAAGATTATAAGATAATCTTTCACAATACTTTTAATATTTTAAATAAGAAATAAAAGTATAAATAGGATGATAAAAAAATAAAAAATATTTTAAATTATCTATCTATCTATATCTATATAATAATAGTAAATCGATACACAGATATCAGGGATGGCATTTCGTGTAGATACATAAGATTGTAGGATAATCTCCCACAATGCCATGTATCAAGTTTTATTTTTTTATTTTTTATATTTTTTAAATAAAAAATAAAAGCATAAATACTATGATTAAAAAATTTATATAATAATAGTAAAGTGATACACTCATATTAGGGGTGACATTTTGTGTTGACATATAAGTTTATAGAATAGTCTCCCGTAACACCACTATCAAGTTTTATTTTTTATATTTTATATTTTTTAAATAAAAAATAAAAGCACAAATAGTATGATTAAAAAATAAAAAATATTTTAAATCTATATAATAATAATGAAGTGATACATATTAGGGGTGGCATTCCGTGTTGACACATAAGATTATAGAATAATCTCTCGCAACACCACATGTCAAATTTTATTTTTTTATTTTTTATATTTTTAAATAAAAAATAAAAGTATAAATAGTATGATAAAAAATAAAAAATATTTTAGATTATTATAAGCCAGTTTTATTCTAAAAAGAGGAAGAAAATAAAAAGTAGATCTTTTTGATCTTATCATGGGATTAGTTATGACAGTAACCTTTTATGTAAAATATTATCATTATTATCAATTAAATCTTCGCAATGCGGGGATTAAGTGCTAGTACTAATAGTAAAGCAATACATGGATATTGGAGGTGACATTCCATATTGACACATAAGATTATAAGATAATCTCCCACAACATCATATATCAAATTTTTTTATATTTTTAAATAAAAAATAAAAAATAAATAATATGATAATAAAATAAAGAATATTTTAAATTATTATAAGATAATTTTTCGTAATACCACATATTAAGTTTTTTTTTATATTTTTTAAATAAGAAATAAAAGCATAAATAGTATGATAAAAAATAAAAAATATTTTAAATTATTATAACTCAGTTTTATTCTAAAAAAAGAAAGAAAATAAAAGCAGACAAAGTCCCGGTCATCAAAAGCCAAAACCCTTTGCCTTTCTTCTACTCCGCTGCCAATGCCGTCTTCAAAGCTTGTGTTCTCCATCCATTCTATTCAAAAAGTTGAATCTTGTTGATGCTGACCATAGTGGAAAGATGAAGGAAATTCCTTAGAAGTAAACAAACAATCATCTGGACCTAACTCCATAGTGTCTGAGTCTCCACCAAAAGATGTCGATGATATTTTCAAGAAGATGAAGCAGATAGAGCTCATCTCTGATGCAATTGCCATGCTTGATAGGCTCTACAAAGATGGATTGGTTCAAGAAGCAATGAAACTATTCGGATTAATAAGGGAACAATCTCTGAGGTTGTAATTTATACGGCGGTTGTGAAGGCTTTTGTAAGGCAGCAAATTTTGATGATGCAAAGAAATTTTCAAAAAAATATAGAAAAATAAAATATACCGAATGCTTTTAGCTCCGCAGTTTTGATTCAGCATTTGTGCAAAGCAGAGAAATTAGAGGATTTTGTTGGATTCTGAGAATTTATCAGATGCAGTGACTTTCATTGATTTGGAATGTTATTTTGAAAAAAAAAATTTTAGAGATCCTTTTGATCTCATCAAGAAATTAATTGATGAGAATAATTTTTAATATAAAATATTATTTTTATCAACAATTAAATCTTTGCAGTGCAGGGGTGAGTGATAGTTTATTTGCATCTGCAACTTTCAACCGGCGCCTTTGCGCCAAAAACCGGCTCTGATATTTGTGGTCCCATTTTAATAAAGTCGGATACTCCAATGTGGTTGTCCATCAGTGTGGTAGAATTGCAAGGCAATGGGGCATCCGCGTTCACGGGTTGGCGGGGAAAGTGAGAAAAAAAGGGATGTCGCTGACAAAGTTTCGTGGCTACGAATGTCTACGTTCTTAAAATTTATCTTGGCTTACTTGGCTATTTGGTAGAGCACGTGAACGTCTCTCCAGTGCTGGCTACCGGAAAGAACATCTTTTTGTCAAAAATAATAAAATAAATAAATATCTTTTTATCTGGAGGGTTTGCGAGTGGGTTGGACCTTAGATGAAAGAAATAATGATGTTTATGTTACATTTGAAAATATTAATACCATGATTGGATGGAGCCGTTTGGATTGCAATATATTATAATCAAAAAATTCCAACAACTGGGTAGGCGTATGATAGATAAAATCCAACACTTGCCATCTGCGGCAGCAATTTCTAGTATTAAGATTGGTAAAATATAATATAATTTATATTCCACCTTCCATAAGTAAGTTTAGATTTGAGATCAACAAATTTGGATCATAAATATCGATCTATTTAACCTGTTTAATATTTGAATCAAGTTTAGATTTCAGATATTAATCCATAGTTTGGATTTGGGATAAACATATTTAGATCATAAATATCCATCTGTTTAATCTATTTAATATTTGGATCAATTTAAATTTTAAATATTAATCTATTAATTTATTTAATATTTAGATCGAATTGAATCAAATAATCTATTAAATTCAGTTAACTTATATAACACCTATTTAGTCTATTTAAAATCTATTTAACCTATTTGTCCTACTTAACCCGATCTACCTAACTTATTTAACTTGTTAAAATCCTATTTATTGAACTTGTTTAACTCGACTTGATCTATTTAATAAATGAATTATATGGATCGGATCAAATTAATTTAATAAATAGATTAGGTTCATATGTGAATTGTTATACATGTTTAATAATCAAATTAGATTCATGCTAATAAATTTTTGACCTGACACGTATCTGATCCAACTCGTTTTCAACCCAATCTGGTATTGTATTATTATAAATTATAGAATTCACGGGAGAATTGAATCTTATATGTGCTTCCTACAACTTCATTAAAATAAGTTTTACGGTGCGATGTGTTGCAACATAATCCATACCCTCATCAGATGATTCTTTGATTTGTTTACTTCAAATTCAAATTTATAGTTGATATATAATTTGCACCTTCTTAATGAATAGAGTGTATATATATATATATATATACAGTGAAAGGAGGCTAATGGATAACAAGTTGCAAAATGAAAAGGATGGCCTTCTCCAAAGAACCATAAACCAAAGGCAAAATTTCAACTGAGATGCGTGGTGCAACCAACAAAAGATACCACTAGCAAAAAAAGTATGCCCGTATCCCTTGTTTATAATATATTCAGGCAGTTCACTTTTGTCAAGATACATGGTTGATATTTCTGTAAAAAAAAGTAGTGGAAATTAAATTTTATTTCCATTTTACATCTATTTTGTTTTTGATACAACTGTTTGCAAACATTTAAATATTACTGGTAAGATGATAGATTATATATATATATATATATATTAACGTACCTCAAAGGAGGTTATTAATTATAATAAAAAAGCAGCTCAATAAAACTGTCATGTAAAATTCCCACTTTCTTCATTTTTCCATGTCCCACCATCCATAATGTAAAAGCTATTTTAATTCTTAAAGATTATTTATAACTGATCCAGGACCAGCAACTTAGTTAATAATATTGTTAAGAATCCTGGCATGAGCATAAATCTGCCATTACTGATAGATATAAACTAACACTCCTGGACATCAACTGAAATAATAACGCATGGTGAACCGCAAGAAAACATCAACATCGACATGACTAATACGAGATGAACAACTAAATACGCTCCAGCTCATGATAAGGGTCTACGTGTCATTTACCGTAAAGCAGTCGCTTCATTTGTTAGATAGCGGCCTGAAGGCACATTAACCTTGAAAGGTTGGTACTGCCTTCACTTCCTACCATACATGTGAAGTTAGTAAAAAATGCCTAAATTGGGAGGCTCATCAAGATGAATTGGTAAATACAGTAGGATAAAAACCATCAGCATTGTTCCTTCCTATCACTAAGGTAACCCCTTGGATGTCAAATTAAGAGAGTGCAAGTGAGGAGAGACAGAAACATCTCGAGCCTCACAATCTCCATACTTTTGAGTATGGATCGAGTTAGGAAGTGTCGAGGTTAAGAGGACAAGCCACGTGAATAAGATGTTTCAATACCCTGCTTGGATATTGACATTTCAGAGTGACCAATGAACATAGACAGGAAAGAGCAAATGGACTCATGCACATCAAAGCAGTGCTTTGCATTCTCTCAGCAGATTTCAGACCATGATAGGGACAGGGATTGGATGTAAATAAAATAAACAAACGCTCACAGATTATATTATCGCTAAATAAAATTTCATGTAAAATAATTAAAAACAATAGGCACCAAAGAGGCTACTGATATTGTATTTTGCCGTGCATGCAGAAGAAAGAATGGATGAAATCTTTGGATCATTGGAGTCAGGGGAAGATAAAGAAGCGCGCTTATGGGTAAGTCGAAGAGGCTAAGAAGTACACGACACTTTTGATAATTATCGTTTGCAGCCACTGCAGCCCACTCCTATCTTCCAGAGCTTGGTATGCTCTCAAGTCTCCAGAAACCGCAAACTAAGAGGATACACTACCATAGAAGCTTGTTTGGTCATAAGCTTTCATCTTCCCTCTCGATGCCTATATTCTTGATGGAGAAGAAAGCCTCCTTGAGTCTCTCTTTCTCTCCCCCTCCCCTTCTCTCTCTTTTTCCTTGAATATATCACATGCTTCACTGGAGGGATGCCGCCTCGATTAGGTGGTGCTTGCTCATCCAAATGGGATCACTGAGGTAATCCTAGATTACCAGTGATCCTTATCTCAAGTTAATTTAATCATCAATGATTTAAGATCACTGTATTTGGTATGCTATATTTCAGTGGTTAAAATTCATCTGGCAACCTTGAGTAATTTGTTTGAAATTCTATAAGAATCCAATATCATTGATCATATATATCAAAATTAACCCTGATATATTCCTATATTTATTAATCAAAATAAAAATATAGTAAATAAATTATTAATATATATATCAATGTATTAATTATTAATATATTTCGTATAATATATTTATTAATCTTGCAAATTATCAATCATATAAAAATATATTAATTGGTATTATATAGTTAATATTTTCATTTATACTTATAATATATTATTATTTTAATACTAATATTTATTTTTATTAACCAAGGGAGGGGTTAGCATCCTATTTCCAATATAGAAAGAGAGAAGAGTCAGCATCCTCTTGCTTGGCCATCTCCTTTCTTTCATAAAGCACACCTGGTGCTCCATATAAGTGGGGTGCCAGCCTTGGTGGCTGGTTTCCATCTGGTTCCTATCCAAGTGGCTAGTTGGCAGTTGGATCAAGTCTTTCTTGATGCAACTTAATCCAATTCATATATCCAAAGCTGACTCTTAGCCCAAGCTATTTTTTTTAATTATCATTTAGACCTACTATAAGAACATAGCTTATTAGCAATGGCAATAAGCCGTTGCTACTAAATATATTTACCGGCAACTTATTATGATGGAAATTGGATCCATCGTAATAAGTGCAAAAAGTTATTAGTGACGACTATCTATTGCTAATAAGTTTCACCATTAGCGATGGCTTTAGTGGTGCAATTTAGCCGTCGCTGATAATAAACCCTAAAACCCCCCAGGGTCCCCGACGAGTTCACAGAAGCCCCCGCCACCCCCCCTTTCTCCCTCACCGGCTTCCCTTTCTCCCCTTTCTCTGCTCACCCTTCTTCTCTGCTGCACCACCAGAACCCACGACCTCCTCCCCTAGCACTACAAGAAATTTGATTTTTTGCGACGAAATTTTTTCGTCGCTAAAAATCATATTTTCGTCGCTAAAAATATTTGCGATAAAATATATCGTCGCTAAAAAATTATAGAGAAAGCCTCGTAGCAAAAGACCTTAGCGACGAAATTTTTTTATTTCATCGCAAAAAATAGTAAACCTAGACGACGAAGTTATGTGCTGTATTAGCGACGAAAATATTTTGTCGCAAGAGCTTAAATTTTCGTCGCTAAAATTACAACGAAAAATAATTTCATCGCTAAATATTGTGATTAAGAAAAAATATTCTCTTATTTTTTGCGACGAAAACGAAATTCATCGTAAAACTTAGCGACGGATTTCGTCGCAAACAAAATTTGTCGCAAAAATTTCGTCGTAATAATTGTGACGAAAAAAATATTCGTTGCTATAATTGCGACGAAAAAAAATTTCATCGCTATAATCGCGACGAAATAAAAATTTCGTCGCTAGAAGGGCAACGAAATAAAAAAATTCGTCGCCATAATTGCGACGAAATAAAAATTTCGTCATAAAAAGTTAAAATTTTTAGCGATGAAACTATTTTTTCGTCGCAAAAATAGCAACGAAATAATTTCGTCGCAATAATTGCAATGAAAAAAATGTTCGTTGCTATAATTGTGACGAAAAAAAAAATTCGTCACTATAATGGCGACGAAATAAAAATTTCGTCGCTAGAAGGGTGACGAAATAAAAAAATTCGTCGCCATAATTACGACGAAATAAAAATTTCGTCGCCATAATTGCGACGAAATAAAAATTTCATGGCAAAAAGTTAAAATTTTTAGCGATTAAACTATTTTTTCGTCGTAAAAATAGCAACGAAATAATTTCATCGCAATAATTGCAACGAAAAAAAAATTTTGTCGCTATAATGGCGACGAAATAAAAATTTCGTCGCTAGAAGAGCGACGAAATAAAAAAATTCATCACCATAATTGCGACGAAATAAAAATTTCGTTGCAAAAACTTAAAATTTTTAACGACGAAACTATTTTTTCGTCGCAAAAATAGCAACGAAATAAAAAATTTCGTTGCAATGTATAATAAAAATTTTACTTTTTTGGGTTCATAAATTTTTTTGCGACGAAATTAATATTTCGTCGCTAAAATAAATTTTGGATAAAAAATAAAATTTTTATTTTTTTTCAAAAAAAATCTGCTCAAATACAAATTCTCTGATCAAACATATTTTAAATAAACAGTATATTAACACAATAAAAATATTCTAAGTCAAAAGACCAATTCCAAGTATCAAAAAGTTTCATAACCATCTTTGTCATATACAAAAATATAAGTCCATACACCATTTTAAATTTAAAATAACTACAAACTAGGTATGATCTGACTCGTTGGCCTCGTTCCCTTCTCCAGGCGTCGATCCCTGACCCGATATGTGTCGCGATGGTGGTGCAGAGACGGCATCATGTGACTGTAGAGGTGCTAACTCAGAAGCATCGATACCGAGCCGTCTCGCCATCGCAGCTACGATCCTCTCGAGCGTCTGACTACGATTCATCCAGTAACTAATCTGATCTTGCATCATGACGCTGCCTCGGTCACGAACTCGCCACTCTTGTTTTGATAGAATTTAGCATAGGCGTCAACTCCGGATAGTCCCTGTTCAAACAACAAAAAAGAAAAAAAAAGATATCAAAATAATATAAATATTTAATAAGAAGTTACAAAGTATGATTGCAAATGTAGTTACGTACCATCCTCTTCATTCCCTGTGCAAAAGAGGCACTTCCTTGCGTGTGAATAGAATCAATCTTACTCCTATTCACCTTATTCGCCTCCGATCGTCGCTACAAAATACATACAATTATAACCAATAAAGGACATAACAAAATTAAAAAAATTTGAAACACTAGACATACCTGAAATGCCTCACTTCCAAAATACTCACATAACCACCGCCAATCGTCACTAGACCCAGCCCAATTTCTGTATGGTTGGGTCACAGGATCAATCCCCTTCGCCTGCAGCTCATTGCAGTATTTATGAAGCCTACATCGCCGATCTCTGTATCTATTTACAGCCATTTTGAGAATACATGCCATCACTTCTTCGTCAGTGCAATCCTTGAAGTCAATATTATCCTACACAATCATCATACCAAAAAGCAAATACATGAAATTATTCATGTAATAAAAAATTTATTTATATAACCAAAAATAATATGAATCATGTAATGATATGCAAGACATCCAAATTTAATTCTTACCTTGATGTGAGAGACTAGAGCATCACGGTATCGAGGAGCTACATGCTTAAAACTTTCAGCAGCCCACGGAAAATGATTCCACATATACAAACTGATCTCATTTGCGACGATACTAGCCTCTGTGCCAACCGGATGATCTCGAAATATCTGTACCTTCGGTTTTTCATTGTGTGTATGCATATATTTTTTCAAAACAAGACCCCTACTAGGACCACGCACTGCACGTCGATGCTGTGTTCCTACATGTAAAAATTGATGAAATGAACATATATCATGTATCACTAAATGCATATAACAAAAAAATATATGTGGTTTATAAATTAATAGCATCTAAATCATTTTGGCATGCTCTTCTATAGAATTGGACATAAATACATTCCAACTAAAATTAACGATCCATTCATTCTAGAAAGGAAATCCCACTTGAGAGAATCTTAAGCAACACGTCTAAGCATTGTTTGATAAGCGTCTTCTCATATGTTGAGCAAGAAAATATCAAGCACTTTTGCACTGATTGAAGTTTCATGGAAGAATCAAAGATAGGGTGCAAATTTTTGAATATGTGCACGCACATATATAAAGTGGTACTGCTAAACATCTAATAAGGGTTCTTTATATTTGGTTCAAGATTTGTCTGGAGAAGCAAATAAATGATAAATTCCTGCTCCTGTACTATACGGATGGAATCTAGAAAGAGAGGAATATGAATAATTATACTTCATAATGATGGCATGGAATATCTATGAGACCTCAGGACTTCTTATACAGAAGTTAAATCTTCTCACATAGATGTTCCTTGTTTGACCTTAAATTGCATGTAGAGTTATTCCCTGATTGTGCAGACTTTGGCATATTTCATCCTTATGCTTTCCATTCTCAGCACCAGGCAATATATTTCCAAAAAGGCATCAAGAAAATACTGCTGATTTCCATTTTATGGACAAAGATAAATATGAGAAAGCTTACATCACCAGCACTTTCCAGCTCTTCTTCTGAACTACCAGCCCAAAGTGTATGGGCCCTAAAAGCCCCTTCCATATTGGCAAGAAATGCTTGCACAGCAGCACTATCTTTTTCTGGATCAGGAGCTTTATTTGAAAAGGACACAATGAAACTGCCAAGTAAAATAAACTCAAATTTATCTACATAATGCATTTTATTGCAATTTTAATTTACAGAAGTAACACTTTTTGTATGCTGCAAACAAGCGGTTGGTCTGATGTCCAGCGCGACATGAATGTCACTAACCAAGCCCAGACAAGGTCTTAATCAAAAATAATTAATTAAAAATAGATCCAAAAGAAACCACCTAAATATGGTCGGATATTTCAAAATAGGAGAGAGAAGATATGAGAATGTATCTACACAAGTTTTCTCAGTCACATTACTCACCCTAGGCTGATCCAGTTTACAACATGGAAAGGTGATCTTGTAAAGTAGAACCACCACATGAACCAGACTATATAGTTTGATGACAACGTAGTTATAATATGTGAAAATACTAATTAAAACTTCATAAAGAAACAAGAAGGAACAGAAGAGCAAGCCTGCACAAACAAAAAAGAAGAACATTATGTGAAGCTATAATAATTAACAATAATGAAATTTTTAACAATGGCACCATAAACAATTGTGAATATGTTCCACTCTGCATCATAAACAGTTATAATTATAATTCGATATATCATCATGACTTATTTAATACAGACTTGTTTGACAGAAAGCTGGATCATTTACCTGCTCCAATTGCATGTGACACCACCTCTTTTATTATTCTCTGACTATGAAATGACCTGAATATTTTTATTGCCTTTTTCTCAAATGAACTTAAGGCATGTTGCGACACCAAGATATATTGCATTCTAAATGGTTCATACTCCATAGTTCATATAATATCTAAACCTTAGTTGTTGTATATCCTACCAAGGTTGCCTACGCTGCTCATGTTGTGATTTCGTAGACCTTCTCTAGTAGTTGATTTCACTTCAATTGCATTCCAGGAGGCTCATGGTGCAGTCTCTCCATGGGAACCCAACTACACTATTAGGGATTAAAATGTCCTTTTAAATTTGTTTGCCAAAATTAGAAAAATCAAGAACTTTAAGAATTTGACAGTATAGCAGGGTTGATATACAGGATCAAATGCAATGCCCCTATTTTGTAGATAATTGAAAAGGCAGAAACATTACTTTGGAAACACATAGTAGGTGTCTCTATAGTGGTTGCTGGCTGAATATGTTGCAACAAAATAGAGACTACCATCTTTCTCAAAGCTTATCTGACATTCGCCTCTTCTTTACATACTAAGTAGGGCTACAAGCCTGGATGATCTCCCTTTAGATCTAAGAAATTTTGAACTCTGCATCTTAAGACATGGAATGATCCCAAAGGACGCCATGGTGGGTCTTTCACCAGATACTACAACTGCACATGGCATCAAAAATGTTGCAAGTCCTGGCTTTGACATGGAGGTCACAGTAGGCGACGAGGGCCTTATCCTTGGAGTAGCCCAGACGATCCATCAGGTACTCCGCCATGAAGAGTAGAGGAGAAGAGGAGGAGGTAGTCGTTTCGGCGGCGGCCGGCGAGGAAGAATAGGAGGAAAGTATGGAAGGAGGAGGAAAGGGAGGGAGGAGAGGTAGCCGCCACCTTCGTTTTATGGATTGGAGGGTTAGGGTTTCGAGGGATTGGAGGGAACCGGAGGGAAGGAGGCAGAGAAGATGGAGGATTCGGTTCGCGGAGAAGAGGGTGGCGAGGTGGGAGGGAGATGGCCGGCGCGCTGGGAGGTGGGCTCGATCAGCGACGGGGGGCGGGCTCGAGCGGCGACGGTGGCGGGGAGGGAGGGCTCGACGGCGGTGGAGAGGGAGAGAGAGAGAGAGGATGGTGGCAGGGAGGGAGAGAACTTACCGGGAAGGACGACCGGCGACTGGGGAGAGAGGAATGTCGCCGGAGATCGGGGAGGGAGAAAATTTGGACGACCGCGGCGGAGATCGGGGAGGGAGAAATCAATAGGTTTATTTTCAATTAGAGCAAAATATCAAAGGGTTTTTTTTTAATTAAAAAATATTTAGCGACGAAATACATTCGTTGCTAAAAATAAATATTCTGTCGCAAAAAAATATATTTTTTGTAATAAAATTTTTTTCATCGCAAATGATTAATTTTTTGCAACGAAAATTTAATTTCGTCGCAAATATAAAAAATGATCGTAAAATTAAGTTTTTCGCACCGAAACAAATATTTCGTCGCATAAAATCAAATTTTTTGCGACGTAATTATTTTCGTTGCAAAAAAAAAATTTAGCAACGAAAAATTTTTCCGTCGCCAAAAAAATATTTTTTTGCGATGAAAAAAATTTCGTCGCTAAAGATTAATTCTAGCAACGAAATTTAAATTTTCATCGCAAAATATTCAATTTTTTTTAACAAAATAAAATTCAGCGATGCAATAGTTTCGTCGCTAAATATAAATAAAATTGATCGCAAAAGCCTTTCCTTTTTGCAACGAAATATCAATTTCGTCGTAAAAAATATAATTTTTTTACGATAAATTTTTTTTTATCGCAAAAAAAATTTTTTTTACTATGAAAAAAAATATTTTATCGCAAAAAAAAATATTTTTTGCAACGAAAAAAAAGGTTCGTCACTAAAAATCAACTTCTAGCAACAAAAATAAAAATTTCGTTGCAAAAGATATAACTTTTTGCAACGCAATTTTTTTCGTCGCAAATACCTAATTTTTGGAGATGAAATTTAAATTTCGTTGCAAAAGCTTAATTATTTGCGACGAAATAAATTTCGTCGCTAAAATTTCATCGCAAAAAGTCAAATTTCTTGTAGTGTAGCCTCGCACCACCATCCCCTCCTCGGATCCGACGTCCCTACAGCGGATCGATTGTTCTCGAGCCCCCTTTCTTCTCCAGCACTGTCAGCCACCTCTCGAAGCCAACATCCCACCGCCCCGACCTCCCCCCTTCTTCTCGACCTCCCCTCTTCCTTCTCCACCATAGTGCCCCATCGGATCGCCCTTCCCCTTGCTGGATTGGCTGTGCCCCGGCTCCCCCTTGTTCCCCCGCCTCCCCCTTCTTCCCTCGCGCACCATCGGAGTGCCGCATTGCCAGACCAATGCCCCCGCCTCCCCCCTTCGGAGCGTTCAACTGCCGGAGCACCTAGCCATCGGACCCGTGCCGTCGTCAGACTGTGCAGTGCCTAATGAGTATTTGCAATGATGATGGCAATGGCCCCATCACCATCGCCACACCCTATTTCCACCCTTTTAAATTTTAAATATTTAAAATTAGATTTATTTGATTAATTTAAATTAATAATATTTAAATTTAAATATTATTAAATTAAATATTAATAATATTTTAATTAATAATATTATTAATTTAAATAATAATATTAATAATATTATTAAAATTAATAATATTATTTAAATTACTATTATTCTCGAAAGGTGGAACTACTTCGAAAATCTCTCCGACGAGAGTATCCCTACGGTCTTCGATGGTAGGAATTCGAGATCGGACCACTATCGGACTAGCTCTAGCCCATCCATCTATTCTGACGGTAATCGGAGCAGCTTGACGATTGGATTCTAGGCCCTTGGTCCAGTCAGAAGTTCGAAAAAAACTTTTGGGCCAGACTCAAGGAGGGATGTGGGTTGATCTAGTTCGACCCATATCCAGTCCTATTTACAATGCTATGCGGTACTTTGGAACCTCCAGGATAGGATTTGTCAAGATGCCATGCTGGTGTGCTCGTGCGGTCTAGTTGTCTGGCACACTCTAAGTCCACATGCATGAGATATGCATCCCAACAATCTTCATTTGCAATGATGCTATATACTTTGAAACCCATTAATTTAAAAATTTTAAAAATATTGCATTGCATATAATCATAGATCTATCTTTTGATTAATGTACATATTCTACAGTATCTGTACATTTATATATTTTTGTATAGATGAGAGAATTATATACATTGGTCAATTGATTGTCTAGTATGGAGAATTATATATATTGATCAATTAATTATCCAGTATGGACTGTTTGAAAAATATAATTAATTCTATAGGTCATTATAGTAATCAAACGGTATGGTGAAAGTTCGAAAAAAAATTTAGACAGTATTTTTTTTAGTTCTTCTTACACATCTTACACTATGTGGGAGAAAACTAAGAGGAAATGCTGTAAAAATTTTTTTTGGTCTCTATTGTTAGAATTTGGTGTCGGACATGCATGTATGTTTCAAAATTTTTTTTCTAAATAATCCAGCAGAATAGAAGATTAAAACTCTTTTTAATCTAAATCATGTATGTTTAAAATATAGAATATAAGGATCTACTTCATATACTAAAATTGAACACATACTTAATTTTATGCTGAAATTGAATATGTAATCGAATCACATATCTGTTTCACAATTTCTTTCTTCAAATCTGGATTTGAAAAAGAGTAAGTTCTCTTTTAACCGTGCAAGTGCACGACCTCTATGGATATCTACTCAGGATTAGCCTAGAACAGCCCTCTTTGGTATTGATCCTTCTTCTCTAAGAACAATCAGCCTGTGGATCTGAACAAAGTCTGAATCGCGATCAACTCTTTGATCCTTTCCTTGATCTTTTCTTCTCTTCTTCTCTTACTTTTCTTTTTTTGATTATGAAGCACTCAATGACTGAAAAATCAGCAAGCAAAGGGATGCCCAAGCTCCTCTTGAGCGTGGAGAAGTGGGATGCCCAACACCTTGGGCGTTGGACTTCCAGGGGAGAAGAGAGGGAGAAGAGAAAGGGGGCATGGGGAGCTTTTAAGGAAGGCATGGGCTGCTGAAATTTAGAGCTTATTTGCCTTAGGAAAGGCTCCTTTAAATAGGTATAAGGTTTGAATTCTATTCAAAATCAAACTATCACTTGATATAAGTCCACTTGCATTAAGAATCCTTATTTCTTTAGTTATTTGACCCCTTTAGGAGATCCTTTAGGTGCCAACTTTTAAAGTCCTTGCACCCACAAATACATATGCCACATGGCTACCATGGGCCACCCTAATCAGATCCACATGCCCTCTCTAGTGTGTGCACATCCAACTTGATCAAATCAACTAGTGCCCAATCAAAACTATCAAGAAAATTGATTAAGGGTTTGAACTCTTAATTCATTTGATCCAAAAATCTTAGGCATCTAACAATTAGAGCCCAATGAATCTAATTCATTTAGATTATTAGCAGATAATTAAACTTGAATTAATTTTATCAAATAACAAATTCAAATGTAAAGAAAAAATTAGGTTTAACCATATGCTAGCAAGATTATCCTAAACCCAATAGGGTTTCTTTAAACCCAATTGAGACTTCATAAGTCCAACTACTTATTCCAGATCTAATTTCTTTATTATGTGATCTCATAGATTCAATTCTATCAGGTAGTAAGATATACAATGATCTTTATCATAGCATTATTAAAACTCCTTTCAATGGGTCGGAACAGTTCCACTCTAACTCATCAAGGATTATCGATCTTGAGCAATCCTAATGAGCTTTCATCATCCACTAGCGATATCTCGCAGTATATAGTGGCAACCCAGTAGAATCAAAAAAAAATCTCAAGATGTAGTTCATATGTAATTCAGTCCCTCTATCATGAGTTTCGATTAAATAGTAGGTCATGGATAAATCGTCAAACCTCATCATCAGTCATATGATAGATTCGATCAGCTCAAATCCAATTGTGATCTTTATGAAAATTCTTTTCCACCAGTCATACTACTGTGGCCACAGACTCTCGAATTTAGCCTCTCAAATCTTATAGGACTATTCTTCTTTATCAAGATCGATAGATTCTATCTAGATGCATATTCTACTCTAACGGTGGATTAACTATCGCCAACATCAACTACAAGGACTCATGGAGATCATGTTTATATGTCAATCAAACTCCAGCAGTCTCACTACGAACAGTCATACCATCGCAGGTCAAAGGACCATTCACACAACTACAGCATCGAGACAATCACTGACGATTGAGTAGAAATCTAAGTGATCTCTCATATGGTCATACTCAGTACTAGTTATTCTCTAACAACTATCCACACTCGTCGCTCAGTGTCTCTGCACTGTAGATGAGAGACTCATCTATCTCGAAGGAAACGATCTGTACACTGATCTATTCAAATCGATCACTGTCTTCATGATGATACTATGATCGAAAGTATTTAAGAATTATATACATGTCTCCAATTCTCAATACTTTGAGAATATGTATCGAATTGTTAATTTCATGGACGATTCAAGGACATATTATACTTGAATGAAAATCAAACTTGCCCTTTATTGATCAAATTGATGAATTAAGTATCAAATTATATCTTAGATTAATTATAATGTGTCAGTCATATTGACTTTTAGGACATATATCTAACAATCTTTCACTTAGACTAAAGCCAATTGGCCACTAATATAAGTCCCATCTTCTCAAGGTGGACTTTCATCTTTGGCTGGATCAATTACTTTGTCAGCAAGTCTGCCATATTATCCATGGAGTCTACTCTTCGTACCTCGACATATTTTTTTTCGAGATAGTTGCATTTGATATAGTACCGCCGCTCGATGTGCTTTGATTTCTGATGAGACCTCGGCTCCTTAGCAAGTGCTATAGCTCCATTGTTATTGCAATAAAATGGTATGACATCTGATATCATTACCCCAAGCTCCATGATGAATTTCTTGAACTAAAAACCTTCCTTTGCAGAGCGACATATTCAGCCTCTGTGGTCGAATCCGTTATGATGGGTTGCTTGAAACTCTTCCAACTGACTATGCCACTATTACATACAAACACATACTCTGACGTAGATTTTCTATCATCAGGATCAGACATGAAGTCTGAATCAGTATACCCCTCGACTCGTAACTCAGAACCTCCTGCAAAGATTAAGAACAAATCTTTAGTTCTTCTCAAGTACTTAAGGATATTTTTCACAGCTATCCAATGCTCCTTCTCTAGATTCGACTGATACCTGCTCGTGATACTCACAGCAAGGACAATATCAAGTTGAGTGACAGCATGGCATACATAAGGCTCCCTATAGTTGGGGCATAAAGAATCCTACTCATGCACTGAACTTGCTCAGATGTAGTCAGACATATCGTCTTAAAAAGATGAATATCATGCACAAGAGGTAAAAGTCCTCTTTTAGAATTTTCTATGCTAAATCTCTTCAGCACTTTTTCTATGTATAGCTTTTGTGATAGGCCTAGCATCCTTTTAGATCTATCCTTATAGACCTTTATTCCAAGAATATAGGATACTTCTCCTAGATCATTATGGAGAATTTCTTAGACAACCATCTTTTGATCGTGGTCAGCATGAAATATCATTCTCAATGAGAAAAATATTATCTACATACAATACAAAAAATATTATTACACTCCTATCGATCCTTTTGTATACACAAGATTTCTCTCCATTCTTGATGAAACTAAATGATTTGATCGCATCATCAAAATGAAGATTCCAACTTCGAAAAACTTTCTTTAATCCTTATATGGATCTTTGCAGCTTACAGACTCTGTGATCACCATCACCAGATATGAAACCCAAAAGCTGCTCCATATAAATATCTTCCTCAAGATATCCATTCAGAAAAATAATTTTTAAATTCATCTGCCAAATTTTATAATCATAATAAGCTGTAATAGCAAGCAGATTGTGGATGGATTTCAATATGGCTACGGACGAAAAAATTTTTTGATAGTCAATGCCCTTGCACTGACTATAACCTTTTGCCACGAGCCTAACATTATAGGTTTCTACTTTACCATCAGTATCTATTTTCTTTTTGTAGATCTATTTACACTCAATGCATACTATATCCTTAGATAGATATACTAAGATCCATACTTGGTTCAAATACATCAAGTCAATCTCTGACTTCATTGCATCTAACCATTTCTTAGAATTGATGTCAGACATCGCCTCATCAAAGGTATTAGGATCATCACCGTGACCCTTATCTCCTATGAGAATATTTTCTCCGTAAGCATAGTCATATATCTTTCAGGAGGTCCGAAGATCCTATAAGATCTACGAGGTAGTAGAAGAACATCAAGTACTGGCTCATGAATAATAGGTTCCTGAGGATCCATAGCTCTTTGCTTTTTAATAGGACGGTTTGGTAACACTAGGGGTTCCTGATCGAGTACATGACCTAGTTTTTCAGAAGTCAGGACAATCTTGAGATTTTTTAGCCAATCTTTATAGTTTATTTTGATCAAATGATTGATTCAAAGATGCAGGCTAGAGGGTTTGAGACTGACTTTGTTTAACTACGAGAGTAGAGATTCAAGTTAGACTTTTATACTTTAAATTTATATTTGTGTCTAGGAATTTTAAGATGCAAACAATAACTTCCATTAATTTTTTGGATTCCTCCACTCCTCGGATGGAAAACAAAAATTCTGATGTGATAATTGAATTTCTAGTGGGTGCTGCAGTCTCACGATACCATGTATCTCACCTAACAGTTATTGGTAACATGTACATCAATGCGTGGATAACTTTTTGCCCAGATGCTTCTCTAAGTATGTTGCAGCAACTTGATTTCTAAGTCATATGGACTCATTTAACAATTATTGACTACGCTCCTTATTTAAACCTGACCCACCATTCACAAGCAGGTGCAAAGCCATCACTGGATCCCTCACCTAACAGTTATTGGATCCAACCCCATCTTTACCCTAGAGTAACTCTTTCCTAATAGAGTAGTTGTATATTTTTGATACAACTGAACCACTGTGACCAGTCGAGAACAATCAATACCAGCAGCACGTCCACACATCTATAACGATAAAAGACCTATGGACTTAATATTTATGGGGAGGTTTAGGTTTAGGTCTTATCTAATCAGTCATCATATGATCAATCTAATTGGTATGGGCTTAACCAAACTGTCAAGCAATCTTATTCAGGACTCAATCTTCTAAATTGATCAGGTAAGTAGAGATCAGTGGGAGCCCCCCGTTGCTTTCTTTAGACATCAATAAATTGATCAGATCAGTGAACGAAACCAATTAAATAACCACCTCATAATTACTTGCCTTAGACATCAATAGGTCAATTGGTCCAAATAGGTTAGCTTAAGCAAATTAGGCTCAAGCCATCGAGCTGAATTAAGTCTTTAGATTAATTAATTCTACACATGGGATTCAATCGATTTGATCAATAACAATTGCTTGATCTTATAACTTAATTGACTTAATCTTAATCAATACTTGACTCGATTTAATCAATTACTTAATCGAATTAGATTCATTGTGTTCAAATCAAAAACCCTAGATGCAATCTGATTATATGACCTAATTATTTGATTTTTCCACGACCAAAATCCTCATGCACAAACATAAATTTCAGATTTCAAAACTAAATTTTTGATTTAAATTTTTTACATGAAAGATAAATTTTAAATTATGAAACTAATTTTTAGATTTAACATACAAGTATATATCTCATATATGTATGTAAAATTTAGATCTAAACAAAAATTTAGATCATAACATGATGTCATATATCTCATATACAAATCATGATTCATATTAAAAATAATTTTAGATCTAAATATGCAATCACATATCTCATATATAAATCATAAATCAGGTTAAATTAATTTTTAGATTTTATACATGCATCTACATATCGCATAAATATAAATTAGAAATCACTCTAGAATAAAATTTAGATCTGTACATGCTAACACATATCAGCTATATGATCTAAAAATTAAATCTAAAATAAATTTTAGATTCAAAGTAATCATCTATACATCTCATATATCAAAAAAATTAAATTTTAAATTTTTTTTCAAAATATGTATATCAATTTCATGCATATGAAACCCATGGCTCTGATACCACTATTGGATTTTGGTGTCGGGGCATGCATGTCTGTTTTAAAATTTTTTTTTCTAAACAACATAGTAAAATAAAAGATTAAATTTTTTTTTAATTTAAATCATGCATATTTAAAATATAGAATACAAGAATCTCCTTCATATGCTGAAATTGAATATATACTGAATTTTATGCTAAAATTGAATATGTGATCTAATCACATACCTATTTCGTAATTTTTTTTTCAAATCTGGATCTGAAAGAGAGTAAGTTCTCTCTTTACCGTACAAGTACTCGATCTCTATAGGTATCCATTCAAGATCAATCTGAAATAGTCCTCTTTGGTGTTGATCCTTCTTCTCTATGAGCAATCAGCCTGTGGGTCTGAACGAAACCTGAATCGCGATAAACTCTGATAAACTCTTTGATCCTTTCTTTAATCTTTTCTTCTCTTCTTCTCTTACTTTTTTTTTGATTATGAAGCAATCAAGAACTAAAAAATCAGCAAGCAAAGGGACACCCAAGCTCCTCTTGGGTGCGGAGAAGAGGACACCCAATACCTTGGGCATTGGACTTCAAAGGGAGAAGAGAGAGGGGGTGTGGGGAGCTTCTAAGGAAGGCATGGGCTGTTGAAATTCATTGCTTAGGAGCTTTAGGGAAGGCCCCTTTAAATAGGCATATGGTTTGAATTCTATTCAAAATCAAACTACCACTTGATATAAGTCCTACTTTCATTAGGAATCCTTATTCCTTTAGTTATTTGATCCCTTTTAAGAGATCCTTTAGGCACCAACTTTTGGAGCCTTTGCACCCATAAATACACATGCCACATGGCTGCCATAAGACTCTCCAATTAGGTCCACATGCCCTCTCTAGTATGTGCACATCCAACTTGATCAAATCAACTGGTGCCCAATCAAAACTATCAAGAAAATTGATTAAAAGTTTGAACATTTAATTCATTTGATCCAAAAATCCTAGGCACCTAACAATTGGAGCCCAATAAATCTAATTCATTTAAATTATTAGTAGATAATTAAACTTAAATTAATCTTATTAAATAAAAAATTCAAATGTAAAGAAAAAATTAGGTTCAACCATGTGCTAGCAAGGTTACCCTAAACCCAATAGGATTTTTCTAAATCCAATTAAGACTTCATAAGCCCAATTACTTATTTCAGATCTAATCCCTTTATTGTATGACCCCATAGGTTCAATTCTATCTGATAGTAAGATATATAATGATCTTTATCATAGCATCATTGAAACTCCTTTCAATGGGTCGGAACAGTTTCACTCTAACTCATTAAGGATTGTTGATCCTGAGCAATCCTAATGAGCTCGCACCATCTATAAGTGACACCTAGTAGTATGTAGTAGTAACCCAGCAGAATCGAAAATGAATCTCAATGTATAGTTCACATGTGATTCAGTCCCTCTATCGTAAGTCTCGACTCGATGACAGGTCATGGATAAATTGTCAAACCTCATCATCAGTCATATGATAGATTCGATCAGCTCAAGTATATTTATGATCTTTATGAAAATTTTTTTTCATCAATCACACTGCTATAGCCACAGACTCTCAGACTTAGCCGTTTAAATCCTATTAGACTACTCCTCTCTATCAAGATCAATAGATTCCATCTAGATGCACATCCTACTCCTATAGTGGATCAACTGTCACCAACATCTACTACAATGACTCATTGAGATCATGTTTATGTGTCAGTCAAACTTCAGCAGTCTCACTGCGAGTAGTTGTACCATCACAGATCAAAAGACTATTCACACAACTATAGTATCAAGACAATTACTGACGATCGAGTAGAAATTTAAGTAATCTCTTGTATGGTTACGCTCAATACTAGTTATTCTCTAACAACTATCCACACTCGTCGCTCAGTATCTTTACACTGCAGATCAAAGAGTCATCTATCTTGAAGGAAGTGATCTGTGCATCGATCTATCCAGATTGATCACCATCCTCATAATGATACTATGATTGAAAGTATTTAAGAATTATATACATGTCTCTAATTTTCAACACTTTGAGAATATATATCGAAATATTAATTTTATGGATAATTTAAAGACACATTATACTTGAATGAAAATCAAACTTATCCTTTATTGATCAAATTAATGAATTAAGTATAAAATTGTATCCTAAATTATTATAATATATCAGCTATATTAACTTCTAGGACATACATCTAACATCTATAGAATATCGTTTGATTACTATACTTGATCTATAAAATTAATATAATT
Source organism: Elaeis guineensis (assembly GCF_000442705.2). NCBI lineage: Eukaryota > Viridiplantae > Streptophyta > Magnoliopsida > Arecales > Arecaceae > Elaeis > Elaeis guineensis. The sequence continues at coordinate 20,125,703 of NC_026003.2, forward strand.
CCTAAATAGAATAGGACCTTTTATACCTATTAGTTGATGGTAAGATGTAATTATTATATAAGCTGTTTGAAATGATAAAATAATCATTTAGCTATTGCCTTATATTTGTATATGCAGAATTTTTAATGTGCCATGGATAGTAGTTGGATGGACTGTTGAGTAGTCGATGGGATAATATTTGCTGAATACAAAGTGGATGTAGAGTACTTCTGTGATTATGTTTTTGAGAATGTGGCACTCTCACATCAAGGATAAGCTTGTTGTCCTTGTAAGAAATGTAGTAATAGAAAAATACTTGATAGAGATACAATGACTATCTATTTATATAGAAGTGGATTTATATCTAACTACAAGTATTGGTACCTGCATATAGAGACGTGGGAGACAGTTGTAAGAGTTAAAAATGAGCAGGATAAGAACACAGATAGAATAGTAGACATGGTTATGGATGCTGCTGGTCCTAAATTTAATTGAGATGTGGAGGATGATCCAGAAGCTGGCGGTGATGATTTCTATCGTATGCTGAGAGATGCTGATAAACGACTGTGGTTGGAATATGAAACATACACTGTATTATTGACTGTGTCAGAGTTGTTGAACTTGAAGGTCAAATTTAATATGACGGTCAACTGTTATAATAGGATGGTAGCAATCATAAAGAAAATGCTACCGAAAGATAAGAAGCTTGTTGAGAGTTTCTATGCTTCAAAAAAAATGATGAAAGGGTTAGGCATGGGATATGAGAGGATAGATGCATGTTGTAATGATTGCATGCTTTTCTAAAAAGAGGACCAACTGAAGAGTACTTGTGACATATACAGTGAAAATCGATTTAAGCCAAGGCAAGAGGATAGAAATAAAAAGGACATGCTATATAAGATTCTTCAATATCTTTTCCTGACTTCTAAGCTTCAGAGGCTTTACTTATTCAAGAGTACTGCAAGACGGATGAGATGGCACAAAGAATGGATTCGCAAGCACTCTGATATGATGAATCATCTGTCAGATAGTGAAGCATGAAAAAAATTTGATGTCTGTCATCCTTTATTTGCTCAGAAATCATGCAATGTCAGACTAAGTCTATCTACCGATCGGTTTACACCATTCAGTCATGCAGCGGCACCTTATTCATCTTGACTGATCTTTATTACTTCATATAATTTATCGCTTGAGATGTGCATGAAAGAACATAACATCTTTCTTACATTAGTCATTCCTAGACCACAACATCTGGGTAGAAGTATTGATGTATATCTAAGGCTTCTCATTGATGAGCTAAAATTCTTATGGTCTGATGACATACGTACATTTGATGTATTGAAGAAGCAGAATTTCATAATGATGGCTATATTAATGTGGACCATTAGTGATTTTTCTGCTTATGGGATGCTGTCAAATTGGAGCACTCATGGGAAGCTAGCATGTCCCTATTGCATAGAGAATACAAAAGCATTTCAACTTCATCATCATCGTAAGCCTTACTGGTTTGATTATCATCATCAATTCCTCCTCGAGCATCATCCTTTTCGGAAGCAGCGGGACCATTTTAGGAAGAATAAAATATAGGACTCAATGGCATAGAAGTGTTTCAGAGGGTATCTTAAGTAGATGAAGTCCAGTTTGGCATACTATTTGATAAGCAGAAATCTTGAAAGTTTGATAAAACTCATAACTGGATGAAGAACAGCATCTTCTAAAAATTACCGTACGGATCTATTAATTTGATCCGTCATAACCTTGACGTCATGCACATTGAGAAAAATATGTTCGATAATATCTTCAACATTGTTATGGATGTCAAGGGCAAGACGAAGGATAACCCCAAAGTTCGAGCAGATATGACGAACATATGCAAGTATCCTCTATTAAAGCTGGTTGAAGTGTCTTCAGAGAAATTTTTGAAGCTGAAAGTAACTTACACCTTAACGAGAGAGCAATTGAAGGACATATGTGAATGGTGCAAAAATATTAATTTTCAGATAGTTATGCAAGTAATCTAGCTTGGTGCATCAATATCAAAGATTGTAGATTGTATGGGCTAAAGAGCCATGACTACCATATCTTCATGCAACGATTACTCCTATTGGCTTGGCGTGATCTTCTTTTCAATCTTATATGGAGTTCTTTGATCGAGCTTAGTCTTTTTTTTAGAAATATTTGTGCTATCAAACTATCCACCGATGATATCTCTAGTCTCGAGACTATATGTAAGTTGGAGAAGATATTTTTTCCTAATTTTTTCGACTCCATGGAGCACCTTATGATTCATCTAACATCTGAAGCTATGGTTAGGAGATCAGTACAGTATAGATGGATGTATCTATTTAAAAGATACATGCACAATCTCAAGAAGAAATTGAAAAACAAGGCTAAAGTTGAAAATTCTATTGTGGAGGCTTATATAATTAGAAAAAAAATTAATTTTAATCGACACTACTTTAATCCCAGTATGCAGGCAAAACTGACTCAAGTGAATCAAAATGATGATGGTGGTGGTGAGGGATTAGAGGTTGAGATCTCAATATTTACCTATCCCTCTCGTGAGTTTGGGCATGAGGTTCGTCGGGTATTAACTAATACTGAAATTCGACAGGCAAAGATATATGTTTTGCTAAGTTATGTGGAGGTCGACCCATATATTGAGTATTTATCACAATCTCAACTCTTTAATCACTTATCATCCTATATTTATCTTATGCGTGTATAGACAATATGATGAGATATTGAGATGGGTCAATCCAATAATAAGTGAGGAAGAAATTTTTACTCAACACTCACAGAACTTTATCAATTGATTTTACCAATTGATAAGAGACTATTGTCTGATCATTTGTTTTAATTTTCTTAAATTTATTCTTTTATAATATACAGGTCATGTAAGGGGCAAATCCATACTTAAGAAGCTAAGATCATTCCATCATAGGCCATCAAAATATGTGATATATTATAATGACTGTAACGTAAATGAGTTTAAATTTTATATCCAAAAATATAGATATCATAATAGTACAATGAACAGCGGTATGTGTATAAAGGGCAACTGGTGGGAAGATGCAGAGAGTGACTATTATGAAATCTTTGAAGAAGTGATCAAGTTAACCTATCTTGGAGTTAATAATGTTATTCTTTTTAAGTGTCGATGGTTTGATATCGATAATTGTATGAAGATTGATCCACAGCACAGACTTATTGAAATCAAATATGGATCAAAAGCATATGTTAATGATCTTTTTGTTCTAGCTCAACAAGCTGTTCAAGTATATTATCTCTTTTTTCATGAAGAAAGAGAGGAAGGAAAGATTGGTGGGCTGTATGTAAAATTAAGTCTTGAGCCATTCATTATGAACTCAAAGAAGAAGAAAAAGAGCTTCATTTATCAGAATGCTTTCAAGTGAATGAAACATTAGGAGTTCATCAATCTTTAATAGATGCAGAATTGGATGCTCCAAAAATTCTCCTACATGATGGACAATATGAGGTAGATCATATTGAGTTTGTTTTAAAAGGCAATCCTATCCAAGAAGGTAAAGAAAAGGAAGAAGTGGAAGAAATAAAAGAAGAGGAGGAAGAGGAAGAATTAGAAGAAGAATTTGACAGGTACCAAATATCTGAAAAGGCTGATGAGTAGTCAACCCTAGGATAGATGGAGCAGTTTTAGTCTTTGTGGTGTGCTTGTTTTATTTGCTTTTTATACTTGCATTGTATTATTTCAATTATTGCATTGCTTGCCATAATTATGTAATTAATTCATAAATCTATTTATTTTTATTTTCAAAGATTATAGGATGACTACTCTCAAAGGATGAAGCCATGTTAGTCGAGGAGAGAGCTCCAGAGGATAGAGCTCTAGAGGAGATAGCTCTCGTGCGGACAGCTCACATGGTTCTGTGACACCCACACCACGGGATAAAGTCTAACATTTTAAAAATTCTCCAATAGGTTATTTTATCCTTCATTATCTAATATAATATTCTTCATAATCTTTTGCTGCTCTCAGATTCGGATGATGTGGTGTTACTATTGACCCCATTGTCACACAGAGCAGCGGTTAGCTCTTAGCCTTAGCACCATGGTAGAGGATCCACCCAGCTCACGGCACCTCCGACTTGATCGGATGATAGAGAGCTCATGCACATTTAGAGCCGCTCGTAAGTACTAGATCTTTAAAGAATATATTTAAAAAATTTTATCTATTTTAGAATCAATATTTATTATTTAAAATTAATTTTATAGGATATTTAAGGAGTATGGGGTGTCTTGTGTGGCTATCAAGATCATCCGACGATTGATGTCGGGGCTGGTGAATGAGTTTTCCAATTGACCGTCGAAGACTCATGGCATTGCATGAGAGATATTCATGGTAAGTCAAAGATGTTTAATTTTTAAATTTATGATATATTAAAATATTTATATTTATTTGTTAATACATGCCATCCTTTATTTGCAATCAAATTATCGATTTGAGACTCCTGAGAATGAAGAGGCCAGTCGTCGGACCTTCGAAGAGGTTGCCACACAACGGCTCCGAGATAGGCTGTACCACCTCAGGAAGGCCGCTTTTGATTTCTCCAGTTTTGAGTCACCATTGGACTGAAAGTTCTTCATGGATCGATCATTAGATGTGGGTGCACGTATGGGAGGCCCTTTATAACCAGTGGAGTAGTAAGGAGTACTCTGATAGACGGCTGAGGATCTGACAAAATCGGACCACCCAGCAAGATCCGAACAAGCACACCAACAGCTTCATTGGCACATATGTTATACCAAATGGATTAATAAAAATTCTAAACTTATATTAATCTCATATTTAGTTGATCATATGTTAGTTTTTATTAACTTGATTTCTTTATTTATTGTAGACATGGCAGCTAGGTCATGTACCACGGTAGCTGCAATTATGGGAGGCCATGCACCAGACTAGGAGGACTGACGATTACTTAGAATCTAGATTTAGATGGATAACGATAAAATAAAATATTATTTATTAAATTTTTATATATACTGATATGTATAATAGTACTAATGAATTTTTAAACTGTATAGGCAGATTATGCGGAGTACGTCGTAGCACGATACGGTGAGGATCCATCCTTTCAGCCCCTCCTTGACCTCGAGGGATGGCTCAGGGCCATCGGAGGGGTTACTAGGAGTCGGGTCATAGGGTTTGAGCATAACTTCAACTCTCTAGCAGCTCGCTAGTCTTTGATATTTTTCTCTCAGGCCTTGACAATTCAAATATAGGGTAATAGACATGTTGAAGAGGTCGTGTAGAGACTTTTTTCCCGTGATCTCAGAACTTTCGAGATACCATCCACCATATAGTGGTTGAGATTCTCCGAGATCTATATCTGCATGATCAGCTGAGCTCGTTGTCATAGCCATCACAGCAAGTAAGTCAAGCAGTATTAATAATTTTTTTTATTTGCTTTAAATTTTTATATTTAGAAGCTCCATATAGCTAGGCTTGAGTCGGAGGAAGAGGATCTAGAGGTCAAAAGTCAATCTTCCTATTCGATGGATGGAATGGAGGTCTAAATATATCTGTATCATCGAATAAGATGTATAAAAATAATCTGTTTGAGAATTGAAGGAGTATATTGAAATACACCTCTCTATGCTGGTTTAGTCTTGAGACAGAAAGAAGGGGTAATAGAGGGTCAAAATTTAATCTAATCATCCAATGGATGGATCGGAGGTATCTATAGCTTCATATCATCGAATAAAATATGTAAAACTAATCCATTCGAGATTTGGAGGAGTATGTCAAAATATATCCATCTGTGTCGATTTAGGCTTCAAATGGAAAGGAGAAAGTATCTAGAGGGTCAAAATTTAATTTAACCATCTGATGGAGTACTACTGGCTGGAGAGATCTATAGCTCCATATCATCGAATGAAATGTGTAGAAACAATCTGTTCGAGAATCAGAGTAGTATATTAAAATATATCCCTCCATGAAGATTTAGGCTTAAGGCGTATCAATTACAATAATTTGACAGTTTCAATTAATTTAGTTCTAAAGTTATTAATAATATATATTTTTTTATTACAAAATATTCGGACATTTGGCTCTCATCTAACTGCTACTACAGAGGATGTACAGGAGCAGGAGCAAGATGAGGAGGAGGACAATCTACGTTGATTTTTTCTTTTTAGTTTTGGTATAATGTATTTGAAATTTGAGCAGAATTATTTGTATAATTTAATTTTGATGTAATATATAATATTAGTTTTTTATTTATGATGGTGATAGTTAATTATTAGTTGCCTATTAATTTAATTATAATATATTTTAATAAATATAATTATTTATTAATTAAATTATAATAAATTTTAATAAATATAATTGTTAAAAATATTTTTTTAAAAAATATATAATTATTAGTGATGGTTTTAGCAATGAAAGCTCTATCGCTTTTATTATTTTTTAATTTTTTTAATTTTAAATTCAAAAAATATTATAAGCGATAATGTACCGTCGCTAATACCATTATTAGTGACGGCTAGTCTATTGTCACTAATATACTGCTTTAGTATTGAGTTTTTTTTCAACAGCTTTTTAGTGACGGTACTCTGTCGCTAATAGCATTAGCGACAGTATTTCAGTTATTAGCGATGGTGTTTAGCCATCGCTAATAATGAATTTTCTTGTAGTGATCTTGCTTTGTATACTGAGAGAATTCTTAGTTGGAATCAAATCCCAATTGATCTAGGGATGGATGGCGTATGGGATATATTAACTTAAGTTTTTTCTCACTAAGGATCCATTCTTTCAGGTCAGATTAGTAACACATCAATTGCATGATCTAACATGGGGATATAGAGCCTATAACACATTACTAAACCTCTAGGATGAGATGAAATTGGTTGGTTTTCCTCTTCCTGCACAAGCTATATATGTAATTTAGTCCCCCATTATCCGATGTTCCCATATGACCATTGATTACAACGCTGATAGACCCTTAATCATTTGATTTTTGATGGACTATTATAACCCTAAATCATATTAGACACATTTTGTAAAAATTGTTCATATGAATCATTTCAAAAATAATTGATTATTGTGCATAATAATTAGTAAAGCAATTACTTTTTAAAATCCTTCTACGATATCGCTTGAGCTCCAATACTTGTATATCTGACCATGTTTCTGCTCTGGTATGGATACCATGCCAACATACTGATTTTCATGTAGAACAACCTAATCATAATTTATTTCCGCGAATCTAGTAAACTACTATACTCCCTACTCCAAAATATTGCCCAAGCTATTTGTTAGTATCTAGAAAGAACAATAGAAATAAATGGTGAGCTAGCAGCCTAGTAAATATCTCTATATCTCTAGCTAAATCAAACATATATATATATATATATATATATATATATATATATATATATATATATATATATATATATATATAGAAAATGTTAAATATCATAACCAATTGTAATAAAGACCAATTTGTGTAAATGTTTAGGAAGCAAATTCACAATCGATAAACAGATCTTTAATAGTTTAGAAATTTCACTATTCGAAATACCAGCATATAAACTAGTTTTAAATGCATCTCATCAAGAAAATTCTTTTGTATTTTAAGCAAAAACAATAACCAGTTTTTGCTCTCTTTCAGTCCTTAAAATTGCAGCCATGATTGCCTTGTGGCATGACTTGAAAGAAACTAGCTCTGAATATAACAATATGTCATCAACCCACATATGCCAATGTTTCGCCTTGACTGAATGGGCATGAAAGGAAAATAGCTACAAATCACATGAAAAATTATACTCGCAAAGAGCATGTACCAGTAATCATAAATAGCTAAGCTCAAAAGGAACTAGTCCTTGAATACAAAACATGCCATAATCAACATATGCCAATAATTGCCATACTAGCTGGGCTTGAAAGAAAAACTAAATCTAGAACTTATGTAACATTAGACTATAGAGAAATTATTATATTGTTCCAAACCAATTATTCTCAATTATATATTGAAAATAATTCCTTCCAATGTCACATCTTTTCCAACAAGGTTTGATATCTATTTCAAATAACTCCAGTTGCAATTCAAATATCATGCATATAATCATGCTTAACACATATTATGTCAATCAAACAATTTTCTGAAAGTACATTTTCATCATAGAAATCCATTCATCATAAAATGCATAATATGCTATGCTTGATCCATCTCTTGAAATTTATTCCTTTATATACATGTAAATAATTATATTTTTTGGAACAATTATACTTTAAAAATGAGTAAAAAATACATATATAGATCAAGATATCAGATATAAGATAAATTTATAAATAAAATATAAATGCATATATGAAATTTTAGGATATACAGATACATAAAGATCAAGTTATAAAGCAAAGAAATTTCTCCAATAATGCGACTCATGATTTAGACGAAACAAATTGATGAGTAAATTTCCTAGAAAAATCTAAAGTAACCATAAATTTGACTTTAACGTAAGGCTTACGAAGTGTTCTCCTGGTTTGTAGGATCTATCTGAGTTTTTATGCAACTATGAATCCTTCCAGATCAGGGGTTGTGATGCCAGCTCTGCTGAATAGTAGCCATGCACACTTCGAACCTAATCCAATCCTAGGAGTACCATCTATATGAACTAAGAGTAGAGAGGAAAAGGTCTAAGTTGTGAGGTCTGTCCCTTTAGCTGGATGCACATCCAAGATCAAGTATCCCATGCTCCCTTTGATCTATGGGGACAATATCCTGGTTAGTGAGAGAAAGAGGAAGAGAGAGATAGGGGACAGAGACAAGGATTGAGGAGAGAATGGGGGTCAGCCTTGTGCCAACTATCAAGTGAGAGAAAAAATAAGAGAGTAACAAAGGCAAGAGAGAGGGAGATAGAGAGAAAGAGCAAGGGAGAGGGTGGAGGCAGAGGATTCACTGCAAGAAAAATGATTTTTAGTGACGGCTATTAGCAATGGCACTAATAATAGTTTTTATCGATCATTAATGACAACCAAAAAATAGGCCATCGCAAAAAAAAAATTATTTATTAAAATTGTTAGCACCAGAGTTATAATATTAGCGACGATAACACCATCACTAATACTTATTAGCGATGGTACTATTAGCGACGAAAATAGCCATCACTAATAACTCGTCCCCTTTGTCCTCGGTTTTGGCTTCCCTGCTAAAACCCTCATTTTCCCCCTTCTCCCCCCTCGGTTTTTAGCTCCCCCACCAGTGACCAATCGAACCCCCTCTCTCCCCCTCTCCCAGTTCCCCGGCTCATGCTGCACCGCTGGAGCCCTCGGCCTCCTCCCCCCAGCCTCATGCCACCTGGCCTCCCGTTTTCTTCTCAGCGCCCACATCCCCAAGCTCCCCCCTTCTTCCTGACTACCTCTCGGAGTCGGCGTCCTGCCGCCCAGCCTTTCTTTTCCTTCCCACTCCTTTTCTTGCCAGATCGGACCCCTCACCGCCCTCCCCTTCTCCCCTCGCCGCCCCCTCTTGACCCCACCTTTGATCCCCTTTTTCTCCTACCACACCATCGGATCCAGCTTCTTCGAGCATTCGATCACCTCCTTGAGCCACCGGCCCACCTCCCTCTGGCCGCCTCCCCGAGCCCCCGACCAGCCTCCCCACATTCTTCCTCCCCCCTTCTTCCCCCACCTCCCCCTCCCCCCTTCTTCTCCTGTCGTGCAGTGCCGCCTCTTGGTTGGTCAGGTGAGTATTGGCGATGGCTTCATAGCGGTCACCAAATACTGTTATTTTAAATATTTTAATATTAATATTTATTATATTTAGTTAAATTAGTTTTAAATTAATAATATTTAATTAATTTAAATTAATAATATTATTAATTTAAATAATATTATTTTTGAAAGGTGGAACCACTTCGGGAAGCTCTTCGGCAAGACTAGCCCTAATGCCTTCGACGGCAGGACCGATTCGAATTTGGGTCGGACTTCGAGCTAGGCTTGAAATAGTTCAGTCCGGACTTTGGCATAATTACAGGATCCATTTGAATTTTAGACCGGGCTCGAGTATATCTTCGGCCCGGCCTAGGCCCGGCCCAAGCTCCACCCAAGAGTGGGCCCAATACTATCGGCCCACATTCAATCTAAAACCACCAGTGCTTTATTCATAAAGAGGCTATGATGACTGCTTGTGCGAGATGTGCCTAAAGAGTCTAGAGAGAGATAAAGGTGATACATTTTTGTTCTTATTATTATAGTTGCAGGGCAAGTTTGGACAGTCTGTTACATCACAAACAATCGCTTGCTGCCACCTCATGGTTAAAGGTGCAAAAGAACTTGCAATGCCTTATTTTTTAACGACAGATCTGAGCTTTTTTCTTTTTCTCTTTCCCTTATTTACTTTGTTAGTCTTTGATTTAAGTACTATTTTTATATTTTTATTTTATTTTTTTAAAAAAATTTTACTCCTGGTTTGCAGCCTTCTTACTTTGCAGCCACCTTATGGATCGGATCCATCCAAATGGGTTCGAATCAGGCTCGGGCTTGGGCTAGGGCCGGGTTCGGGCCTGATTTTTTCTAAAATCATTGGGCTTAAGCCCGACTCGAAGTCCGAAAAAATTTTTTGGGCCAAGCTTGGTAGGGGTAGGGCGGCTCGGGGAGGTTGTCGGGGGGAGGTGGCCGGGGGCTCGGGGAGATGGCTAAGGGCTCGGGGAGGCAGCCGGGGGCTTAAAGAAATAATATTATTTTTGAAAGATGGAACCACTCTAGAAAGCTCTCCGATGAGATTAGCCCAGCTGCCTTCGATGGCAGGGGTTTGAGATTGGGCCACCACCGGACTGATTTTGGCCCATCCAAAATTAGCAGTGCTCAATTCATAAAGAGACTATGATGACTGCTTATGCGAGATGTGCCTAAAAAGTCTAGAAAGAGATCGATGGAGATGATGCATTTTTGTTCTTATTCTTGTAGTTGCAAAGCAAGCTTGAATGGTCTGTTATATCGCAGGCAACCGCTTGCAGCCACCTCATGGTTAAAGGTGCAGAGAAACTTGTAATGCCTTATTTTTCAATGATAGATCTAAGCCTTCTTCTTTTCCTTTTTCCCTTGTTTCATTTGTTGGTCTCTGATTTAAGCACTATTTTTAAGTTTTTATTTTATTTTTTAAAAAATTTTTACTCCTAGTTTGCAGTTTTCTTACTTTGCAGCAACTTCATGGTTCAAGCCCACCCAAATGGGTTCGGACCAAGCTCAGGCTTGAGCCTGAGCCAGGGCTGGGCTCAGGCCTGATTTTTCCTAAAATCATTAGTCGTAAACCTGACTTGAAGCCTGAAAAAATTTTTGAGCTAGGCTCGAGTATGGGTAGGGCCCGACCCAGTTCCAACCCTAACTATGATGAAGATTTTGGATCGGCTCCCCTTTCCAGATCGGGCCCCCCGCCACCTCCCCCTTCTCCCTTCCCCCTCTTCTTGCCAGACCAGACCTGCAGTCGCCTCCCCCTTCTCCATCTGTCCCTCCTCTTGCTGGATTGGATCCCTCGCCGCCTCCTCCTTCTCCCCCCACCCCTCCCTTTGTCGGACCAAAATTGCGACCTCAATGAAATTAGATAGATTTAGTGTGAATGAAGAAATGAAGTTACAAATAGTTGGAAACATGTCTTAGTACCATCCCTTTGTCATTACACATCGCAACTAGATCATTGCAAAGTCGAGAGACATCATTTGGTAGAACACGTGAAAAATTCAAGCATGTCCAGTATTCTATAGTTCCATCATTAACCATTCTATAATCGAGAGACATCTAGACCTTTGTATTCAAAAAGAAAAACTTGGATCACCTTGTTGATCATGTTCCATTGATCCATAATAGGATTGCACATCTTCTCCCTCCTAGAGTCATGATACTTTGGTTGAAGCATTTGAAAAATGTGATTTCACATTATTATAGGTAAACTATTTTCAGATAAATATGATGAATACAAGTGTAACATAACTTTGGAGGTGGTAAGATCCAGGCATCAACTGCAGCAAGCTGATTTCTAACCATGATTCTAAACTCTTTTGCATACTTATCATGAGGAAACCTACAATATTTGGATTCGAGATACATACTTGAAAGATAGAATTAAGTCAAGAAACAAGAAAGATTCAAACCTCCAAGATATTGCACTTCCTATCTTGAGGGTGTTTGCATGTAAAGCTTAATATTTCAGTTACTTGTTGCTCATTTAGCTAAGCTCATTGTCACAACCATCACAGCAAGTAAGTCAAGAAGTATTAATAAATTTTTTTACTTGCTTTAAATTTTTATATTTAGAAGCTTCACATAGTTAGGCTTGAGTCGGAGGAAGGAGATTTAGCTATCTAATGGATGGGATGGAGATGTAGATATGTCCGTATCATCGAATGGGATATGTAGAAATAATCTGTTTGAAAATCGAAGGAGTATATCAAAATATACTCTTCTATACTGATTTAGACTTGAGATAGAAGGGATGGATATAAGGAGGTCAAAATTCAATCTAATTATTCAATGGATGGATCGAAGGTCTCTATAGTTTCATATCATTAAATAAAATCTATAGGAATAATCCATTCGAAAATCAGAGGAGTATATTAAAATATATCTTTCCGTATCGGTTTAGACTTGAGACATATCAATTACAATAATTTTTTAGTTTTAATTAACTTAGTTACAGACCATTAGATTATTGGCCAACAACATACATCATTTTTTAAATCTTGTATTGCCACTCATAATTATATAATTAATCTATAAATTTATTTATTTTTATTTTTAAAGATTATAGATTATGTCTTCTAGAGGTCGAAGCCGTCATAGTCGAAAAGAGAGCTCTCATGCAGCCGGCACGCGTGGTTCTACGCTAGATATACCACGCGGTAAACTCTAATACTTTACATATTTTTTTTATATTATTTTATTTTTTATTATCTAATATAACATTCTTTATGATGTCTTGATACTCGTAGATTCGAACGATGTGGGGTCGCCAGTGACCCCACAGTCACATGGAGCAGCATCTGACTCTCAGAGTCAGTAGTATGGTAAAGGACCCATCTGGCTCATGGCACCTCCGACTCGATCAAAGGATAGAGAGCTCGTCCATATTTAGAGTCACTTGTAAGTACTATATCTTCACTAAATATATTTAAAATTTAGCCATTTTAGAGTCTAATATTTATTATTCAAAATCAATTTTGCAGCATATTTAGAGAGCCTGAGGTGCCTCGTGTAGTTACCGGGATCATTCGACGATGGATGCCAGGGGCGATGAATGAGTTCTCCAATTGACTGTCGGGGGCTCGTGATGCAGCCTGAAAGATATTTTTGGTAGGTCAAAGGTATTTAATTTTTAAATTCATGGTAGATTTATATTCTATTTATTAATATATACTTGCTTCTACTTGCATGAATACTACTGATTCGAGACTCCTCAGGATGAGAAGGCTGGCTGTCAGACCTTCAAAAAGGTGGCCACACGTAGGCTCCGAGATGGGCTATACGGCCTTAGGCAGTCTGCCATAGAGCACTCCAGTTCTGAGTCACCATCAAACTAAAAGTCTTAAATAGATCATTAGATGTGGGTAGACATATGGGAGGCCCTCTATGATCGATAGAGCACTGAGGAGTACTCTGATAAGCAGTAGAGGGAATGGCAGAATCGGACCATCTAGCAAGATCCGATCAAGCACACCGGCAGCTCCATTGGCATACATGTTGTGGCCGATAGATTGATAAAAATTTTATACTTAAATTAATTTCATATTGAACTGATCATATGTATGTTTTAATTAATTTAATTTTATTATTTTTTTATTATAAATACGGCAGCTAAATCGTGCATCAAGGGAGCTATAGATATGGAAGGCCACACACCAGTCTAGGAGGACTGATGATTACTTAGATCCTAGATCTTGACAGATCACGGTAGTCACTTAAAATATTATTTATTAAGTTTTTATATATACTAATATGTATGGATTAATAAATTTCTAAACTATATAGATGGATTACGTGGAGTATCTCGTATTGCGACATGGTGAGAATCCATCCTCTCAGCCCCTTTTTGATCTCGAGGGATAGCTCAAAGCCATCGAAGAGGTGAGTAGGAGTCGGATCATAGGATTCGACCATAGCTTCGACCCTCCAGCAGCTCGATATTCTTCAACGTCCTTCTCTCAAACCTCAACGATCCAGACATAGAGTGATACACATGTGGAGGAGGTCATGTAGAGGTTTTGGAGCCAGTGACCTCAAAGCTTCTGAGACACCATCTGCGATACAATCATTGAGATTCTTTAGAATCTGTATCTGCACGATCAACTGGACTCTTTGTCACAGCCATTACAGTAGATAAGTCTATTAATAATTTCTTTTACTTGTTTTAAATTTTTTATATTTAGAAGCTTCACATATTTAGGCTTGAGTTTGAGAAGAAGATCTAAGAAATAAAAATTCAATCTAACTATCTAATCGATAGGTCAGAGGTATCTATAGCTCCATATCATTGAATAAAATATGTAAAAAGAATATGTTCAAAAATTAAAATAGTATATCGAAATATTCACTTCCTTATTGACATATATACTTTCATATTGAAACTTATTAATAATATTTTATTTTTTTCAGTACAGAATACTGGGACATCTGGCTCTTATCCATCAACTGCTAGAGAGGATATATAGGAGCAGGAGGAGGATGAGAAGGACAATGGGGAGGATCTCATATAATTTCTTTTGATATGTATGTAATTTTGATACTTATAAAGCAGTATAAATTTATAAATTTATATAATTTATATTTTTAATATAATATAATTAATTTTATATTTATAATTATTATAAATAATTATTAATTTATTTATAATATATTTTAAAAAATATAATTACTTGTTACTGTGATTAAAATATATCTTAAAAAATTTAATTATATATTTTAAAAAATAAAAAACTATTAGTGATGGAAAATACCATTGTTAATAATTTTTAAAATTTTAATTAATAAAAAAATTAAAATAAAAACTATTAGCGACGGCATTAGCGATGAAAAATACCGTCACTAATTATTTTTATTAAAAAAAAATAAAATAAAAAGTATTAGCAATAGCATTATTATTGCTAATACCATTGCTAATTACACATATTAGCGATATAGTTTTTGCCATCGTTAATAATAGTAGTTAGCAACGACATTATTTTCGACGAACTATTAGTGACGGTAGTCCATCACTAATAATATTAGCAATAGAGAAATGATTATTAGCGATCGCTAATAACCTGCTTTCTTGTAGTGATTGTTAAATATTAGCTTTAGGTGAGAAGAAATAAGAAACATCTCGGTGCTATCTGCAAAGCATTAGATAGAGGGAGAGGGAGTGGGGAGAACAAGAGGGAGAGAGGGGCTCAGGTCGACCACTAATCGAGTAGTATGATCTAGCCACCACATTTATGAACCAAGCAACACAAAGGAGAAGGGAAGGTGGCTTAGTGAGAGATTGATTAGCTAGTTAGGTGCTTAGTCTCAGAATAGGATAGATCACATTAATTACATACTATAGGGCTTGGTCAGTGTCACACCGTGCATCCAACACTTGATTGACCACACCACATATCATACACTCCTTAGAGCAAGGTCTTAGAGAGGATGTAGGTCTTAAAATCTATTACAATCTCAATACTCATAAATAATAATGATCTCAATTCATAATAATTAGTAAAACTTATATAATTATAAATTCAATCATCTTTCAATCATCCAACTGAATATCGATGATGTTATATTTGTTCATCCTTCATCTATGAACCTAAACTATAGCCAAACTTGAGCATCCTACTAATTTGAGAAGAGAGAGAATTACGGGAGTGAGCTTTATAGTCTAATAAAAATCTCCACACCCTCATACCAACATAAGAATATAATTAAAAAATAATAGATAAATAGTATTAAAGAGAAAATATAAACTATAAAATCTCATATCAAGTATTCCGTATAATTCAATATCAATATATATAAAAATATGCATCATAAATCATCAGATATCTATCATTTTCAAAAGTGATATACCATACATATATCATTAAGTTAAACTCTTTTTACTTAATTATGATTTTATATCTTATCATCCAAGTCTTTTTAATATGATCTAGATCAATCAATAGTTATCTTTAGGATTTTGGACTAATCATGGTCATGCTCCAATCTATGACTGGCAAACTCAAGTACCACATTTCTATTTATGGTAAGATCATTCTCAATATCATATTTTTATCCATAGCGGGCTATTCATAATACATATTTCTATCCATGGTGGTTATTTTTAGTGTCATATTTTTGCCCATGACAGATGATTTATAGTGCCATATTCATACCCATGAAAAGCTATTTGCAATTTAACATGGCTGGTGCAAACATCCCTTTCCTGATTATCAATTAATTAATTCTTAATTATGCGAGAAAAATATTGCATCATATTATATTCTTTTCAAGATTCTCAATAACTAATGTCATAATCCAAACCATTCAAAAACCATCAATATTTGATACAAAATATATGATATAAATATTGAAAAAGGTGCAGGGTTTCATGCATGAATTTTAAAATATTTTTGAAATATAACACAGCAGAATATTTAAATTAAATAATTTGATCTACAAATACATGTAATCAAATTACTAAACCCTACAATTAAGACCTATAACATATCATATTATATTTATAAATCAAAAAATAAAAGCTTCGATATTGATCAAATCAATACCCTAGATCTGAAACAGTTTTAGATCTAAAACCTAGATCACATTTAGATAAGAGAAGAGATCAGATCTCTTACCTTGGTGCGGGTCGAGAACTCTGTGGTTGATTTTTTTTGTTGCCTTTGGAGCCGCACACATATCCAGCCTCTACAGGTGATCCACATGAGGCTACAACAAAATCAGAGGTTCGTCGAATGAAGATCCGCTCGAAGTGCTAGCTTCTTGCAGATCCCTCCGGATGATTAATCTAAAAATATTCTTCAGATCTCTTGGACATTTCAAGAGATGAAGAATATGAGGAGGAATAAGGGAGAAGTCAAACCCTTTGACCTCCTTAAAATCTAAAATAATATGTAATATAAAAAGGTCCTAAGAGAAGACAGATCTTCTCTTTCAGTACATCAACGATTGATGTCCTGAGAACATCTCTATGCTAGGACATGAGAAGACCTTCTTCTCTAAATATTTTCTAAATTTTCAGATCTTATGATATCAAATTTTTCTCATAGAAAAATCTCATAATTTATGGAGAAGAAGGGTTCTAAAAGAAACCTTAAGGAAAGACCTTCTTTTCTTCTTTTTCTCTTATTAGAACATGATCAGATCATATCCAAAATTAGATCACCATGCACCAACTCATTGGAGCATGGATCTACCATGCCATCCCTCTTTCTCTCTCAAATTTTTATCACATACAAATATAAAATAAAGAGAGAATAATCTAAAAAAAAATAATAAGAGAAAATAATCTTCTCTCTTACCTTTTGTTTCTACAAGACATCAACTTTTGATCTCTTGATAGAAGACTCTCCTCCAAAGATCTTGGTGCCTCAATACACCCATGCCATCCTTCTTTTTCTTTTGTTATTTCTATCTTAAAAAACCATGAATTTTTGACTCCTTATTTGATAGCATATGGGGCGGCAACTTTTTATATGGCAGATTAGGTCAAAAGACCTAATCAATCAAGGAGTCCATGGGGCGTCCAACTCTTGGATGCCCCCTCCCTTATTTATTTCATGGAGATCAGGAAAAGATGCTTAAAAGGGGTGACAAATGATAGGATAGGCTTGGGGAAAGTTGGCACAAGAGAGGAGGGAAGAGTCCTTGTGAAGAGGGACTCTTTCAAAAAAAAAATAAGCCTAAACCACTTTCCATAATTAACCAAATCACTTTTCATATTGAACCAAATCAAATCTAATTCAAATCTCTAAAATAAGTGGTGTGAGATAAGATTCCTTAGATGTGGATATCATAGAAAAATATCTGAAAATTAATTAGTAGGTGTGGGCTTGAGATTTCTTAGGTGGTGCAAGAGATGATATGGAATCCTAGTCTAACTAAGATTCTTATGTAGATTAGGTCAAATACTTTGAACCCAATCCAAATTAATTACAACTTAATTAATGATAATCCTAGTCTAACTAGAAGTCTAATTAAATCAGATTAAATCACTGATTTAAATCTTAACTTAATTAGAAATTAGGTGCATACAAGTCCTAGTCGAATAGGGACTTGTTCTCCCTTGCAACTGGCTTATCCAATAAACCAATTAAACTTAATCTAATTAAATCTAAACTAATTCTAATTGAATCAAATTCAATTAGACTTGATCTCAGCCTAATTACTCAATCAGATTGAGCCAATTAGCAATCCAATTGCTAATTGATCCTCTTGCAACACTTGCATTAGGTCAAACATCAATCACATTGATCGTTTAACCTTAGAACGATTCTCAATCATCGATTAACCATCTGATTAGGTTACAACCTCTTAAGTGTGTGACTCTATAGGTTCGAACCTAAGTCGGCAGTATAGAAATCAATTCTGTACTAGTCGAAATAACCATCTAGCAATGATTTCCGACGTCCAGATAGGTCGAATGTATGCAAAGCAACATTCTAAGAATCCTGACCCATGGTTACCGTATAATTTATCTTTTTGATAAATAATGCTCAAGATGACTTCGAGTATGTTGTCAATCACTCATACAAGTTATTTCTATTGTGTCTCAAAATTTTGCAAATCCCGTGACTCCTCACGAGGATTATCCAAGCCTAGATTTTGCTAAATTGAAACACAACGAGACATTCTCTTCCTGAAGTTAATCAGGAGTGATCAATTCCATCTTGACTCATACACCGACTCTACAAGTACTTGACTGTACCTAGAAATCTTTCGAATCTATATTAAAAATATAGGCAGTCCAGCACCAAAGCATAGTGAGTTGCTTGCAAGTCACCGTGGTGATCTCAGGTCGGAGGGACACTTATACCCATTGGCCTTAGCCAACTACTCTTGACAGTAGAGTGTTACATTGATCACGTTCAATGCAGATGTACTCCTACATCTTATCTGGATGCCATACCAGTGTCTCTACACCACTTGGTTACGAGGATAACCAATGCATATGGCATACAGTGACCTACACTTGATAAGTTATCGTCCTTGTTAATGACTTATCATTTGATCATGAATAATTTAAGAACCATCCGATAAATCTTCTTTTATCGATTGATTGTGGTTCTAAGGACTTCATCATAATTTAGGAGTTCATTTAAGGAAGATAAAATTTTTATTATGAACCTGCCAAATAACTATTATTATTAGATAATTCATATACTGATTCCAATCATCTACCATTTAGATGATTGACTTTAGGATATATTTTCCAACAACTTCCACTTGTACTAAAGCCAATCAGAATAATATCAAATATCCTAGCTTCCACTTGAGTTCGTAGAACTTCTTAGTTCCAAGGCCTCAGCAAATGGATCGGTCAAGTTTTCCTTTTTCATCGATCTTCCAAAGATCAATGTCACCTGATCTAAAATCAAAAGTGATAGCAATACAGAGTATGCTGATCCTTCAGTTCTTTAGCCAGATTTATGGCTCCAGAGCTACGATAAGACTGGACCATCGGTGGAGAGTGCCACTCCCAACTTGCTAATGAAGCTCAACAACTACACAGCATACATGGCAATATCATATGCTATGATGTACTCTACATCACTAACTGAGTAGGCTAAAGTATCCTGCTTGGAACCTTTCCAGTAGATTGCTCCTACAATTAGAGTACGATCCGATAATTTTTTATTATCATCTTGATCTGACTGAAATTGAAACATCCTCATGTTTAAAGTCAGTATTTTCATATTTGAGTCACTGGACCTTAGTATTTTCTAAATACTTAAGGATTGTCCATACAATCTTTCAGTGTTCTTACTTAGATTAGACTGGTATCTGCTCACTATCATTAGTGAGTATACCATATCTGATCTTGAACATGGAGAAATTAGATGACATCCAAACCTTTATTCTTTGCAATGCTGGAATGCCATTCTCGATTAAGAGAATTTCATCCACAGACAACACAAGGAATAACAATACAGAATATTTTGCCCACTTATAAATGCAGGGTTCCTCTTTGTTCATAATAAAGACATATGTTCAAAACATATGTTCCAACTCTGGGTTAATAGCGAAATGGGCTTTATAGGTCTCCACCTTTCTGTCTGCGCTACTCTGATCTTTTTGAAAATTCCATTCACACCCAATGGATTTTATCCCTTCAGGTGAATCATCTAGTGTCTATATACTATTGATTTTCATGGACTTCAATTTAAATTTAATGGCTCCAAGCCACTTCTCAAAGTTAGACCACTGCATTGTATCCCTATAGGTGATCGGATCCTTGTTAATCTCATCGAGATCAATAGGATCGCCATCCCAGACCTAGACACTGAAGTGTCTGTCTGGCTAATGCGGTACTCTACCAGATCTCCTTAAAAGTGTTACTTTAATAGGCTCAGAGTTTGATCTAATCAAATCCGATTTTGTAGATTTACTAGATTATATCGGTTCATTTTCTACCAGTCAAACTTTCAAGTTCAACTTGATAGGTATCAGTTCCTTCTCTAAAAAACTCCTTTTCAAAAGGAATGCCCTACTGCTGATGAGCATCTTATATTCTTCAGCATGATAGAATTAGTAATCCTTAAACACCTATTGGATAAAGAACCAAGTTTATCTATATGCAAACCTTTGACATAGATCGATCAACTTCAAACCCAAAGGTGAGAGAGTCTAGATCTATGCCCATTTCATATCTCATATGAAATCTGCACAACAGACTTACTCAGTATATTTTCAGAGTAAAATAGGTAATCACACAAGAGCACAATCCTGAAACAGGCAGAGAAGTGAACCCTATTGTGGATTGAACCATGTCTAACAAAGTTCAACTTCTCCTTTCAGATACACTTTGTTCTGAAAAAGAATCCACTGAGAGAGAATCCAATTCTCTCCTAGATATGTCACAAACTCACTGGATAAGTATTCACCTCCTCGATCTGATTGAAGAGTTCTAACACCTTATCTAGTTTGTTTCAATCTTTCATTACTGAATCATTTGAATATTTCAAATGATTCAGGCCAGATGCACCTATGCCCAGATAGGTCATCTGTAATGAAATATTAATATCTTCCTTTGGTACTTAATAATATCATAATAATCTTCCTTTATTAATGAATGATAATCATCTTTGGCCAAAAGGCCAACAAAGATTACATTCATCATAAACAATGGACAATAGTAACAATTACTCTAAATGACAATATTTGAAAATAAGCTCTATAATTCTTAAAGTTAGGATTGGAATAAGACTTTCATCCCTAACATTCAAGAATTTCTAATCATTTTCAAACATTCCACTTACTTGTAGTCCTAGCAATAAATTGCATAAGATCATCGGTATCTAATACCTAGGTAGTAGAATTTCATAGAGAAACTTTAAGGTGTTATTATATAACATCCTTGATAAGCAACTCTTGCTCCTTTCTCTTGTTCAACCTATTATAGTCAAGGGAAGTAAGACAATTCTTCTTCCTATGACCCTGCTTCTGATAGTAGAAGCAACATGCCTGATTTGGATTGATTTTAGACTAATTATTTTGACTGGACTAAGAAGCCCCAATACGAACCCATTCGTACTGCTGAACCAAATTCAACTTTCGATACTACTTAATGAAGTTGGGTCCCATAAGTCATCACTGTCTAACAGTGATTGGAGCAATTAAGATTTAGCCTTATTTTGAAAAAAGAGAACAATGACCTAATGTATATGAATTATTTTAAGCCTAGAGATTTGAACTTTAGTCTCAAGGTTCTCTCATTATTTTGTTCAAATTGGTAGCCTCTACCTCCAATTCGAAAAATTACTTTAATTTTCTAGTAGGTACTAGAATCCACATAAACTACAGACAAGCCTGACTTTGGTCGGCCAACCCATCTGCATCTACAGGTAGGTTCATTAACCAATTGTTTCTCCAAACAACTTCTAGTAATTTAATTTTACCCCAGAAACCTAATCAGTAGGCTTTGGCCTCCACTGTAAGGATCCGATTAGGTCCAACCATTAACATGACCATATTTGGTGCATCTAACCAACTAATGATGAAGTCCAACTTTGGTTGGCTAACCTAACCACCATTAGGAGACACTTTCAAGTTGTCATATGATGAGTGATAATTCTATTAGTCAACAAGCACTAAGTCTTTGGATCTGCAATGATTATTGAGTTAATGGATCCATTATCAAACACCTTAATGGGAGGCTATGACTCAGTTATCTCCATAACTTTATCATTTTAAGGACCTAATAGTTTTAGAGGATTTAAAATTATTAGTGATTTAAGGATAGAAATGACATGGACCAATTTGCTCCCACTGACTTCATCAAGTCAAGTCTTCCCCCTGACTTCTCAAATTATTAACAAGGACTAGGATCAAATTTGGTCCATGGGCACCTAGATCAGTCTCACTGAATGAAATCAGACTCACTGATTTATTATGTGACATGGGTTAGCATAAATCAATAAGCAACCTAATCAAGACCTAATTAACCACATTGGTCAGGTAAATATGATCGATGGGAGGGTTTGCCAAAGCTTGCCTTAGACACCATAAGAAATGGCCAGATAAACAGGCTCTCAATTAAAAACCACCGATCAGATTTACCTTAGACACCAACTGATTTATCAGTTTAAATTTGGTCTATCTAAAGACTCGGACTCAGTCGTTGAGCCATGATTAGTGTCCATTTGTTAGATATATGGACTTTGATCAACTACAACTATTGAAGTGATCTATAGAAATGATCTAATCCTAATTAACTTTTGATTAGGTTTGATCAATTTCTTAACTTAGTCCATATTTAATCTAACCCTAGATCTAACCTAGTTAATGACCTGATCAAAGCTAACCCATTACCCTTTAACCCATGTTTTATGAAATTGTCTTAGGATCTTTAAATCACAAATCTAGATCCTAAATAATCACTTAATTCTTTTAATTAAGTTCATGGCTGAGGGTTGGGGTTCGGTATTTTGAAAATTATTTTAAACTTTTGAAAGATTTAATATAATTTAATGTTGTTTCACTAAATAGGTCGACTCATTTCAAAAATGGGTCAGCTTATTTCACTAACAAACACTAACAATTAAAATCAATCAGAAAAATAATTGAGCCAACTTTTCAGTCAAGCTGGATTGCTGGTCAAGCTGGCCCGATAAGCAAACAGAACCTTCGCTAGATCCTATTCTTGACTGATTTTAATCTATGTACATTACATAAAATTTTATGAAATAAAATAGACCTAATCTAAAATATTCATGACAAGATTTATTTAAACTCTTTTAAATTTTTTAGATCGCAACGTACCAGGACAACTTTTGCACTGTAAGGGATAAACCTTACAGTAGGACAACCTATAGTCCGTGCGATCATTATTTTATTTTTAAATTTATTTTAATGCAATCATAAATATGTTATAAAAGAATTTGGATGCTCTGATACCACTGTTGGAAAAGGTGCAAGGTTTCATGCATAAATTTTAAAATATTTTTGAAATATAACGCAGCAGAACATGTAAATTAAATAATTTGATCTACAAATGCATGTAATCAAATTACTAAATCCTACAATTAGGACCTATAATATATCATATTATATTTATAAATTAAAAAATAAAAGCTTTGATATTGATCAAATCAATACCCTAGATCTGAAATAGTTTTAGATCTAAAACCTAGATCACATCTAGATAAGAGAAGAGATCAGATCTCTTACCTTGGTGTGGGTTGAGAACTCCACGGTTGATTTTTTTTATTACCTTTGGAGCCGCACACGTGTCTGACCTCTACAGGTGATCCACACGAGGCTGCAACAAAATCGAAAGTTCGTCGAATGAAGATCCGCTCGAAGTGCTAGCTTTTTGTAGATCCCTCTGGATGGTTAATCTAAAAATATTCTTTGGATCTCTTGGACATTCCAAGAGATGAAGAATATGAGGAAGAAGTCAAATCCTTTGACCTCCTTAAAATCTGAAATAATATGTAATATAAAAAGGTCCTAAGAGAAGATAGATCTTCTCTTTCAGTACATCAACGATTGATGTCCTGAGAACATCTCTATGCTAGGACAGGAGAAGACCTTCTTCTCTAGATATTTTTTAAATTTTCAGATCTTATGATATTATATTTTTCTCATAGAAAAATCTCATGATTTATGGAGAAGAAGGGTTCTAAAAGAAACCTTAAGGGAAGACCTTTTTTTCTTCTTCTTCTCTCATCAAAACATGATCAGATCATGTCCAAAATTAGATCACCATGCACCAACTCATTGGAGCATGGATCCACCATGCCATCCCTCTTTTTCTCTCAAATTTTTATCACATAAAAATATAAAATAAAGAGTGAATAATCTGAAAAAAAATAATAAGAGAAAATAATCTTCTCTCTTACCTTTTGTTTCTACAAGACATCAACTTTTGATCTCTTGATAGAAGACTCTCCTCCAAGGATCTTGGCACCTCAATACACCCATGCTATCCTTCTTTCTCTTCTGTTATTTTTATCTTAAAATCATAAATTTTTGACTCCTTATTTGATAGCATATAGGGCGGCAACTTTTTATATGGTAGATTAGGTCAAAAGACCTAATCAATCAAGGAGTCCATGGGGCGTCCAACTCTTGGACGCCCCCTCCCTTATTTATTTCATAGAGATCAGGATAAGATGCTTAAAAGGGGAGATAAAATGATAAGATAGGCTTGGAGAAAGTTGGCGCAAGAGAGGAGGGAAGAGTCTTTATGAAGAGGGACTCTTTCAAAAAAGAATAAGCCTAAACCACTTTCCATAATCAACCAAATCACTTTCCACATTGAACCAAATCAAATTTGATTTAAATATCTAGAATAAGTGGTGTGAGATAATATTCTTTGGATGTGGATATCATAAAAAAATATTTAAAAATTAATTAGTGGGCGTGGGCTTGAGATTTCTTAGGTGGCGCAAGAGATGATATGAAATCCTAGTCTAACTAGGATTCTTATGTAGATTAGGTCAAATACTTTGAACCCAATCTAAATTAATTATAACCTAATTAATGATGATCCTAGTCCAACTAGGAGTCTAATTAAATCAGATTAAATCATATTTAATTCTAATTTAAATCCTAACTTAATTAGGAATTAGGTGCATACAAGTTCTAGTCGAACAGAGACTTGTTCTCTCTTGCAACTGGCTTATCCAATAAATTAATTAGACTTAATCCAATTAAATCCAAACTAATTTTAATTGAATCAAATTTAATTAGACTTGATCTCGGTCTAATTGCTCAATCAGATCGAACCAATTAGCAATCCAATTGCTAATTGATCCTCCTACAACACTTGCATTAGATCAAACATCAATCATATTGATCGTTTAACCTTAGAATGATTCTCAATCATCGATTAACCATCTAATTAGATTACAACTTTTATGTATGTGACCATATAGGTTCGAACCTAAGTCGGTAGCATAGGAATCAATTTCTGTACCAGTCAAAGTAACCATCTAGCAATGATTTCGACGTCCAGATAAGTCGAATGTATGCAAAGCAACATTCTAAGAACTCTGACCCATGGTTACCGTATAATTCATCTTTTTGATCAATAATGCTCAAGACAACTTCGAGTATGCTATCAATCACTCATACAAGTCATCTCTATTGTGTCTCAAAATTTT
Organism: Elaeis guineensis; assembly: GCF_000442705.2. Taxonomy (NCBI): domain Eukaryota; kingdom Viridiplantae; phylum Streptophyta; class Magnoliopsida; order Arecales; family Arecaceae; genus Elaeis; species Elaeis guineensis. The sequence goes on from NC_026003.2 coordinate 20,151,497, forward strand.
GCAAATCCTGTGACTCCTCACGAGGATTACCCAGCTAGATTTTGCTAAATTAAAATACAGCGAGACATTCTCTTTCTGAAGTTAATCAGGAGTGATCAATCCCATCTTGACTCATACACCGACTCCACAAGTACTTGACTATACCCAGAAACCTTTCGAATCTATATTAAAAATACAGGCAGTCCGGCACCAAAGCACAGTGAGTTGCTTGCAAGTCACCTGGTGATCTCAGGTCAGAGGAACACTTATATCCATTGATCTTAGCTAACTACTCTTGACAGTAGAGTGTTACATTGGTCACGTTCATTGCAGATGTACTCCTATATCTCACCTGGATGCCATACCAATGTCTCTACACCACTTGGTTACGAGGATAACCAACGCATATGGCATACAGCGATCTACACTTGATAAGTTATCATCCTTGTTAATGACTTATTATTTGATCATGAATAATTTAAGAACCATCCGATAAATTCTCCTTTATCGATTGATTATAGTTTTAAGGACTTCATCATAATTTAGGAGTTCATTTAAGGAAGATAGAACTTTTATGATGAACCTGCCAAATAACTATTATTATTAGATAATTCATATACTGATTCTAATCATCTACTACTTAGATGATTGGCTTTAGAACATATTTTTCATAATAAATATATATTAATCATACCAGCAATCATAAATAAATATCAATCATGAGAAACTAAAATCAAACAGTGCATACACACACACACATACATACATACATACATACTGTATATCAGTGACCATGTCCAAGGATCCTTACCTCTATTGATGACAAACTCAGTCATAACATCTACTAGTCTATGCTATCATGTCTAATCAATCAATATAATTCCAACTTATCCTCGATCAACAATCAGTAGAAGAAATAATAAAGATTCCTATTTTCAAAGTTCTAATATATGAATTATTTTTAATCTCAAATTTCTCAGCTCTACTTAATACATAACTAATTAATAATAAAATTTTAAAGATTTTTCTTGATATAGGGATTAGAGCCTCGGTCCCCTTGCTTAACATCTTTTATTCTAACTCATTGCTTCCATATATAATTAAAACCAATAACTAGGAGAAATCATAAAGTTGTTATGATCATGGTGGAAAGGTTATGACAGAGGAAGGACATAGTTGTTTGGATAACGATAATCGCCAATCCAAGTAGATCAAATTTGAATGACTTGTCCCATAGATCATGAAGCAATAATTAAATTGGTTCAAAGGTAATATGACATGTATCATCAATGATGTGTGTTCTACAAAAAAATAGGATGGAGATCAATATAGGGAAAGATCACTGTCGTTTCAATCTAGGACCCTCTATCGGAGTCAACTTGGAATTCATGACTAAATGTCTTAGATCATCCATTGGATTCGATAAATCACATAAAGCAAGATAGTAGAGAGAGATAGAAAGAAAGAGGAGAAGGAGAACAAAAGAGAGAAGAGAGTGAAAGAAGAGAGATAACACTTCTTCTCTTCAAAACTGAGAAACTTCCCCTCTTTTTCTCCAAAACAAAGATCAAGGGCTGGATAGGGGTGGCGGTGGCCGAAGGACGCTCAGCTATAGCATCATTGGCAATAATGGTTGGCCAGTGAAATGTAAATGGGAAGAAGAACAAGATAAATAGAGGATGGGAGGTTCAAACCTTTTCTTTCTCATTTTTTTTTCATGATCGTCTCACCAGCCAGCAATCGCTACCTGGATGTGAGGCCTCGATCCACTTTGAAAAAACTATGGAGATCAGCCCAAACTAGTGGCTGATGGTGATGAATAAGGAAAAGTCGAAACAAAGCACCATGACTCATTGGCTCCAAATGAGGTTGAGATCGAAAAAATGGAGAAGAAGGCTTAGATCCCTTACCTAAGTCTATGAGACCAAGGAGGTGATTCCTATGGATAAATCAGGAAGGAAAACTTGGAATCGATGGAGATTTCTTGAGAAATCAATAGTGTAGCTTGATGGAGGAGAAGGAAACCCTTCTTATAGGCAAGATTCCAGTATTTTACTTGAGCTAGGCTTGCCCCTAAAACTCTCAAAGTCCATCGAAATCAGAAGAGAAAGAAGGCTCCTAACCAAAATCTTCTTCTTTGCAAGCATGTGCCAAGCATGCGCAACCAATGGGCCCATGTCAGGCTAGCCCATTAGCTTAAAAAAATTCAAGTTATCATAGTTAGCTACCCAATTGAGTAGTGATGCTTGCATAGATGCTGACAATTTGAGAAATAATCAAAATAGAAGGAAAGTTATTGAAGATCAATTTGAATGGTTTGGATCTCTGAGATAGGGATATCCTATCTTATAATAGAGTTGCTGAGCTAGCTTGAGATCAACTCTATCCATGCGACAGCATTTAACAAGCATGCTAATATCTCAAGCCTCCACCAGAGAGGGGTGGAACTAGAGAAGTCGAGAGGTGGAAAAAAAAGAGTGGGTGGATCTTCTTACCTCTAAAATAGGAGAAAAGAGGATACCATGGATCTCTAAGGTAGGGGAGACGTCGGGTGGCCAATGACATAGACAATGTTGACAGTTGGTGGCTTCGACAATGGATGTGTTTTGGAATGGGAGGGGAGAGAGGAGGAGAGAATACAAAAGGGGAAGGAAGCCGGTGATGGCTAGGGAACAGGAGAAGAGGAAGAACAAGGAAGGGTTGCTAGTAGTTTTCACCTTCCTCATGCTTGCTAGTGGGAAAAATTGGCCAGAAAAGGAAAGGTGGGTGAGGGCTTTAATAGATCTATGCCTATCTTGCCTTCCCCTTATGATGGCAATAAAGGAAAGCCAACCTCTTTGTATTGGATGGCTTAAAAAAGAAAGGGACGTTCACAAGGATAAGTCTAATGTATCATGGTCAACCTGGGTTTGGCCGCAAATGTACTAATCTTTGGATTATAGCAAGATGTTCCACCCTTCAGATCATTGTACAAATTTATATATTTGGTTCGCACCTTTATACTTAGTAGTGCTCTATGAGGTGGATTGTTAGTATTGTCCACTCAATGTGATGGCACACCCAAATGCCAGTACGAGGTCTAACCTTGGCGAAGAAGAAAATCTACACCAAGATTATGTATAGTAGCCTTATAGGTACGATGCCCAACTAAATACACCCATCATTGTAGGCTAAATTTGAGCATGTAGATCTATCTAATCCACCTCGTGGACCTTTTTTGCTTGGATAAACACCATAGTACCTGGTAATGTGCAATATATACCCTATACTATATCCAACCTTTGTTATAAAGAAAAACCCATGTTTGTAGATCTAGCTTAAAATGAGGCTTTAAAATAATTTCCATATTAATATAATAAAATATTGATTCATTTGAGAGTAGCACATAACTTACCTTGATACTGCTTGACCACAATCCCCTAATGGTATTTTCTCAAACATGAGAAGCCACTATGAAGTTTGATCACTCTATAGTAGTTCTCTATCTATACTTTGTGTGGAAAGCTAAAATTCAGCAACTAAGCATCTTCATTTAATTATTTGGTGTCATGTTTTTGAATTTCCATTTTAATATCCCTTTCCCTATGTCTTTCCAGAATTCTGCAAAATAACAAAGTGAATGTATACAATAAAAAATTTATTAGTAAAAGAGAATAAAAAGTAAGGGATGAAAGTTAATCAAAGCAATTTCAGCTTCAATTGGCATCACCGTATCAACAGATTTAGATAGTGGAAACCTGAACAAGTCCTTCCTCTCTTTGTTTTCTTCCCCCAAGGAAAACAAAACATGTTCAAGAGTTGATTGAAACTATGATTTTTGACAAGTTGGGATGGCATTTCTGATTTGAATTATAAATCCAATCTGCTCATACATGAGAATGGGTTCCTATGATTTATATTCAAACAAATATGGGTCTAAGCACTCACTACCTAAGTCAGAGAGTTCCTTGTTACAAGTAGCATCAAGTAGCTCATAGAGTAAAATATACATCCTCAAATATAAGTTAGAATCCTGAAAGGAAAATCTTAAGAAACTTATTGGCTAGCACCATGTCCTCTTACTGTTGGACTTCAACTTGGACTCCTTGGGGATTCTATAGATAACTATGCAACGAAGGATGGCAATGAGCAACCCTACTATGGGTCCAAAACAAAAGTAGGTAGGGAAGTTGCCGAGATCAGGAAGAAAAAAAAGGAGAAATTATTGCATGCACCAGGTATAGGTGAACCAGGGCAAATCTCGAAGCATATGCACGATGGAGAGCGCGCAATCGGGAATCAGTGAAATACAAAGGGTCGTGTAGTATGTTATTCACTGTGGGATTTGTGCGATCCAATTGCACCTAGTGCATGCAATACAGAGGCAAAAAAAAGTGATCAAGGCCGAAAACCAGCAGTACCAGCTATGAATGGTCAATAGGTAGAGTAGAAAAGGCCATCAGGTTATGACACTATAAGAAAGGTACAAAAACTAGGCACTAGAGAATTGGGTGTTTCAGAATTGGCTCAAATAGCTTTCTAATAAAGCTATGTAGTTTAGTTACAAGATGGGGAAGAAGGTATTTTTTCATCTTTAGCTCTAATTTCGCTAAAGCTAAATCCCCTAAATAAGAGGATCCTTTCACTAAACTTGATGAGGACCATTATAGTTACCACGAGAAAGATCGAATGTCTAGGAGCAAGATCCACCTTATTGAAAGCTGAATCATGGAAGTTTTGGAGACCCTAACTTGTATGACATCCAATTAAATTATTTTTTTAGAAATCAAGTATATATTCAACCTTAGGAGTGTGGTGCACCGAGCATTCAAGATTAGGCCTCAAATTGATCAGTGCAAAAATTTCTTTTTCTAAAGATTTTGTTAGATATATCTCGTAATTCAAGAAGAATTAGATGAAGTCATTGAAAACAAAAGTTGATGCAAAAGTTGAAATCTACCTCCTATAAGATTTTAGTCTTTCTATAATTATTTTTACGAATCATATTTGTTTCAGAAAAGCTACATCCTCTATTAACTAGAAAGGAATGACTGCAATTATATAAGGATAGACCTTTTAGTATAGATAGAGGTTTTGTAATTTAATTTGTTACTGTTAATGAAAGAAACGAGAACCAAAACTTTTTCTATTTTTCTTAATTTTTTTAAGAGACTTGAGTGGGTTAAAGGAATTACCTCCTTCTGCATGATTGGATTAGCTAGTCAAGGTAGTATTAATAGTTTAGCTATATATTGCTAGAATCTACAACATCATTCACATGTTTTTATAGTTAGTCTCTTGAATAAGAAAAGAAACAAGGAGAAAATAGTTCAAGTAAAATTGAGGGGCATCAATCCTATTGATGCAAAATTAATAATGGACATTGTTGATTGAGAATTCACATTATTGCAAATGATTAATATCTAAAATATATAAAACCAAAAAATATAATCTTGTGTCTTGGAGAATCTAGAAGGATGATCAGCTTGCATTCGGTTCTTGACCTAATGAATATGGGCAAAATCATTTCTTTAGGAGTTTCGACCTCGATGTTATTGGTGTCTAACCTGATGAAACCATAAGGGATCTGCTTAGAGATCTATGGGCCTTATATGGATGGCCATATTTACTTGGACTAATTTAGAGCGATCTGCCAGAGTTCAAAGTTGTTGGGCTTAGGTTGAGTTCACTTCCAACACGATATGTGCTGGCCAAGGTGTAGAGTGACTACATTGTGCAGAGGAGAAGGAAGAATTATTTCATTACTTTGCATTTCAGACTGACAGGTTTGGAGTCCATCCTTTTAAATTAATATTAGTTGGTGTGTTTACTAGTTTTTGGGATTGTATGTTGCGCTCAGGCTATGAATGATGAGGCCAAGACCATCATCATCATCACAATCATCCAAGCCTTATGGTGTTATCTAAGATAACAGCTCAAAGTCGAGACAGCTCCATAAAATGATCTGGCAGGCCCAGTGCTAGCCTAATGTGTTCCCCTCTAGGACCTAGTCTAGATTTTGGACAATGGCAAAATTAGTCAAAAGGAGACTTATCATCAGGAAAACTATACTGCTTGTTGGCAGGAAGGGAGATCGATGTTATTGCTAATTAGAATTTAAGCCCTCAAAGAAACATAGAATCATATATAAACATTACTAAGTAGTTGCTTCGACGGTATCACCCCTTGCCACTTGTGCAAGGGAGTGCGGGTTCAATTGCATTGGAGTCTGATGAAGAGACAGATTAATTACTAGTACAATGTATGAACTGAAACCCACTTTCTTGTCTCAAACAAGTTCCCATTCTAAAAAAAAAAAGTGATTAAATTTTTTATGGTGATTCATTGCAACTAGACTAAGGGTAATTTCCAATAAAAATAGACCCTTTAGGCAAAGATCATACATAAGACAGCTTTTGGGGGAATAGTAACAGGTTTGGCATTTGCAAGCGATTCAATCAACTAAGGTAAAGATCCAGAAAACATGGGCAGAGTTTGTCTGCAAATTCAAATATAAAAAAGTAAAGACAATGATATATATATAAATTTTCACATCAAAACAAGCACGAAAAGGCAAGAACAGTACTAAGTAACTGCAAGAACAGTAAGTAACTGCAAGAACAGTAAGTAACAGTTCCATGAACTAGAAGATATGAGATAATTCATTATGCAAGTCGAGAAAGTTTTTTGAATCAATTGCGTATAATCCATGTAAATTATAAAATTCACGAATAGTT